>NC_071476.1:5770906-6082269 GCF_028500815.1 Rissa tridactyla | reverse complement strand
TTCAAAGGCAGTCTAAAGGTCTGCAGTCTGTCCAATCGTTGCCTCCAGTGCCATTTTTGTCAGTTCAGTGCAGTATTCAAAATCCATTTAATGCTATAAAAAGGAGCAGCCTTTTTCATGAATTCTGATTTATTTAATATTAAATCTGAGTCGAATATGGCACACAAGCAGCAAAAATTGTGCTCGAAGCAGCAACCAAACTTACCTTCCTCTTTGACAGGTGAACAAGCAGTTATTACATTTTTTTGCAGAGCACCTTGCAAACTCCGTACAGCTGAGTTTTCTTATTAAGAAATGCAATTTCACTTGGGTGCTGCAACAGCAAAATATGGCATGTTAGGTCATGGCTAACAATGGAGACGCAAATGTAAACACAGATATAACTAACTTTTTTTTTTTTTTTTTTTTTTTAGGTGCAGCAGTAATAAAAATGGAAATCAAGTCCAAGACCAGAGTTGCTGCCAAGTCTTGGCCAGCACTGGGGGACACCAGCGGCCCCAGCCCGCGTAGGCAGCGTGCCCGCTGCTGCGCCAGCCCCGTGCCTGCCCACTGGAGATGGGATACGGCAGTAGCTGAGCATCCTCCCTCCAGCCATGGGCAGCAGCAACAACTGAGCATCCTCCCTCCAGCACCAGTAAAAGCAGGGCATGTGAGGCTCTGCCTGTCCCCTTTGGTTTATGAAGGGTCACGGGTGCTACCAGAGCACATTTTATTTTTTTTTGAGAGAAGGCAGCAGCTACAGCTTCTTCCGACAACACGTGGAGCAGCTTCTTCTGGGCTCAAGACAAGAGAGTTCCTGGGTTTACAGTTCAGCAGCAACCCAAGACGTAACGAAACCAACAGCTAAGGGATGCCAAAGTGAAGCAAGTGACAAAGAGCTGCTTCCTCGGCAGGAGAAAGATGCCCCATGATGAAGAGAAAAGGCTGACTGATTTATCTTGATACCCTGTTCTCTTTAATGAAACTGCAGAATGATTACAGACTAGGGTCGGGATATCAAATAAAGCAATTATTAGATCTGTGAGACAAGCAACCAAATAGATTGAGCTGAGCTCCAAAATTAAGATGCCAACAAGAAACAATTAATTATCCTGGCTTTTCTCTGGGTTTGAATTAAGGATAGTTAACTTCACCAACGACATTAGTTACTAGAAACAGTGAGAATGACTAATGCCCTAAAAGTAACTTCATTTTACACCTAATCTATGAATGTGTTCTGCTGCATTTTGACCAGGAACCCCTCTAACTTTGTACAGACGGACAAATCCCCAGATGAAGCAGGGCAGCAATGTCAGCTGTAAATCTGACCCAGAGTATTTGCACTGCATTTTTCATGTATGGATATCTCTAACAAATAAGGCTGTCTCAGGAAAGGGATTCCAATACAAAAGCAATAAAAAAGGTCCCCGTGGTGGCTCAGCAAATGTTTGTTTGAATGAGTTCATATCGGCTGCATTTGTGCCAGTTCTCTACTTTCTCTCCTCAGGTGTTCACATAACTGAGATTTAATCAAATATTCCTGAAAGCACACTCACCCGGCTCAAGCAAGCTCTAAATCAGCAGCCCCATGGTAGGAAATGAACTGGTGCAGCAGAGGCTGTGCTTCGGCCAGCAATCACCACACCACAGCTCCAATTTCAAATTTTACCCATCAACCGGCCAACCACAGCGTAAACTCAAGTTGCAGCTGACTTCGGGACACTCGTACAGAGAAAAAGGCTGCGTTTGTCAAATAAATGAGCTCTTAGAAAGTATTTGCTCAGCTCGGCTCCCTGATTTGCAGATGAGAGAGAACAGGATTGGGGAGGGACCCTTTATGAGGGAGTGGAGCGATAGGACAAGGGGTAACAGTTTTAAACTGAAAGAGGGGAGATTTAGATTAGAGATTAGGAAGAAATTCTTTGCTGTGAGGGTGGTGAGCCCCTGGCCCAGGTTGCCCAGAGAAGCTGTGGCTGCCCCATCCCTGGAGGGGTTCAAGGCCAGGTTGGACGGGGCTTGGGGCAACCTGGTGTGGTGGGAGGTGTCCCTGCCCGGGGCAGGGGGTGGCACTGGATGGTCTTTAAGGTCCCTTCAAACCCAAATCATTCTGTGATTCTATATCTGAATAAGCAGTTGCACCTATGAAGCGTAAGATGTGGTTGGACCTGCCTGGGGCCAGCCCTGCAGGTCCCATGGGTGCAGAGAGTTGCCACCACCCACGTCTCCTGCAGGATGTCCCACCATCGTGCTCAGCCATGCAGCTTGAGCGTAACCTCTCAGCAAGGCAGCAGTGCTACTAAGGACTAAGCCTGGTGCTTAAAAAAAGAATAAGAGGAGCTGTGCAAGGAAAGTACAAATCAAGACACAGTTACTGGGCAAAATTCAGGTCCTGAGGCTACAACCTGCTTAATGTTATAGGGGTGTGATTTATGAAGACATTTCCCCAAAGACATTCTTTCTGCTCAGACCAAAGCATCAGCTAGTCCCATACCAGCCAGGGGAGGGAAACGATATGGCAATTGCTGACTGTCCAGCTCCCCTGGATCCTCTCCCCTCCGCTCCTCCTGCAGAGGACACCGAGTTACAGCCCTCATTTCAAAACGCTCGTCTGTCACTCGTCTCCATCACTAAAGACAACTGTGGACATTATTCCTGTGACATTGCCACAAGCACACCCAGTTGCTGAGGACATGGTAGAGGCAGGGGAGAGCAAAATGGAGAAAGGTCTTAAACAAGAGTAATAATAATTATAAGCATGGCTAGGAAATAGTTGTTTCAGATTGTGTGGAGTCAGCTTTGAAAAGGAGGTAGAGAACTGGGAAGAAGACTGCTTTGTTTTCTCTGCGCAAGGTTATGTTCCCCTATATTTTATCCACCAACATTGTAATTCTATTTCTAAGTCTAATAAATTTCCCACAGAAGCCCTATTCATTCTTAAACCTATGACTGCTGATTCAGGGAACTGTCATGTTTTTCCATGCCAGCATTGGTTCACACTGTACTAAAAAAGCAAGACAAGGACTAGAAAATAAAAGGCAACATCGTGCTTTTACCCAAAAGAAAGAGACAGCTCGCAGGGACTTGACAGTCTTATTTTGCTGATCATCAGTCTCTGCAATAGGCTGTGCCACCAATTAATGAAACATAGGCTGCAAGAGCCAGGATTTCACAAGAAATCTAACCTCTGTTGCGCTAAGGCTTAGTAAAAGCATGGGATCTAAGTTCTCCCCATCACCAGTTCACCTCAGTCAATTGCTGAATACCCGTGCTGTACTGCTCAGGCTGAGAAAACCACCCAAACATGGATATCTGGGGTGGTAAGAACATGACAGGCACCTCTACACTGTCCCAAGGACCACGGTATGGATTCCTACAAGCAGTGTCACACTTACAGACCAGGAAAAAAGGGATTAATTTTTTTCTTCTAGCTTTGAAGCAGATGCCATTTTTATCTCAGCAAGACATTTATTTTTCCCATTGCAAATAGAGAACAGGATCCTCACTTCCATCGCACGAGACGTGGTACCACCAGGAAAGGAGTTTGCAGCCCCGCAACAGCCCCAGCTCCTGACATCGAAGGATCGCTTCAAAGCACACAGTGCTCCAGGCTACCCTGCCTGTGGGCAACCTCCAAACCTACACCGGGAGGATTTCAGCAAAAATGCTGCGTATTTTTTGATCCTGACATCTGTTCAGGAGTAAGTGGATTGACACCACCAAACTCTGCTATTTTGCCACCCAGAATCAGACAGTCTCACACCGCTGTCCCACGAGACCACGTTTCCGCAGGCCCCTGCCTCCTGACAATTCCTCTGTTCATGTTTTCCTTTTAAAAAAAATCAGTGATATAGTCAAATGTCAAACAGTTCATTTCACTGGCCCTTTTTACCTTGAGTCCGCTCTTTACATGCTTCTCTCCCCCAAACCTATTGCGTGTCACTGTGCTAAGAGAAATAATAATTAATGCACAAATATTCAAAGGGCAATAGGCTGAACAACAAGAATTGCACTATTTGTACACATTCCCTTTTTCTAAGGTTATTTATCTCATAATACAAGTTTTGAAATTCTCTTTGAAGCTGTTTTAATTGGGGAAGAGCTGGCTCTTGCCAGCTGTGGTAACATTGATGTTTGTCATCGAAGACGTGTCTCTTGATTTGGTTTGTCTTTCTGCTGATACAATTTGCTAAGTGGCCAACCTCATCTTAATTTATTCATGGGCTCTACTCAAGCAATGGCTACAAGTTAATTACAGTTTGCTTTTTGTAACACAAAAACATGCTGTGAAATGTTTTTATCAGTGATCAAATCCTTGGATTCCTCTGTTAATTGTGACCTGGTTTAATCACAAAGCGTATTCCAATTTAGTAGACAATTTCTCCAGCTTATCTTTGGGGTCACAAGCCATGTTTCGTGGCAGAAAGTAAGGTAAAACCATTAAGCGTGCTTCGGGAATGACACCCAGTTTCTGTATCAAGTGTTCTCCATTTAAATCTACCACCATTTCCACTATTAAAAGAACCAGAGCAGCAACCCAGCCTTTTTGTAATAATTTATAACCTCTTGGCAACTAAGACTGTGTTATACAGAAACCGCTGCACGATCCATCTCCGCCCTGCACAGACTCAACTTTTGTTGGCAGATTTGTCAATCATGTTTATAGGCTCCTTTCTGCCGTACAGTCAGGAATTCTCATCCTATTTTGATCTGTGTCATAAAAATGTACTAGGGCTGATATACACCCAAGGACTTTCTGTTGATTTGTTTCTGTCGCGCAAGCTATGTCTAATTTATGTATAACTTATCTCATTCTATTAGATCACTTTGTAATCATATTTAATTTAGATTTATTCCTGACAGTTCAGGCTGGCTCCAGGCATTTAATTAAATTTTGCCCTCTTAAGCCACTTAGTCAGTCTAGATTTCAAACATGATGTAGTTTTTCCTTGGACAGCTCTTTCCTATCCATAACCCTTGAATTGGTAATTTGTGTGGTTGCACCTTACATGACATTTTCAAGAACTCCTTGAAAACCCAGCCTTGATGCTGCGCAGTGCGAGCGCGCAGGGAGCACCAGGTGAAAAGCCCGGGTGGAGGAAGCACCGCACCATCCAGCCAGGCTTTAACGGGAACCTCACCATTTAGACACAGTCTTACCATGCACAGAAACCCGAAATTACAACCCCCGAATCAAACATGGCACAAAGGGTCAGGTCAAAAGCAGGGATGGTAAAGCTAACAAACGGTGCTATTAAATTTACCGATTTGTTTTGGTTCTGGAGACTTGAATTGAGAATTAAAATATGTTTCATGAGAATCCGAGTAGAAAAAAAACTGGTTGAAAAATTATAAAATGCAGTTAACACAAATTCAAATTATTTTTATTCAAGATGATTGCGCCTTGGAGATAGACATGAAAATATTTAGAAAAAGAATTAAAATACATAACTGAAAATTAGGATTAGAAAACAACCTTAAATACAGTGTTTCTTAACTAGCTTATTTTTCTTCCCTGATTTTTCTAATAAGCAAAAAACCTTTGCATGAACAGGTCTCTTGATGGTTTACTTAAGAGTTCTTCCTCTCTTGCTGATTAATGGCATTGTCTCTCCCCTTCTGCTGTTACTGACAAATTACAGTATTTCAGAGATCACACTCTAAATTTCCTGTTGTACTGCAATTTGCCTTACCTTTGTTCCTCAGACTGGAACAAAACCCTTCCAGTCTCACATATGGTCTCCTCCCTGCTGCAATTCCTCCCTGTTAATTTTTTCCTGCCACTCGATCAAGATTTGGTATCATTAAAATGCAAACAAGACGTGACTCCATAATAGCCACATGCCTCTTTATTGTAGGTTGGAGTTCCTAAAGCACTTAGACAACCTGTCCGCCGCTTCCTTGTTCATGCTCCTGGCAGAGCACACTGCAGAGACAGCTGGGCTACTCATAATGCAAGGTCCGTGAGAAACTAGTCACTTAAATTCCACTAATATATCTTAATTTTTCACCCAGCAATATGATGTATGGTGCCAATATAATTCAATCTTCTTACATTTTTCATGAGTTCAATAAATCACATCAAGATAGGGTCCTCCAACCATCGTATTTTACTCCACGTGCAGATCTCCTTCAGACGGATGCAGAGCAAACCCTACATCCCACTTTATCAGCTTCAAGGAATTTGAAGCCAAGTAAACGTGAATCCCAGGAATCGGCACGTTGATGGACATGGGAAGTCCACTCAGGCTAGCATCCCATCTCTGGGAGTATTACTATTTCAGAAGGCAGCATAAGAAATGTTTCGCTAAGAATAACCTGCCTACAAGGAGCTTTCCTGCTGCTGATAAAGCTCAGGCACTGGGATAAGGGTGCTCATACACAATTCTTGACTTTCTTTTTAAGGCAGACCAATTGTTTCAACCCTTCCTCCCCCAGCCCAACATACTCGCAACATCCACAGAAACGTCCGGACCACTTTAACAACATCAACGTCTTGCTTTCAGCACAGCTTGGCAGGAGCAGTGAATGTCATGGAAAGCATTTTCCCAAAAAACGATTTCTGAAGGATTAAAGAGTGCTCTGATTTACCACGTAGCCCAACTCGCAACCTCACAAACCCAGGATTTCTGGGTCCTGCTGGATTTCAGGAGTGTATTGTGGCACCCCAGGCTTACTGCATGAAAATATTGTAAAACTCTGTTTTTCTTCTCACTCTTTTTATAGCACACGGAAAAGAGCAAACGGACAATTGACATGAATAAAAAACAGCCACCATTATAAGCAAAGATCACAAAATGAGTCATTGGAGGTACAAGCACTGTTGTTACCAGAGTAGTCATTTGTATACCTCAACTTTCACGGTAGTTACTCTCTTTTAGGAATTATACGCTTATATGAAACTTCTTTTGCGTTCCAAATCATAGCACTCGGGGATCATAAAAAAGAAGAAATCAAGAAAAATGTATTTCATTTACTTGCTTTCCAATTTTCCCTCCATATCAGAGGTCATTTTGCTACAGAACACTCTCTCTCCTACCTCTGGCAGAGCTGTTCTTTGTCATTTTCCTTTCATCATTTATTTTCAAAGCTGCGCTATAAACTTTCTATCAATGCATTACTAATAATCTTAACAGACTTTTATCAAGGAAAACCATAGGTTTCCGTTGTCAAGAGGCCTTTCTCTGAACCTCAAGTGCTGACATTTTTTTGACAATTTATCTAAAGTCAATTGTCTTCTATTGACTTTTTTCAGCTGCTTCCAGAATGACGACACTTTTTAGGTCTGACAGTTCATCTGGCTTGCTATACTCTCGCTCTCTTTTGGTTTTTCCCTACCGTACATAAATCTTGACAAAAAACACTGCATTTTGCTAACAATATCTCACTTCAAGTGTGTTTCATTAACTTCTCAGATTCTGTTGCTCTCATTGCCATCAAAACCAAGAATCAACAAAACATTTTTAAATGCTTTTGAGGTTCCAATTTGATAGCCAATTTAGGTGTCTTTTCAATATTTTAATTGTAGGGCAGTGACATGTTAGTTTCCCTCGTCTCCTTTTGGGAATCACTAAGTGCTGACCCAGGAGCAAACCCCAGAAGATGCTGGAGCTGGCACGTGAGCCACAACTGCTTCGTCCCCACTGAAGCTGGTGAGTGGTGGCCACGTCCCTTGGGCATCCCCAGTCCCTTTATTCCATCCAGTTCCTCAGTTTCCACTGGTCTGAGGTTTGACTCTGCGCCTTCTTTCCTGCCAGCTCATTACAAATTCCCCTCACGTTCAGCAGTGAGATAGATAAAAGCACCATTTAGAGGCTTTGCTGAACTAGAACCACATGTCTGTTTTCCTTCTGTAACATACTTTTTCTTCAATACAACTCCATTTTCCTATATGTTCTTTCATTCTCTATACACAAACAATTTGATCAAGTTTTACTCCACATTCCTTCCAATAAACCATTTCAAGATTTATTCCAACCTTATGTTGCTGCAATGTCATGTTAGGAAGCAAATTAAGTTTATTTTTATATCACTTTCTTACAAGACTATCTGTTCAAACAGGGATCCCTTCCTTTTCTAAATATCCAGTTTTCTTATTCTCTTTCCAATTCACATCACCCCTGACTTCCTTCCTTTCTTCTGTGCCTTTGCATTTTGTACATCATGGACTAATGAGGTCTTTCCTTCACAACATGTTAATGACACCCACACAGCGCAGTCTGGACATCTAAGCAGCTCCGCATTTCCAGCCTTCCCATCTCACACGCAGGAGCCCAGAAGATGCTTCAGAGACCATTGTCCCAAGCCAGAACTCAGCTTTATGGAGCTGTAGCCACTCACTGCTCCCCAGCCCACGCAGAATGGGGCTTGAATGAGGGCTTGATGCCAAATAAGTCAAGAGGGAAACTTTTCAAATTGCTGGATAATCTCATCTTCTTTTTCCTAACACTTCTCCCCATTGCATTTCTTGGGATGTTTCTGGCACACCTCAAATTCCTTGCAACCGCGTGCCATGGATCTGTGCCTATTGACTATAGCCATATCTACACTGCTAAGAAATCCCTCTCTGCCCCATAAAAGATTCTTTAACTATGGCTTGCAGTTGCTAATTTTAAATTCATAGTCTGTCAACATTGAAAAGCCTTCTTCAGCAACTTCTGCCACATGTGTTCTTAGCTATAACATCAAACCCTCCTCTGCTACATAAGAAGAGAACAAATAAATTCTAATCACATGCACAAATCTCCTTCCAATATTTGCTAAGCACTAAATCAACTCTTTACCTTTCCTCTTATTATATCGCAGAATACTCTTAAAGCTCAAGAGAACCAGAAAATGAGATGAAAAGTGCAGAGTGTGCTAAAAGGAATGGGGGGGGGCGCGGAACTTTTTTGAGTCAAGGGAGAAATGAGAGGTTTGAGTGATGGCTGACAACAGGCTGGTTGTTTAGGATGAGGAGCCCAGCACCAGATTTGAACCTCACTAAAGTCTGAAGCTGATAACTAGACCAGAGCCTTGAGAAATCTCTTGGGTAAAAAGGTATAAAGCTTATTAAAGCAGAAATTGTGTAGGAATTTTATGTAAGAGATGTAAGATGAAGAAAAGAGTCTGTCTTTTCTTTTGGCAGGTGCTGGCACAGCCTTTTTACATTTTGATCTCCCCTCGGTTTTTATTTTTATTATTTATGGCATGCTCACAGCCTTAAAAAGTCTAGATCTGATTCAGGGTGGAATTTTTCTACACTTATAAATGGCTCAGAACCATTAGTCCCTTTGGCTTTCGATGGCAAAGGTGCTTGCTCCTAAGGAGGTATGAAATCTCTAATCTTTGCTCCTTGTGAACTCCCCAAAACCAAAATCCCTGGAGACAGACATTTGGGTTCTGGCTATTAAACCTGCCCAGCTCAGCGTAAAACAGCAGTGGGGGGCCAACATTGCCCTCCTACCCTTCAAGCCCATGAATCCCTTTGCACATTTTCAGGCTAAACCAAACCAGAAGTAAAAAGAAATAACGCGGCTGGGTAAGAAACATCCTTATCGCTCCTCACCCACTCTGTGAACCCAAGGCGATAGTCTGTAGGATGTGCCACCAACTTACAACTCACACCCCGACCCATACCCTCCGTAACCCTCCCTCTTGGGCAGAATTAGAGATGGCAGAAGGAATGTGGCTGTAGTAGGCAGAAAATGTTGTAACAACACTGGACGCAAAGGGACTCCCTCGCTCCCAGAGCCACGTTAGCCACAGTCAGAGGCAAACTGCCTTTGCTTGCCCACGGCTCAGCTAAAAACACCTCCGGGAGCAGAGCTGCCGTGCCCAGCTGGCGAGTGCAGCTGAGCAAAGAGCAAGAGATGGTCCCAAAGCCACTACAGAAGCAATCGAATGAGAGTTGAAAGCCTCTGTCGTCAAACTGCACAGTCAGAGAGAAATGGAATCTTTGACATACGCAAAGCCAACTTCAACATAAAATGGGGTTTTCCCTAAAAAAATACCACAAACCCCCACACAAATGCAATCTCAGCATTCGATGTGCAGCTGCACACGGACACACAAATACCCTGGTTTTTCCAGCTCCAAATCTGAATCTTGCAAGAATGTATTTAATCTGCCTTGCCAAATATATTGCTATAAATAGCATACAAAGCTGTGAGGAACACGTAATGCTGCCAGGGGATGTCTGAGCCATTATTTTATTTCATCTGAACCATCATTTGCAGTTTTCATCATTTTCATGACTGAATCCCACCAGCATTCTCCATCGCATGAGGGCTAACAAACCCATGATGGTTTCTGGATTCCCAGAAATCGTTGTTTCTAGAATGCATTTGGAAAAGAAGTTCACATAAAAACCATGTTCCAGTAGTATAAAAAGGAAACCAGTGGAAAGGTAACCGTACCGAAGTGGGACGTGGATAGTCCTGTAGTGGCGAGCACTAGTAATTCCACACATCATGTACGAAGGGTGCATGAGAGAGCACATTTATGGAGAAAAAAAGAGGATGCTACAGGGCTAAGGGCAGAGAGGGGCAGAACAGCCCCCAGCACTGCTCCGCGATGAGCAGCTTTCCTGGACAGGCACTAACTTGTCATGGAGGAGCCACCAGCCTTTGGCAGCACCCGGGGAAGGATGAGTGTGATCTGCTCCATCCTTACTCCCTCCAGATGAATCTCCCTTCTCAGCTCTGCTCATGCCAACCGGAGTTGGTCTCGAGTCATAATTAGTGCCTTTTACTGGTGTAATTGACTCCAAGGGCAGAAAGAACAAACTGGGCATTTGGGCCATGTCAATCAGCACACGCCACAGATGATGCTTCTGACAATTTCCCCAAAAAATATTAGAGGCTGAAGGCACCTACTATCTACAGGGAGCAAAGGACCTCTAGAGCAAGAACAGTAAATTAAACCAAGGGTGTTTGGAACGGTGTAGAGAAAGAACAAGGAAAATTGTCCTCATGGGGGATGGAGAGGAGCTTCAACCTGCAAAATAGTAGAAAACAGTAAACAGTTTTCAGGATTTGGGGATGAGGCAGCACATGGGAAAAAAAAAAAAAAAAGAAAAGGACATTGAAATCCATGGGAGCACTGGAGGAGAAAGATGATCCTTCTTGGAGATGAAAGGAGAGGAAATGCCAATGGGAAGGGGACCCTCATCCTTATAATCTAACGATTTAGACTGGAAGTGACCTCTGGAGCCCAACACCCTGCTGAAACTGGGGCCTGATCTGGCTGAGTTTGCATGAAAATACATGCTGATTTTAGACTGACAATACAGCGTATGTTAGGCTGTCCGTATTTGTTATGAACTTCTTGTTCTTTAGATTCAGATTTCATATGTATTTGCACATGGCCTGTACAAAAGCAAATGAGCTTACTCTGGAAAGCCAAGCAGCCAAATCCTGCTAATTCCTGCTAATAACTGAGATTTCATTGCAAGTTGCTGAAGCTAAAAATATTAGTGAGTAAACAAGCAAATAAGCCAAGCTGAAAAGCAGAGTATCACAAGCTGTTCTTTACTCGAGAAGTTACGTTTCACCGACTTGCAGTTTCTTGTGAAAAGCAGCCACATAATCGTCTACTGTCTCGTAGGACGGTGGGAGGGAAGGAGGAGGACAGAGCCAGTAGCTCCAGAATGGCTCCATCCTCCTCACCAGAGCGGCAACGTGCTGCCTCCTGCCAACTGGTGAGCAATGGGAGAGAGCAACTCCCAGCAGGACAAGGAAAAATTTTAGTAGGCTGCAAATTCAACACCGTTTCTACAGGTCACGTTACACGGCCCAAGAGGAGACCGTTAGAGCAAGTGCCACAAAGCCATTAAGCACTGTATTTCCCCAGTGCAGTTCGAGTAATGAAACACCTCGAGTTAGATGACTCTGTGCTGCTCTAGCCAGAAAACATCAAAGCTGCCGTTACTGGGGAACTGTGCGTGGATTGAAGGGGGTGATACGCGTGCGCCAGCGGAGATACAAAGCCTGGGGCCAGGTCTGTGCCCTGCAACAGAAGGATACAGCTCAAACCGCTGCAGCAGATAAGCAAGTGAAAATGGGATGGCGAGGAGCACAATGGCTCACCCTGCGCCCGAAGGTGCTCAGCTTCTCAAGGTGCCCTTCTGGGAGAGCCGTACGCTTTCGAGGTGTCATTTTGCTGATGATCAAAAGTGATAGGCAAGCAAACACGCAGCCCTGAGCGGCTTTAGACCAAGGCGGTAGCCGTTAAGCGAGGGGATCCGAGGGGATGCTGAAGCAGCAGCCTTCCTGCTGACACCGTTGCCTGTCCGCGGGCGAGCAGGCGGCTCTGCACCCTGCTGCCGCCAGCCCGGATTATCCTGGGGTGGGCTGGGGAGCGACAGGGTGACACATCTCATCTCCGCTCAAGTGATAACGTATGGCGGGGTCAGTCCCAGGCTCATCCCTCTGCATTAAGAGGTTCCAAAGCAGGCTGGCAGGGACACACAAAGGAGGAGCGAGAGGTGAGATGCGCATGCTGCCAGCGAACACGCTGCTTGGCAGGCGCTGGGTGAATGGACACGGAGGTTTCCCGGACACTCAGGCTTTCTCGCACACTTACAACCCCAAAATACAAAGCAAACGCGGTGAAATACATGCAGTTGAAAAGCGTCAGGGAAACGCAAACACAGACCAAATGTGCCCAAAGGTGAGAACCAATCTCAGCAGCAGATCGCCAGCTTCAAAATGCAGCTAGGCAGCTCCTCCCCCCAGGAAAAAGTTTCCAAAAAGTCCCTTTTTCTCAGCAGTTACCCATTAACTGGCTTGGGCACCCCGGTGTGCAGCACAGGACCTAACACTCTCCATTTCTCCTTCATCATGTAAAGGTACAGTAACCACCCCTGCGCATCTCAACCCCTCGTAACAACACCAGGAGCAAGAGCGAGTGGGTTAATTGGGAGTGAGCCCGGCAAGAGGGAAGGCTGGAGCAGCCCCCAGCGCTCGCCCCTGCTCCGAACCCGCACACCCTCTCAGCACAGGAGGGCACGCTTTTTTCCAATTTCCCGTTGGGATTTCTTTTAAAAGCATCATATGAGTCTATGTGAAGCTGTTTCCATAAAAATACTGCTTGCCGATACCTGCTTCAGATGAAACATTTCCTGTTACTCCATTGCTGCCAGTCACTAAACCACAAACACCCTGAAGTAACAAACATTGCCCAGGTCCCGCGGCAGCTACTGGCAGGACATAGGGATACCACCCAAAATTAGAGTGTGTGAGACAGGGAAAGGACTGAGATACGAAGAGGTCAAGAACTACAGAAGAGCTACAGGTGCTTCTGGTCTCCCTCATCCATCTGCTCCTCAGGGAAACCGTTAAGGTTCTGCCCCACAGCGGAGAGCAGACGGAAAATAGTAAAACTAGGAAAAAATTCATTTTATTGCTTAGGCTTGTTCTGTTGGAGGGAGGCCTCCACTCTTTTATTATATATTTTTCAGAATTTAGGATCTGATCACATCACTTTGGAAGTTTCCTTTTTTCCCAGGAAGATAAACCCCTGTCACTTTATTTCAAATGCTTGCACTTTAATATAAGCCACGGGCTACTTTAGGAATTATATATTTATATACACATATATATATATTTAAATGACACATCGAAAAAGATGAGGAAGTCAAATTATTTTCCCTGCTTTGATGTTTATTTGTGTTTTGTACTGCGGGGCACTTGTGTAATATGCACAGGAACGCCAGGAGAATGAGTGAATCCTGTTCAAGTAATTTAGAGGATGAAATGGTAAAAGGAATCGCTTTGAACTCAGCCCGATGGCACATTGTGAAATGCACTTTCTGATCTGCACATTGTCACTTTCCCATATCTCGGGTTTGTTACCACCAGGGCAAGTCTGGCCTTAAACACATGAGACAGTACTGGGATGGGGATTTCATGCTATTCCTTTCTGTCAGGGTTTGAAAAGGCAATAGAGGAAGATTTGGTATGAAGGAAATACGTGCTTCATTTCCCTTCAGAGCCCCCTGGATTGAAAAAATAAATAAAAATAAAATAAAATAAAATAAAATATCATTTTTTGTTCACAACTTGAAAAAATTGATCCGAAGTCACAAGGGGAATGTGGAAGAAAACTATGCAACTGCATGCTAATTTTATGAACACCATGCCAATTCCAATGGTTTAGCTAAATAAACTTAAGTATTGCAACTATTAATTGAAATCCAACCCTTGGCTAATGTGAATTAGTGCTGGATTATAACGCTACATCACGATAAGCAGCTTGGAAATATTTCAAACAGATTTGGAAAGTTGTTCTCCGTTAGATTATACATACTATTAACAGATAAAAAACCATAAAAGAGCCCGTCACTTCAAAGGGGATCTTTTGGTCATTTTCTAGCAGAGGAGCTGAGGGTACACAGTTTGGTAAGCCACATTTCAAAGCAGAGAGCAAATCAGGGTATCTGGCATTATTATTGATTCCTTAACTTATTAACTTAAAGGATTACCTTGTTCACTTAATTTAGTAAGGATAACGCATTAGCTAGATATAATGAGGGATAAGACACGCCAAGCTTTTAGCTCTAAACATTAGAGACCTTTGAAGATACGCGTGAAATCAGCGTAATGACGTCGTTTTTTCTCTCCAGAGCAATGCTGGGGACAGCCAGGCAGGAGCAGGGGTCTCACCTGGGCTGGAAAGGGCAGGAGCTTTGGCAGGGAACAGCATCAGGTCCGAGACACCCACCCAGGCACTTTCCCGTGCCTGCACAGGACATCTCTTCCTTAGCAATTTATGAGGTGGTCGTTACTGACAGATCCGCTTGAGGTTATGCCAGTAGCAATGCAAACATGTAGCTTAAAAAGCAATGACCAACAAAAAAAGTCCTTCCCAAATGAACAAATCGCAAAGAGATAATGAAATGGGGCAGACAAGGCCTCCCGAGGGAAAACGAGATGAAATTAAACCTGCCATCAGCTGATCAGCATGAAGTTTTCTTTTCAACAAAACCCATCAAAAGAGATTTCACTGCAAAACACTGCTTGGACAACTAGTTTTTAGTAAAGGCTTCTAATTTTTCTTTTTTCCTGCTACTCAAGCAAACGCGTCAGACTTTTGCTCGGTCTCGGTGACGGTGTCCTCACTGACCCGGAGAGCTAAGGGGTTCCCCACTTCCCTCTCTGTGCTTACAGCTGAAGTGTCCTGCTGAGACCCATTTTGGTCCTGGAAATAGAGATAACCCTGCAGATCAAATGGGTCTGTCTTTAGATCGTGCTGTCTTGCCACTGATAACAGAGATTTCAAAAAAGTGCTTCACGGAAAGGATTACACTGGGATCCGTATGTCCAATCCTCTTCTAAGTACAATCCCCTTTCCCAAATTCCCTATGTACTCCCTATGGGCAGCTTCTCTTGATGGCTGCAAATCTCTCACATAAACCACATAACGGGCAGTGACACATTTACAGCACTTTTCATCTTTACAACGCTGTGTGATGGTCAGTTTTTATTATACTTAGTAGACAAAGTGCTTTCCTTAGTGTCCACCAGGAAAGAGATTTTTTTTCCCAGACAAGCTTTTAGCCTGGCCGGCTGTAGCTACACAATAAAGACATATACGCATTTTCCCGTATTACGGTAATTGATAGAAAAAGTTAGGTCTAAGCGCAGTACGTTTCCATCTCTCTTCCCAGCTAGCCCAGCACGTCATCCTTAAAATGTTCTTTTTTATGGTACCTTAGCACTTGGTACCAGCTAGCCCTGAAGTGCTCCCTCAAGGGTTTGTGTTAGGCTCAGAAAGGATAAAAGAACGAACTAACAAGATCAGAGCTGTTGCAGGTTCAGCTTTAGGGGCCACAGAAAGTAAATTTCTATTTTGTAGCGCTTGCTTATTCCTAAAGTTATTAACTGCTCCAATACAGTATTTGCAGCTGGGCTGCCTGCCTCCCTTTCCCCCAAGCAAAACTGTCACTATTTTAATGCTATAATAAGAAGCTGATTTACTAGTGTATAACTTCAAAGGGAAACTTTCTTCTTCTGCTTGATAAAATATTAATAGCGAATAACGAAGCGTGGTGACGTTACACAGAACCCCGGGAAGAAGCTCTTTCGGGGCTCCGAAGCAGCACGCTGCCTGGTTGGGAGCTTTTGTTCTTGCCAGGTTATCTAATAAAGTCGCCGGCAGGAAGCTCTCCGTCTTATTTCCCAAATTGTGATCAGGGACCAGAACTACTTTCCCAGCGCAAACCGTTCCCTTTACAACCCCGAAGCTCCCGAGCAAGGTCATGCCGGGAGAACCAGCTGCAGAGCGGGCTCCTTCACCATTTCACGCTTGGGAGGGTTTAGCAATGATACAACAAGTTAGGAAGGAGCAGGGATGAGGCAGGAGCGGGCCAGAGCAAGGTATGGCTTAAACCCTCCTCGAGAGGATACACAGAGGATGCATCCACCATCCCAGCCTGTATCCGCCGGCCAGACACCTTTGCAGACCGTACCCCACGGTCGCATACAAACTACAGCCAAAGACGCTTCTTCCTTTCAGCCAGAGAGGACCTGGTGGGGTTCCCTCCGCCCATATGGGATGCACAAACATGTCCGTCGAGTATGTCAAATACAGAACGTGCCCCTGCCTTGTATTTTCACGATCTGCCCCTTTTCCCCTCTCTTTCGCAGACAGGCCAGCGAGCACAGTGAAGCCATAGCGGCAAAGCTTGTTCATCGCCTGCGCCGGCGTGGTTGGGAGGCAGGATTGTCAGCAGATTTTATGCTATTACTGCACTTTGTACCGGCGCAGAGCTGTGCGTGACAGCCCGAAGCAGCCAGCGAAGGTGTGCAGAGGTGCTCCTGCATTTAGATGAATTTACAGGAGCGGCACGCAAAACTATTTGAGGAATTTAAACGTGTAGGGTGGCTGGAAAGCTGTAAGGGGAGCTGTCAGGGTAAGAGAAAGCCACAGAAGAGCTCCGACAGCAGTTCTGGCCCGGGGGCTGGATGCCCTCAGGTGCCAATCCTGCACAGGCATTTGCGTTGCACAGCAATAACAGGGGGGTGCTGGCGAGGGGGGCGGCATTTGGGATGAAACCTTCATGTCCCGTCGTCGCTGTCTGGCCCTGATGCAAGTAGAGGAATGCAACTGTGCTCTGTGGTGTTTTATTCAAATTCCAGTTCAGTGCTCTGGATTTTCTGTAATTTCTTTATCCTGCATTGCCAAGAATTCTGTGTAAAATGAAGACGCTGTAAAGCCCGGCACGACCAGCTCCACAGGCACAATCTAGCTCAGCTAACATTCCACAGAGCCGCACAGAAATAAAAATCCCCCGAAAGCTGGTGGTTCTGGCCATCCTTCTCAGGAAAAATTGAAAAGTGCAGCATATCATAAAGACTGTAAAGGACAAACATTGCTGCTTTCCCTCATTTTGGCCTCTTGCACCAACAAATATAACCTTCTCCAGGCAGGATTCAGCTCCACAGAGGTAACTCACTTCTACTTGTTCTTCCAACAGACTGAAAAGCACCTGCACAAAAAGCTCATTGCCTGAATATATCTCATGATGTGTTTTCTTTGCCTATTAAATTGTGGTGATTTTTCACATATCACTGAGCACTTGTTTTGATTTTTTGGAACAGATTTTTGTGTTGTTTTTTTGAGAGTCTTTCATAGCTAGGTCATCCTGAATGTGCCAAAGAACAAGAGCTTGAGGAATGAGTACAGAGTAAGACGTACCTAGAGAGGAATTGCAAGAAGGATTGGAGAGAAAACTTTACAAATCCCTAAAGGAAGAGGTGACTAGTCTCTTCACTCCTCCCAAACATTTCCCAAGGTAGAGGGCAGTTACTCCTGGCCTGCAGCACATCCTATGGAAGCACATCCCAGCACAGCAAGTTTTAGGTACGCTGCAGCCACTAGCAGAGGAAGAGTAAGCACACAAAAGGCAATAAAAGCAGCAGATAATTAAAAACAAAAATATCACGATCCTGAGTTGGTCCTTACAATTCATGTTTCAGTTCCTTACTCTGACAAAGAGGTTACACACACTCTTGGGCAAGCGGAGACCTTACAGCCTCTTCCAGTCCCTAAAGGGGCTCCAGGAAAGCTGGGGAGGGACTCTGGATCAGGGAGGGGAGCCATGGGACGAGGGGGAACGGTTTTACACTGAAAAGAGGGAGATTTAGATGAGATCTGAGGAAGAAATTCTTTCCTGTGAGGGTGGTGAGCCCCTGGCCCAGGTTGCCCAGAGAAGCTGTGGCTGCCCCATCCCTGGAGGGGTTCAAGGCCAGGTTGGACGGGGCTTGGAGCAACCTGGGCTGGTGGGAGGTGTCCCTGCCCAGGGCAGGGGGTGGCACTGGATGGTCTTTAAGGTCCCATTCAACCCAAACCATTCTAGGATTTTAAGTGCATCAAGATCTTCAGAGGTGAGGAGCCACCAGTAGGATCTTTGTCCTGAAGAGCATGGTGAATTCTTGTCCCCAGCTGTGCCTTTGGGCTCTGCACACACAGCACAGAGGATCCTGGTCACCTGCTCCATACAGGCAAATACGGCAAGGACTGGGTTGGGGCAGAGTGGCTGGGTTACGTCTTGGTGGCGGTGCTGTGTTATCATTGTTTATGGGGTTTCTTTCAGATCTTTTGCTGCTTTCCATCTCATTTCAAAATGACTGGTATAAGTGCTATCATTGCCCCCAAACACTCAGGATTTCAATTATTTGTCAAACACGTAGAAATATCTTAAATCTGAAAGGTACTACATTCTGTACTATCAGTGCCATCCCCCAGGTTTAATGTCACCCCTGGCTAATCCCAATCAACGTTTCAGTGCCCCCAGTCACTATTCACTATGGAAACACTGGCTTCTGGCCTCTGCCAGGGGTACGGTACATGGGGTCCTGTGACGGAGCCAGAATTACCTCTGCACCGCGGCAGCACCCGGCTTTCTCGTGTGGAAACAATGCAACAGTCGAGTCACACAGCCTCACGCAGAGGAACATTCATTAATGTTTACTGATGTAGAATGCACACACTACATTAGTCACAATCCTATAAATAAACATGTTTCTCATCCACACTACATTAATCCTGATCCTATAAATAAACAGATGGAGCGCAGTCATAGCTTTCTAAGATACCCCCTGCAGAAAGAGTTACTGTACCCAGGGTACATCCGAGCAGGACTGCGGCGTCAGCCGCTTATGAAGAGACCACGGCTTCAGTCATTGCCTTAGAACAGGAGGGTTATTTAAAGGAAAAATGGGTGTTTGTTTGGGGAGGGTGTGTACCTTTATCTACTGTAGTACTGACTTTTAGTACTATCTGGTTTTAAGGTGTGTGCTGCTGCCCACAGCCTTGGGTAAGAACTTTATAACAAATCCAGCTAAATAAAGCTCAGTGTCCCACGAGCAGTCCCTAGATGACTGGATCTCACACACTTTTCCTTGAAAAATGAGGAATATATGGTATCATTTTGCATTACCACAGTATCCCTTCTACTCACGTGTCATACAGAAGAAAAATCACTGTGCTTTTTTAATTAAATACCCACAGGAAACACTTTACCAGCCACAGAATTGTGGCAGCTGATTAGCTGCAAACCGGTTTGGGATGGAGAGGACACTCTTCCCAAATAAGACGAGGAGGAAGTGGAGGGAGACAGAACACACTCACCTAAAAATGGGATTTGAAGCCAGTGTGAATGGATATTAGTGCCTACATATAAGCTGTAAAATCAGTTATTAACAATCCACTTCAGCCACCAGCCAGCTAAGGAAATGCCAGCAAAGGAAAGAAAAGAAAAATAAAAGCCATTAAGATGATGGAAAGGTACAGAAAGAAAAACAGAATGAAATTGAGCCCTTTTAACCTCGAGCAAGTGGGCCTGGAAACTTGAAAATAATTAGGTACAGGGAAAGGGAACACAAAAAGGAAAGGGGAAGGGATTAGTATTTAATCTAAGGCACAGTTTCATTAGCCACATCTCATTCTTTGGCATGGTATTGGACTATAGACATTTTTGTCTTTACAACAAATATTTGTATT
Organism: Rissa tridactyla; assembly: GCF_028500815.1. Classification (NCBI taxonomy): domain Eukaryota; kingdom Metazoa; phylum Chordata; class Aves; order Charadriiformes; family Laridae; genus Rissa; species Rissa tridactyla. The sequence goes on along the minus strand of NC_071476.1, from coordinate 6,062,307 downwards.
TTAACACATGATGAACCCACAACTAAGAGCATCTCACAAGTCTCACTGTCTGTACGCGCCTGCATCCGCACAACCTGAATTACGTTCAGGAGGCCATAGATCAGAGAGCACCGAGAACTACTCCCATGATTGGTAATATGATGCATTGGCTTTTTTAATTAACTTTCCCACTGGGGGTTGGCTGTTTATACACAGTGCAATAAAACGCATTCTTAATTTTTAAGACCTTAAAGACCAGGAGACAAAATTAGAGTAAGCTATTGAGGCTGTCCCTAGAGATCACGGCCCTTGTGCTCCTCTTTCTCCTGCGAGGAGAGGACCAACCCAACGGCATTGCAGATGATTGCTACAGCATGAGATTTGTTTGATACACAGAATGTTTGATGCCTAAGCAAATTTCCATCTAAGACCTCTGTTCAAATGTTTTTACTGGCTTCTTTTACTAAATCTTATCTTAGTAAAGGCACTTAAGCAATCAGAAACAAAGCTGACTATTAATAATACTGCTTCCTTTTCCATTTTTCCTTCTCAAGAGAGTGTAATCAAGGGAAATTTAATTGTTCATGAAAGACAACATCTGCATCACGTATCCATCACATTTCCACTTGGAAAGTTTCCCAGCGCGGCTGTTCTGTTTGGTGTGCATTACCTTTATACCCATCATTAATGAAGCTGATTTTGCTATTAGAGCCCTGGAAGCTGTAACAGGGGGTGATATTTACGTCCAGAGCATCTGTGTTCATTTTATAGGAGACGCAGTTCATCAAAAGCGGATACAGATGACTAAACCAGCGGGCAAGGTATGTTGACTTTTTATTTTATTTAACAGTAATGAAATGTAACAAGTGCACCAGAGGGATACGTTTTCATAAGCAGACAAGCAGATGGGTGAAGAAATTTGACTTGCTATAAAAAGCTCGTAACTGCCGAGCCGTCTGAAAGGCTCCACGGAAAGAGTCGTCTATACTGCAAAGTGTATTCCCCCTTTCAAAGATTTCACATTATATGTGGCAGTCTCTCTCTTTGGCGTTTTACATCCTACAGGTGACAAGTCTTAAAGCACAACTGCTGGCAGCTAGCCAGAAGCCGTACACTTCCAGGCCACATTTTGCTTGAATTCCTCCGGATTTCCCTCGTACGCAGAGGTGGGTGGTGTGGGGATGGGGAGGACGGAGGTCTAAACATGAATCGTTCATTCAATTGATTTCATTACCTCGTGCAAATAATGTCCTCACAATAAATCGCACTGGAGCATCAGAGTTTCTCTGCTTCAAACACTCTAAAATCATATACGTGCTGGAGAAGAGGTTAATATCAACTATCACCCGAAGGCTAGGCACGTAGACTAACCAAGCAACAGAAACCAAAGGCAGGCTCTTCCCCATTTGCACTGCACCAGTCAGAAAGGCAGTTGTACCCTTTCTGCACCTTAAACTGGAAAAATTTGCAGTTTTATGAAACGCGGTGGGACTTAGCTGTAAATCTGTTCTGGGCTATGCCTATGTCGTATGTCTATGTCTGAGCTCTACCTTGGACCAGCGTTGAGATCTCCCAAATCTGCTGTGATTTGGAGCTAGGCTGCTAGATTTTAAAGGCAAAAATGCTTCAGACCCTTTGTAGTTGTAATCATTGCATTAATCCAAAATAGCTACAAGAAGGCACCAAAGCAATAAAAATGTCAACAACCGAGTGAGAGGGAGCAGTAAGTAGAGCAACTCGTCCTTTCTCATACTGAGCAAGCGCAACACGCTACCGCTGACTGCAGCCCTTAATGGCAAGCCATTCTCCTTATGTTCACAGCACACAAAACACAAATTTAACTTGCCAAAATCACAATCAATAGGACATTTCTTAAATTAACTAGATTCAGAGGAAAGGAGGAAAATTAATTAGTGTTGCTTATCCCTCGGTGAAGGCCTACACTGAAGGCCCAGATCGATACGTTTGAATACAGACACCAAAAGTCAAGCACATCACCCTGACGGGACCAGTGGATGTCTGGCACCCCTGAAAACCAGACGGCTCACTATCAGTTTCCCATAAGCCCTTTATTGTACCAGAATACTTGACTCAGAGCAGCAATCATGGTCAGCCTGCTTTGATGTTTTCAACATGCCAGCCTGTTGCTTTGTTGCGCTCGAGTCTTTCATCTTTGGGATTTCACATGCAAACCAATTTTCTTGGTTATTTGCGTTCATTTGCAAGAGGCATAAGTCATCAAAAGCAGATACAGATGAATACTCCACTGCACATTGTGCTTCTTAATACCAACAAAACATAACACACCAACTTGAGAGATGTATGTTTATAACCAGTCAACCAGATGGGTGGCAAAAATCTGATTTGCTATAAAAAGCTTATAGCTGCTGGAAATCTTAAGGATTTGCTGGAAGGACTCAGCTGTAACAAGTCATGCCAGGGTACTAAAAAGACTGATCCTGCTTTGTCCAACTGTTGTCTCAGCATTAGCTTTCCTACAGCCGTGCCAAGGCTATTCCTAATGTCGTGCTCTACAATGGGATGTGCAGCACGGGACAGCTGGTGCTGGGGGCCAATGGCCAAACTACAGATGTTACGGGGGTTTGCTTCGGACCAGCTCTTATCCGAATGCGTGTTAGCGTTGGAGCATATTCCGGCTACACGGCACCAGTTGGGTTTGTTTGAAGGGAATCTGCTCTGTGCACTCAGAGATGTCTCTGCAATGCAAACCAAGGCACAAGAAGCGGAGACAATCAGGAGATTCACTTCAAAAACACGCTCTCATCCAAACCACAGTACTACTGCAGACATAGCCACACGCACACAGCTTTCCCAGGCAAACAAGCACCTAACGAGCGGATTCGCAATCAGCATGGAGTGTCTACTAACTCCAGTCAGACCTCACCCCTCTACAAACCGCCGTTACCCTCTGAAATCCAAGTCCCTGCCTCAGTTACATCTTCTAGCGAGACCTCAACTCTCGAGGGCCTGCACCCCTTCAAAGGAAGGGGAGATGCTTCTGTGAAAAGACCTCACATCAAAAGCTGTTTTCAGGCCTCCAAGTCCACCCTCTGCTGAAGGAGTTGCCCACGCCATCCCAGTGGTTTGCGTACCTCCCCAGGACACAGGGACACCTCCCAGCTACCCCTGGGAGCCCTATTTCCGCACTCCTTTACACCATCTCCACCCAGAAGGGACTATTTTACTTCCTACTTACTGCTGATGCGTTTAGCCAGTACAATTCAAATGAACTTTTCTACAGGCTGTAATTCTCTCCATCATCCACAAGCTGAGCACACGGAATATAAATCTTTTAGCCTCTATGTGCAAAACAACACCTATTAGTAGTCTTTCGCACCTACAATGAAATCATCAGAGACACAAAAGTTGTCCAAAAGCTGCCGTGGGCTATTCCAGATGAACTGGAAGCGCGTGGGAGCCAGCGAGCCCTCTCAAGGCACTGGGAAATGCCTCCCCTCTCTTCTATGTGGTTTTTCTCCTGCTTCAGGCGTACATAAGTTGTATCCTGATGGGGAAAAATTGTTACTCACTTTATAATTTATGTTTTCTTGAAAGGCATTTTTCATAATTTTGGCTCTTTCTGAGTCTCTGGAAGCCTGGATAAGAAGAGGTTCAAGGCCCTCCAGCTATCCAGGCTCACAGGGCAGATACCATGGATAAGAATAAAGTATCCGTTCAATATAAATGAAAACAAGAAATACCCACGAAGAAACAGCAAAAATAATAACCTGTGCAGATTCACACTGGATTTTTGACATTGTAATATGACAGATATCCTTAAGAACACTTCAGAAGCAGCTTTATCAGCCCTAAACACTTACTAAGTGAAGCTGTTGGGACCACACCTGTGTGTCTGCTAAACGCCAGGTTCCCCGTCTCACGCCCCAGTGAGGATTCAGCTTTCCGCTGGTGATGTGGAGATCCCCGGTGTGCAGCCCTGTGGTGGGAAAACACAAAAAGCACCATCTTTCCCACTCAGGTAATGTTCCTGCCTGCTTTCCTGAGGTCGAGGAGAGGGAGCATCACTAAAAGACATATGCTGCTGCTTTAAAACCCAGTAGTGATGACTGGAATCCATAAATCAGGTTGGATTTTTTTTTTTCCAGACCTGTGGGACTGCTCCAAGCATAATTAGGTTTCAGGTTTACAAAAAATACCAGCATCTGTTGCCTGTTCTGTGCATGCTGCCAGTCTGAGGGGAGTGCTTGGGGCTCACTACAGCTTTTGTTCTCCCAAAAAGAGAAAACTTTGCCAAGCCTGGAGCATGGCTGCCGGCCAAGGGCCTCAGAGACCCACATTATATGTGGGACTGGGAGCAGAGGCGGCGGAAGGAGGAGAGGAAGGGTATTGAACCCAGAGTGCCTCATCCTTTAGTTGAATTTAATTTGATGAGTCTCAGTTTAAATCAATACAGGGAAAATTCTCTGTAACAGCTACTGCCACCAATCCCATTACAAAATAATACTGGCATAAAATAATCATAAGCATAGGCCTACCATTCACTTTAAAGTCCATTCCAAGAATTTAGAGATGGACCAAGCCCCGTGCTGATCAGCAAGGAAACATCCTCTTGTTAGATGAAAAAGTTTTCCTTCCCCATCCAGCAACAGAGAAAAACGTCACATCAATTCTACCCAAGCCACAGTCTTCAGCAAAAGAGGGTGCAAGCGAAGGGCTAGCAGAGAGGGATCTATTAGTCCTTCTCCAGTTTCTGGAGAGGACTCTGGATGAGCTTCTGGGTAACCGTGGTGCCAGCACCGTCCGTGCTACGCCCATCACACCCAGCGTGTTTCTCCCCCAAGCGCAGCAGGTTTCTTCCCCATAACGCAAAACCTCTGACTGTGGGTGTGTTAAAGGAAGACTTTGGCTCTTTTTGGTTATTAACAAATATCTCAGAACACAACATCTTATCAGGACTGCAGATGACAGTCGCTGAATAGAAGATGGTACTGCAAACAGCACTCTGTAGAAATGTGCCAGCCTAGAAACTTCTACCCAAATCCAACTGAACTTCTAACTACATTTGAGTTCAAATCTTTAGAATTCCAGCTAGTTTAGTATTACTTTCATTTCTAGAGAAGCAGTTCCAAGCAGTTCCAAGCAGTTCCTCCGGTTTCAAACCTGAACTTCTAGTCTGTTTGGATTCTGCATCTGGATCCTCTCCCTCGGCATCCAGATGCCTCTTTCCTTTCTCTGATAATGACAGTGCTGCGAGTGCATCGTCCAAGCTTGATGATGCTCTTCTCTTCCCTCTCTGAAGCCCAGAAACACTTCCAGGAGTCCTCCCACTACTTTGAAAGTGCCGATTCACTTTTCCAAAGCTGGAGGAGATTCATTCCCGTATCCCTAGCATCTTCCACACAGGGGGACTAACCCATTAGATTATTAGGTTGTAAGTAACATTGATTCTAACTCGGGGGACCATGTTCAACCAGCTCGAAACTGAATACGTTTTTAGGAATACATTATGTATGAGGGTATAGCTATACAGGTGGAGTTAAAGAAAAAAAAGAAAAGCCAAATGTCGAAAGAGGGAAGAGCCAAACTACCTGCCCTGCTTCACAATCATGCTCAGTCCCAATACAGAAATGTTATGAAGTTAATACAAACATAGATTTCATGGCATAGGGGATTGGCAGGTGGAAACACAAGCTCTATACTGTCAGACAAGCAGTACGTTTTGAAAGACGTGCTCCATCGGCTGCTTCTTAGCCAGGAGGGACACGTACAGCCGCACACGGGGTCAGGAGCACGAACCTCTGCACTCTGTCTTCACTACAGCCACTAGTAAAGAATTACACTAAACCCAAAGTGAGCTGTCATGCCATGAAACACAAGGTTGTGCAATAGGTGGCCAAGGGCAGGGCAGTACTCCTGGAGAAAAAAAAAAAAAAAAAAAAAAAAAGAAAAAATTCCCCGAAACTGTTTCTAAAACAGTTATTATGCTGCCATGAATGCAAACGTGCGGAGCTGCTGGAGGCGTTGCTGTCATACACCAGGCTCTGGAGTCCTGCGGGTTTTCTGACAAAGACACCAGAGCTTTGATGCCAAAAGAACCAAGTTTGCAATTATATCATTTGCCTTTTTATTTTCTTATCTCATTCTCTAAAAAAAAGCAGAGGAAAGAAATGTTTAAAATAAATTGATGAAGGACTGATTAAAAAGCGCCTTCAACTAAGGGTAAAAAGCCATTAAGTGGACATGTAGAGGGAAAATTGTATAATGATATGCTACATCTACATGATTAAGAAGTTGAAATGGACTATGAAAGGAAGGTAGAATTGAAATCAAAATAATAGGACTATTTCCAGCACATTTCAAACAAAAGGCTGGTAACATGAGTTGTCAAACATTTCTGAGATCAAAAGACTAAACTTACCTCCTGGAGCGTTTCAAAAAATTAAGAGAAACGTTTTCTTGCAGGAAGGAGGGTAACAGACACCAGAAATGAACATTTTCTTCTCTCAAGAAAATGCTACCGGCCAGCACACTTATACACCGAAGAGATCGCTGGGAATTTACAACTGCAGATTAACAAAAGGCCACCACGGCTGTCATCCCCCCTCAAATTCTGCAGAAAAATAGACAATAACACCCCAGCCACCTTCTGCTGAGAGAGACAAGTCTGGGTTACAGCAGCTTGGTTTTCCTTAGCGCGGCACAGTCCTGCCCTGCCAGTTTAAAAGGCAACGCCAATAGCATTTGGGAATGATCTAGGATAACCAGGAATAAGCGATGTACACAGCTCACCAAGGAGAAATGCAGATGATGCCTTTGCTCCGTGATGCCTGTTGTGGCACAGCTAAGCAATCCCCGGCGGGGAAAGGGTGAGGGTTACCGCAGGCAGTTTTCAAGGCGCAGACACGGTCACTGCTACGGTGTTCCCTTGGCTTTCGGTGCAAAGTGGTGAAGAGTTAAAATATTGTGAGAACAGCGTGGAATCCCCCCCAGCGCCTCGTACTGGAGTGGTTCTCACAGTGCAAACGCAATTACCTCCTTCATTAGCAGGCCATCGGGGCTGCTCTGCGGCAGCAACCACCTCCTGGTTATTTTGAAGTGCTAATCTGGAAATTTTGTCAGAGACCATCTAGATAAAATTAATTGAGTCAGGGTATAACTGCGCGGCTATGTTTTGAAAAAAGGCCGCTCTTCATCTCTATGGTAGTCTAGTCCCGTTTAACTCTCCAGTATCAGCCATGCTGAAAAGCTATATCAAGTCAAGCGGTATCTTTTGGGTTTGTTTTTTAAGGGACTGAATATTGCCGTAAATAGCAATCACAGGCCAGGCTTGGAAGCCCTCTAGCTCAAATACCATTAGACTTCAGTGGAGTTTCCACGTGTGAAGTACACGCAAGATCAAGCACAACCATCATTGTTATAATACCACTTACAAAAGCACTTTATGCTTCAGAAATAAATTGTTAGCTGCAAGAGGAACGAAAGATCGCGCACGTTATCATGCAGCCGAAGGGCAGCTCAGCATCCCTGTATACATGACTTGGGCCATACACATTGGCTGGTTAAACTGTAAAGGCTACAACAATAATTCACTATATTATGCTCCTATTCTACCATAAACACACAGGAAAGACATAAAAACTCATGACTTTTTCCAAAAACAAGAAAACAAAACATGAATTCTCTGAGTCCTATCAAAGCCGAAGCAATGCACAAAACAGTTGAAACAAATAAGCCTTTGGCAGCTCTAAGTTGTAAAACATAACAAAAGAGAACCTATGGTTTGCACTCGGTAAATCTCAAAATGCCTTGTCATAATCTTGTGACACCATAAGTTACAGGCTCTAGCATGACATTTTGATAACCGTTGCTTTTAAAACCAAATCAGCAAAAAAGGGAGATATAAATCCGTAAGAGAAGAAAAGAATGAAATTTTTTTAGCTCTTTGTACAGGAGCGTGGCCATACTGGAATACTGTAGAGCCTCTTCCTCTTAGAAAATACTGCAAATATAGGGTACAAACCAGGATTTTCAAAATCATTCAAAAAAAAAAAAATAAGAAGAAAAAAAACCAAACCAAAACCTCCACAACTCTGACATCTCTGAGAAGACCAAGAAGTACCAAGGTGTTCTGAGATGACTACTAGGTTTGCAATAGTAACTACAAAGTGATCTGAATTAATATAAGTCTCAGGCCAGCTAGTGATTGTTCGCAGAGATTTATGAGGCAGCATGAGTATTTACGTGGATTTTTTACTTTCAACAAACTTTATGAGGCCACACAGAGTCAAAAGGGAGCCCTGAAAAAGAATTGGGGAGTGGGGTGGGGGGGTGGAAATACATGTGAAGCATCAAGCATCTAAATGAGGACTTCCATAAAACAAACCGCAATAAAGACCTTTAGCAACACATTAGGTATTAGATGAGGATAAATATTGTTGTTAGCTTACAGCGAACAACCGATAGGCTTTAGGGGGCCTATGAGGGAACATAAACCCACTTAGATCTGGTATGCACAAACAGCAGAAAAGCATTTGCAAGCAAAATTTTGTTCATGGCAGTAGTGTCACAATCAGCAGCCACAGCGGCTAATCTGATGAGTGGTAATTTCATTTTATGCGTCCAAAATAAGCTCTTAGATAATACAATTTTTCTAAGAGACACTTGTGTGACAAATGCTTGATTCATACCAGTCTGCTATTAATTTTAAAACGTTGTTTTTATTTTAAATCTACTCTCATCTCCGGTCTGAGGCCCTTTTGCAATCTTTCCTTCACTGCATAATCGATGCCATCTTGTGGTGGAAAAAAAATCAGTCTCCTGATGGTTTCAGTCTCCTTTAATGGCCAAAATAATCCTTGACTAACTCAGTGTTACAAGAACGGTGACTATATTCCAAACCTACATCTCTCCTCCGGACTCCCAACCTTCCGAACTGTATTTCTATTAAACTCTAAATGGTTCTTCCAGCACTGTGAAATTAGCTGAAGTGTGAGCTTTTAGAAATCGAAACTGCACGCGGATTTCTTCCTCATTGACAGCTAGGGGACCAAACCTGCATCCCCGGTGCTGCCAGGGACAGCCCACCCCGAGACAGCTGCTTCCCATCTTTATGTTCAACGACTCAATTTATTCTCTTTTGCTGACTCTTTTGCTCACAAACTCATTACTTTCAGACATCTCCACTCTTGCCCTGCCTTTGACTTTTTTCAGGCAAAGTTAGTGTATCGCTCACACCACTCCGCATATCTCTCTCTTTCCTCCTTTCTATCACCTGGAAACGCTTCAGTCATATTTTTTTCCAATTTTATTTCCAATGTACCAACCTCATCCATTTCACAGAAGTCTGGTCTTCCATCCTTCCCTGCAATGTGCGAGTACACTCCACCTCCAGGCAAAATGAGCCAATCCCTCCAGCTCTCTCCCTCCATCCTCCCTGTCCCCTTCACCAGGGTGACTGATGCTATGAAGACTAACAGCTCCGGCGTATTTTGGATGATCTGCTGTGAAAACGTGCTGGTGGACAGAATGACCAGGAGAGGCATGTGTGGATCCTGCTCCCTTGTCAAACCCTCTCCTCTACTGTGTGTAACTACCTATTGCTCCATCAGCCATTGGGTACATGCCCAACTCACAAAACACTTGTTCTTTAGGTATATTAGATCTCTATATAGCAAGATAGCTATGCTCACCATCCACCCTAAAGCCTCCGTGGACCTTCTTAACTCAGACCTACATCTCCTCAACCCCCACAGGGGATGACTTTCATCCCTCCTGCCCATACCCCCATCCTCCTCAGCTCCAGCCCACATAGTGGCGGGTACCCAAGTCAGGAGCATCCCCCTGAGCGTCACCGCAGCAAGCCAGGCTTCGGTGCCTATGGCACAGCCACCAGCAGAAGGGCACCCACCGCTCACCCAGAGGTGAATGTCCAGGGGTCCCCAGGCTGCCCTGACCCTCTCCTGGCAGCAAGGGCACTCCTGGCACCTGTGCTGGCAGGGATGGAGAGGGGAACAGCACCGAGCCCGGCTCGGAGGGGAGGGAGCAGGAGCTGGGGATTTGCTGCTTTATCTTTCTAACAGGGGAGCTGCCAAGGAAGGGCCTGAGAATGTGGGATCTGCCAACCTCAAGGATCTCCTCCAGTCTTCAAAAAGCCGCCGGATTTACCTCTCACCTGCTGCGAGACGTATTTTACTCCCCCAGTACAGGCCAATGAGCCATTTGCCTATCAACCAGCAAAAGCTGAGTAACACCAGGAATAAAAACCTCCTCCTGCCTGCGAGCGAGCACGTCAGATGAATGACAATGACAGAGAAAATTTCTTAGTTTCCAAGTCCTGCTTCTTAATGAAGCTCCTGGATACAAGCAGAGAATACAGAAAGCGGGATGGCATTTGCAGTGCTTCGCTGCGGAGCACTGGAGTTAAGTCACTGTCAATGGAAACCTTTCCAGCTTCACTAAAATTCACAGGTAGCCAATGACTGAGAGCCAGAGGCTCCCGGCTGGGCTCACCACCCTGGCTGCCTGCCGTACCCTGCACAAGGGATGATACAACCGAAAAGAGACGGTGCATTCATCTGCCTTGGAGAGATCCCCACCTTCCCCGAGGGTCCCCAGCAAATTTTCTTCTGCGTTTCAGCTTGCAGAAATGCCAGGCTTTTCTGAACAACAAATGCAGCTAACTAAATCTACCCGCTTTGTGAAAGATAAGGAGTGAAGGAGAATCTCTCTGTATTTTCTTTTCCTCTAACTTAATTTGCTGTTGCTTTATTAAGTATTGGATTTTGGTTTATATAGAGGTAAACAATGTTATCACACAAATCTTAATCTTATAATTGCAGCCTCACTTGAATTACTTGATGATTAGCCTCTAGGCATAACGCTCATCTCATTCAGTTATACCTTCATTATCGTCAGATTCATTAATTTCATCCTCTGTGTGCTAAAATGTTGTACATAAAGGCAACATTTAGCAATATTCAGAATATTGGCAAGGTTTCCCATTCTCTGCTGAAGAGTTTGTAGAAGCAGTGTTATACCAAGAGAACCAAGAAGTTAATTTTTCCTTTAAATCCTTGATGCATTGAGGTAATAGTTAAATTAGAAAAAAAATATATATATTAGTACTTAATTCTTTAATTTTCATTTCAGTGCATGCTGAGTATAGTGAATGGCTTTGAGGTGGACTCCGAAAGGACTTTGCCAGGGCATGGCTGGGCGAGCATCCTCCTCCTGCCTGCACGGCCAGAGAAGCCGGGATCTGCTGCCGGAGAGGGCACCTGGCCCCTGGGGTAGGGGTTTGGCTTGGTGAATCACTACCTGTGAGCAGCTGAGTGCGCTAATCCTCCTATTAGCTGGGGCTTTGTAAGCAGGCTCGTCTTTTTTATTCTGTAGTTGTTCTTGGCAGTGCCTTGCGCTGCCAGGTTGTACGCAATTCCTCTGTATTCCAATGCCATTATTACTGTTGTGTTTGTGGTTTGTTTTGTGGGGGGTTTTTTGTGGTTTTTTTTTTTTTTTTTAAACAAACCCCTTTGGAAGGGGGCTGAGAGATGAGTCAGTCACACAGCAGGGAAGCGGAGGATGGAAACCAGCCATGGAGGTTACGAGCTTGGGAGACACTGTCTCCAAGCGACACAGGTGACAAATCCCGACACAGCAAAGCCATCACATCAAGGTCGGCGTAGTCCTTCCAAGCCTCCCAGGATGATCTCATCAAATTTTTGTTTATTACAGCCATGATAGATTAAAAAGGGATGTCACACCATTTATCTTTAAACCATGTTGAATAGTACCTGCTTGCAGAGTGCGGTTTTTGACAAGATTCCCCCATCCTCCTGTAACAAGGGTAAACCCCTTCCAGATGCTAAGTGTGCCCTTCAAGAATTATAAGGGCAGATATATAAAAACGAATAGTCTAGACTTACTTCTGTATCAGCTTATAAAAGCTTTCTTACAGCACTATCAGAACAAAAAGGTACCATACAAACATAACATTATCAAACCAGTTCGTGTCATTATAGAACATTTCTGTACTCTTTGACCATTAAGGAGAACAAGCGTACAGCTTATAAGAGCTCTGTATGTTCCAGCTAGAGGCACAGTGACCAGGGCAGCTAAGCCATCAAGCACAGGCATTTATTTCTAGATGACTAAATTAAATTTCCAGTTATAAACACGGTATTTTAGCTTCTTAGCATCTTTGTCAACACGTAGAGATTGATGCAACACCACTGGTAGGTGGGAAGTGCTACAGCTGACCTGCCAGCAAGCAAACCAGAGAAACGTTCCCCTGACATACTGAACGTGCTTGGTAAAAGGAAGGAATTAAGTAAATACACATGCAAATATATATGGGCCAATTTAATAGAGGCCTTCGAACTCGAGTGCTAACATTTGTACAGCTTACGCTGTGCACAGCTCTTGTGTACTTTTAGGCTACAGACAGCTTCATTCAACAGGACAAATATGACTTGCATCAGAAGAGCAGGTGAAGTATTTCTCTGGCCTGTCTTCCAGGGTTGGAGACCAGAGGGGAAGTAGAACACAAGATATATTTAATGAGAGAGAGATTTAAAGTTCATATTTTAAGTTTATAATACCTGTTTTAGAGAATAAGATTATTCAAATAACATTCATTTCTGCAGAAAAACGTCTCAACATAGCAAGGGTCCAGCAACGCAGAGATGCCTCAGCATGGGGCTGTGCCAGTTTTCCCTCTCTATCCCTTTAGAAAGCCAACCTCAAACATTCACAAGGCTGCAAGCCAGTGCTTTCTAGGTGTCTTCTGGAGGTTTCTCGCGTCTGGTTGGGGCCAATATTACGCTGAGCTAGGGAGGAGGGAGCCGTGCTGATGTGTGTGGGAGTCCTCAGCAAGGCACCCCTCCAGGCGCCGTTCCATACCAGGCACGACTCCTCTGGGGAATTTGTCTTGTCTTTTAAAAAAAAAAAAAAAATTAAAAAAAACTCAACCCCCCTAACTCCTCAGTTGTTTACAAATTTGCAGTTGCGTGGAGAGCTTGTGAAGCCTCCTGCTATCTTTACGCTGCCGTTACCTGGGCTTTGGAGCAGCTCTTTAGTGACCCTTGTGAGCGAGTGCTGACAGACCAGCTCTCCTACAGCAGGGATGCAAACCCGAGCGTGGCTACAGGCTCCACATGTGCAGAATCATACCCAATAAATTAAATTAAGTTATATTGAAGCCCGTGACCACTCAGGGACCATTAAAATGTCAGTTAATTAAAGCTGGATTTACCAAAGGTTATGAGACAAATTGTTGTCTGTTAATCTGTCAAAATCTGAAACTGAAATGCCCCGAACAGTTTAGGGGATATTTTAAGGTGATCAGACAATAGAACAAGTTACCTTTTTTTTCCCCCCCTTATTGACTTGTTCTACGTAAAGCTGCTTGCCTTCCACAAAAGGAAGAAGGGCTTCAAAAAGTTAGCAATTCCCTCAAGAAGCTGCAATGACACCAGGCTCCACTAATAATGCCATCCATAAATGATGAGATTTCGGGAATCAGGTGTGGCTTCATAAAATAAAAAATGTCAAGGAAAAATACTTAATTGAAAGGGCTCAATTAGTTCTAAAACTATGTGACAGTAACATTTATCAAGCATCAGATCTTGATTTTACCTGTTGCTTTCACATTTACTTGGGATGAAATGCAGACAATCTCTCATTAAAAGCAACAGGCCAACTGAAGAAGAAAGGTATTTTCTAGGGAGAGTAAAATTAGAGGAATCTGGCCCCAATTTGTTTAAGTGGCAATTATAAAAATGAGTCAACTGCAGAAAGATCCGGATTTCAGAACCAAAGACCTTCTCCTTAACAGCCACATTAAGAACGGGTGGTGTATGCATGTCTCATCTCATGTATCTTTTCAAAAAAACTAATTAAAAACATGGCATGGCTTTTGTGTAAATCCAAATCTCATCTCCATAAACTAATAGAAGCTTTTCTGGTTCATCAACAAGCCAGTGACAGAACAAGCAATCAGTCCTTTCCTAGGCGATGCCGGCTTCTGTGTTATGATAGAAAAGTGAGATGGTAATAACCTCTTGGGCCTTATTTCTTGAGTTTGTATTTAAAAAGAAAAAAAAAAAAGCAGTCAACACCAGAGGAAACAAACTGAAACAAATTAGGGGCTCTAATTCCAACCAAGAGTAATTATTTGCCCTGCAACCACCTGTAAATACTCCACAAAAATCACACTCTTCGACCTCCAGAAATTTCTAAGTGTTACTTACGGAGCTGAGCAGCTTTTCGGTAACGTCATTGAGACTTAAACTTCATTGGATTTGAATCCCAGAACTCAGAGGCTGGAGAGCATCCGTCTCACTCTTCCTCTAAGAATGGGATCTCCAAAGCACCCACTTCTTCCAAAAAGCAGTTTCCTTCAGTTTGAATTTTGGACCAAGCACTTCAAGCACTGCGTGTCTTACTGCTCACAAGACTTTGGGGCAGTGCTGGGGGGGCAAACTTCAGTTTCTACTGGAACAAAGGCAAGCTTCAAGAAGGTCTTGTAGCAGTACTGGAGACGAAACCTCACACCCAGACAACCAAGAAACCGCCCGTGAACGAAGACCTCATCTGCTAAACACTGAACTAATACAGCTCTGTGGGGCAGCAATCAGCCAGAGAGAGAGTTCGGAAAGTCATTGTGGTCCAGCAGGTAGTCATCATGCCCATTTTCACCAGTTACTGTGTTTCATGTTCCCTTCCCTCAGCTTTCCTAGTGCATTTTGACACAGAAAAGTCCTATCAAGAAAAGCAAACGATTTTTAGATTATTTTTTTATATATACACACACTAGCTATATGCACAGTACAACTTTGTGTTGATAAACTACATCACAGGAGGATGTTGTCGCCCCATATCCGTCCAGACCAACAGGTTCCTTGCAGGACCCTGTGACCGAGGTTTCCCAGTGCCTGCACCTTTTTCCACCTTCCACCGAGCCGGAGTCCCATGTGACCGCCTGGCACCTATCACATACCCAGCATGTCTCTAGGACTTAAGAAAATTAATGGAATTTAAATAATCCCTTCATTTATTCATCCACATACGCAAGCAGTGGAACACAGCAGGTGTGCAGGAGTCCCAGTTTTTAACTATTTGAAGAATGAAAAAGCAAGAGGAGTGAAAGAAAACCCATCAAATCGGCAGAGACCAGCTGTTAGTTTGGCTGAGGTTGCCACAAAGCAGGGATGCAAGATGTTGGACCACACACCGTTGAAACCAACCCAAACCTGCACTGCTCCCAGAAGAAGTGGTCCAGTCCTTACCCCCAGCTTCTCGTTTACCACCCGGGTAGCCCTTCCTTGCCCCAGCACCAGCTTCTCCACAGTGACGCGGTGGGGGCAAGATCAGGTCACTTTTATCCCACAGCGCTATTTTTCTAAGCCCATTTCCAGATGGGCTCGTTCCCATTTCACTGTGTGGGGCGAAGACCTTCTGTTCCAGCCCTCTGTGTCACAGATCACCCGCTGCTGCTGAGCGTGCGGGTCCTTGTCACCCGCACCCAAGGAACAGCACAGGCTTCGGCAGGATTTGGTCCCAAAGACAAGAGGCAAAAGGCCAAATTTCTCCCAGGCATCCTTGGCGTGCTCCTGTTGGGGACACAGCCTCAACCTCCCTCTTTCCCCCCCCCCCCATCAGCAAGCGGTGAATTCTGCTTTAGTTTTTATGGGAAGGACAAGGACTATTACAGCACTGCCCAGGAGCTAATTGGCATTTGGGGAGAAGACCAAGAGGAACAGAAATTTTTCTCCTGGTAGATGCCTGACAGTCTGTGCTACTTTTACCCCTAAGCAATTTCTTATTGATTGAGTCATATGGTGTGGTGTTAATTAATTGACAACTGTAAGTAAGAAAGAGCCACAGTGTGTAATCTGGATATGAGCGCCCAGCAGCACCAGCGTTTGGATCTTAGAGTCATGTTCGACCCCCAGTGCTGCAGGAACATTGCAAAGGGAAATCTCAGAGATAAGTTTTCCCAAAGTTAGGGGTCTAAAATGCAAAGCTCTGATTCAAACCAAACTCTGCTAATGGTCTTCAGTGAGATATTAAACTGGGAAAGTTCTCCTGAAAAATAAGCAAGGCAAAAACATTTCGGCCTCTTTTAGAACTGCAGAGTTAACGCACATAGAATGACATCGATGAAGCCTCACGTTGCACGGACATAGGGCCCCGCTTCGCACACTGCTCTTATGGCGTCATACGTTAATGGCTAAAGAGTCCCACGGATGTTGCGAATAGACCCTCTCCTTCAATAGAAATCCAACAGCTTTGCTTTTAACAGCATTTTCCACACGTACACAGGAGGCACAACTCTTCTATTACAATCTCTGAACTTCTGGGGCTAATAATTCGCAGAGAATCAAACTGTGAAGTGGGGCAAATATCACCCCAAAAGCTCATAGGTAGGCAATATCAGTTTAATTAAGGCTGCAACCCCACTGTGCACAGGTTTTACCCCTAAGACCAATTCAAAGGCTCCCCCCTTCCTCTTCTCATCAGCTGTGGCTCCGCTCACTGCCCCTTCATGTGCCTCACGCTAAAAAAGAGATGACAAACTAGGTGGCTTAAAAAATACCCCTTAACTCCTGCTTCTTGTCCACAAGTTATTTTTAACAGGTGTCATCAAATGAGAGGCCCAGATACGATGAATCTGGAACACAGAACAGGGAAGATATGCATTACGGGACTTTTGATCCCAATCTATATGCAAAATATAGCACAGGTCCCTATATTATGAAGTCACAATGCTTGATAAGACAATCTTTCCTGCCCCCCCCCCCCCCCCCCCAAATACTATTTTCAGGCAGACACCCTGCATTGCCAATGGTTCTTGCTAGCCAGCCTTGTGCTCATTTATTTGGCTGTGCTGACCCCCAGAGTCCGGTGCTCTGTACGGCACATCCTATCGCCGAAACCCACGGGGTCTCTGACACGCTTTCCGTCCACTGCCACTAATTCAACGAGGTTTTGCCGAAATGATCGCTCCCGCTGGCTGGGACTGATTGCACCCTGACAGCATGAGAGAAAACAGACATTTACCCTGCCTCGACTCAAACTGCTGCATGCACGAGAAACTGCCGAATTAACTAGATAAGGGGGGGGGGGGGGGGGGGGGGTGGAAACCAAACCAAACACACATATGTGGGCATTACAATGAAAGCACGTAGAGAAACTCCTGGGGAGGCTGTCTGCTTATATCTCGTATCTCCAGCCACACACCTGGCAAACCCAAATTATCACTACATGGGCACCAACTGTGGCAGGAGGGAATCCTCTGTTTCTGCTACTTGAGTCAGGAGGAAGCTGATGCTATATGATAATGGACATTTTTAGGACTTTCTACTTCCTTTTTTCTGAAATAATTGTTCGCCATATTAACGACTAACAAACATACCAATAAACCATCACTAAACACATAGAGAGCAGAGATGGATGATTTTGGGTAAGTATGCTTAGGTGGTTGCTGCATAAGAGAAATTGCTTAGATGAAACGTTAAAACCGCTGTGATGGAGAGCAAAACTACTCCAGCACAGGAGGACACTGAGGCTGAGTGACTCCTCTCTTTTTATTGAGGGAAAAAAACCCAATTTCTCAATTTCAGAACCCAAGACAATAAAGCATATATGGCGCCAACTAAAGAGTCTGTGAACCAATTATTCCCCTAAATGAAAAGAATTCTGTCAAACTAACACAGTGGCAGGTTTTTGCTTTGGATTTCTGTTTTGTATTGATTTGCTTCCCCCACCCCCCTCCTCCATTGTGTTAGGACAAGCCTGAAACTTGGGAAGAGCAATGGAAGGGTGTCAAGACCTCACTGATAAGAATCCCCACTTCAAAGTTTCATTTCAGGTGTTCATTTCTGGCTACTTTTATTCTGAGGACTTAACATCCCTTGCGACTGTGACTCCATGGCATTGCATACTCCCTAAAACCTCGAGGCTACCGGAGACAAAGATGGGCAAAACCACCTGCTTTACTCCCCTGCGGAGTTATTACCACAATTAACATTTCTGTCTCCCTCCCTTTTCTGATGGGTATGCTGTTACTGCTCGACTCTTGGGCTGCTTTATAATTGAAGATACGTGGACCTACTTCACGCACAGATTAATGCATCACATCACCTTCTACCCGTATTTACATAAACTTCATATGAATTTAAGGTGCAAGCATAATAAATTGGCAATGATGACAGCATTCCAGAGTGCAGCTGAACTTTAAATGGTCCTTTGCAAATGCAGGAAAAAATTGATATTTCATAAGGTACACTATTTACTAACAATCTAATGAGTCATTACTCAGTAATGTCCATACTCTGGGGAGCAGGCAGGGGAGGAAGAGAAGGGGTGAAAGCAATCTTCAAATCAGTCAAGGTGCTTGAAGCAAAAGAATATTGCGTGGGAAGAGCCGGGCTCCATGAAAACCACTGCCTTAGCTCTAGTGCTTTGCCAAGCCTTCTCTCGCCCCTGGTGCTGAGCCCCTTACTGTATTTAGATGTCAATCACATGACCTTTTTACTCAAATTTTACTAAGAACTAAGCGTTAAAATCAGGAAAGCGAGAAAACAAAGACTACTGGGTGCCAGGACTGTTTCCTATTCAGTGCTCCCCACACATACCAACCAGACGCGTGGCTTGCGGACACCGTCTGCTCCGCGTTGCGTTCCCTAGACAGCACATCATCCCAGGAGCAGGTATCTTCACCGCAATGCATGTATTCTGTAAACACTTATTCGTGGTGTGGGTTTGGTTCACAGCACTTCTACTGAAAACTAAGGATACACACAGGTAAATAACAACAGAAAAGTCTGCCAGACTGGAAACTTTGAAGTACTGGTTTGACTCTGTAATTCTGAGGGGGGGGGGAGAGGAAAGCATTTTGTCCTTTGCCAGCATCAGGTTCTTGCCTTTTGCCTTCTCCTTTGATCTAGGAACTAACTGAAGTGCCTTTCTCTTGCATACAGTTTCCCTTACCCAGATTTAGCTCTCCTCATGGGTGAGGGTTGAAGGCTTGTTTTCTGCGCAAGTTTAATATACCCACATACTTTTTTTAAACTTTTAAAGCTCAATGCCACGTTCAGCCTGGGGGGGGGGGGGGGGGGGGGGGGGAGGAGTTTGTCTTTAGGTAAGAGGCATTTTTCACAACCCAAATGGGAATTATCTTCCCTCTCCTCCCTGCACAAATGGCAACCTGATAAATCTCTTACAATCTCTATCTATCCCCCTGTGAAGACAGCATCTTTGTCCTTGACTGTTCTTCCCAATCGCCACCTTTTACTGCACCACCTTTTAGACCGATGCTTGTCTCCCCAGCTGCTGCTGTAGCTCAGGGGTCTCAGCAAGGACATCAGCCCCAAAGCCCCCTCTGTCACCAGCCTGGTGGACACCCAGTTGGAGCCACAGTGTGCTCCCCAGGCGCGGGGCTGGCTGTCATTGACACCCTGTGCACACAGGGGACAAAGGGAAAAGTGCTGAAGCAGGAAAAAAAAAAAAAGTAATAATAAATAGCAGCCTGGAAATGAACCAGAAGAGCAGTATCGCTTGATGTATCGTTGAGGACCACGAACCGCTCAGAAACCCTGTATCAGCAAACAGGCTGCCGATATATCACCCGTGCCGGGACAGCCGACGGGAGCCTTGGCTGCAGCCAGGGCCTCAGTGCATCCCACCTCCAGAAGGATTTCCGCATGGAGCCCTACAGCCCCTCGTTCAGCACAAGAGGTTGCAATATTTTGACATAAGCAAGCATGTTAAACATGAACTAGTTAAATATAAAATAGCTATTCAGGAAAACACCCAGCTCCGAGGTCAGGTTAAGCCAAGAAGAAAGCCTGTGATGCTGTCACAGACAGCATCAGTGCAGATCCTCAGTGCACCATCTCCCTGTAGGAAAATAATCCTCTACACTTAAGGGAGGGATCCCAGCACTTTTTCTTCTTCCAGCATAAGTTATTAGGGACATAGAGAGAAAGCACAACAAAGAAAACATAAGAGTTCACTGTAACCTTGCACAAATGCCACCCTCAACACCTGCAAAATGCCTGACACAAAGCAGCAAGAGGAGTTTGCGTCCATCTCTAGCCAAGCAACGAGCCACCCGTACAACATGCACGACCCAGTGCCAAGAGCTGCCACCCCTTTCGCACGTACCGTTTCTCCCGCAGCTTCATCCTCACATAACACACCTTCTCCAGCCACAAGGAGTGCAATGTCCCTTGGAACCCGCTCCGGTACGTCCTCTTCACAGTTAACACTGCTTTCCATGACTTCCACCACAGCAACTTTCACAGAAACTACTCTCCTGTCTTCAGCAGGTGGGACAAGTTGCTTGGGACTCACGAGGAGCATAAGGCATTTCTTGCAAAGAAAAAACAATAGAAAAATCCAGAAAAACAATTAAGCTTCCCCCAGGCAGAGTGGCCAGGGAGAGCGCAGTGGGATGTGTGCAAGTGGAGCAGTCACCACCTGCAGCTTGAACCAACTGATCACAATTAAGGCTTAGGTCATCAAGCAGGTGTTCCTGTTTTAAGTAATTCACTCCACCTGGATTCCCACTTCTGTCTTTCTTTTTTTTTTAAGGTAGCTCCCTAACAAAACAAAAAGGCAGTCACTGCCTGTTCCAAATAACCACCAGTTTAATTTCTTGTTAAACAAGCCAAACTTTTCCCAACATATCATATGCTTTCAAAAAGGAAGCATGTTTTACAGTCAAGATACAGTGATTAAAAACAACATATGTAGCTAGTAACTGGGCTGATTTTTGAGACATACCACTTCTTTAAGCCCTGCAGTCCACAAGGCCAGTCACGCTCCGGGCTCTTGCAACCCACTGGTCTTTTATACCTCCTTTTGCTTTTGCCTCGTCCGTGGGGTTAAGCCTGGCCCATGGCAGATACCGGCTGAGACACGGCCTGCAGCCTTTGCTCCTTGCAAAGCCTGAGCCAAAGCGGGATTTTAAGAACTGTGGAGAAGGAGACAAAGTGAGCCGTGAACCCCCGGTCTCACAGGACCTTGCTCGCCAACAGGTGCTGCAGCAGCTCGTAGTCAGTGCGGGGGATAAAGAGAGAAGCAGCACGCAGAGTCACAGCCAGCAAGTGGCTTCCTAACATCAGGCTGGGTGGTAGAGGCAGGTCCCAAAATCTTAGAAACTCATTTAGTGTGAGAGACCCCAGCCGTTCAAACCCTCAAAGCTAGTCTGAACTTGGAAAGTCAATTTAGACAAAACCTAACACTCCCGGAATGATTTTATCGTGGTCGCCTTTCTAGGTAACCTCAAATTAAGTGTCCCAAGCTGTTTTCCATTAGTCCACAAATTAGCTGCGACTTATCAACAGCATTTTTTCCACCAACTAACTGAGGTCTGTCACCACTGCAGGTCTGTGCGGCTGCCTCGGGGATTGCTGGGCACGGGCTCAAAGCTCCAGCACGCAACGTGCGCCCTGGGATGCAACAGCAACGCATCAAAGCACATGCGATTACATACTTCGCATGTATTATTGCATGTAAAACTAAACTGATAACATGCAGCTCGATGGCTCATTAAACTTTTCTTACAGTGGCCAAGAAACATTATGCAATCCGGAGTTAAATTGCAGCTGCTTGGAAGACTGTAGCTCTATAAATATTGTCGTTTCCATCAGAGAAAATTCTGTCATTAAAAAAAACAAACCACAAACCAACCCAAAACCCAGAGTAAGGTGGCAAAGGCTCCAGCCGAGGAGGAGGAGGGGCTGCACACAACCTGTCCCACTCGCTAAGAGCTGAACTGATTTGGCTGAGGTGCCCGCAGCTCCAGCTGGAAGGGCGGGCGCTGAGCCCCCGTGACACACCGACAAGGTGACTTTGCAAGCGCAGGAGCCCTGCGGAGCTGGAAGCTTGGCACCAGAGCCGGGGGTACTGTACAATACCTACAGCAGGCAAAACGTTCCGGGTGGGAAAGTTGCAGGGAGGTGGAACGGGGCACTGAGAAGAGATTTGGTTGTGAGTAAAGCATAAAGTAAAGCAAAGCTTTCTGTCCGCGTGTGTGTCAGATCCACGCGACTTTCCACGCTCCTCAGGCAGAAAAGCAGAGCCCAGTCATTTCTTCAGGCAGATTCGGGAAAGCCGAGCTGTGTGGGACAAAATGCAGGACGGAAAGAGATGCCCCTTCCCAGGGAAAAAAAAAAAAAAGGAAATAAGCGGCCAACACATACACTGGGTTATAATGCAGTTAAAAAGGTCTTATGAACCAGTGCAGTTTTTCTGATGTTGCCTGCGCAGGCCTGGCAGCTGGGACTCACTCACTTGTGCCTAAAAATCCTTAATAAATGTCAAACAACGTCTCAGCGTTCGTTTCTGTCCCAACACGACTCTGACTCCAAGTACGTGATTTAAATTACACTTCTGCATTTTGTCCAGTGGGACAAACTCACCACTGGGGGAGGTAACACTGTGGAAAGTGTACCATGTAAAGACGTATGAGATGGACATTAAAAAATAACATTTAAACCTCTTACGCTTTAGAGAAGAAGGACAGATCCTTTGGGGCAGGCGTTATACGTCCTTTAAAGGGCCCCTTTAGAAGTTTTACTGATTGAGAGAGAGACTCTAACATTTTAAGACCTGTAATTTGCAGAGCAATATGCTTAGCAGAGGCTGAGGAGGTTCCCAGTGAAAGAAAGAGAAGGCGGCTCGTGATAATATAGTTTGTAAATCAGGGCCAAATCAAATGCATTGAGGTTCAGCAGCTGTGCCAATTAAATCTCATTCAATTTGCTGAACAAGAACGTTAGCATTAATCACTTTGGCAAATTTCTTAGAATATTTTGTGTCACTAAGTAGTTAAGTGATTTTGTGCTTGTTTACGGTGCAGAATAACATTATATGAAGCAATATCATCAGTCACCGAGCAACTGCGGGATGCTCTAGGAACCCCTGTGTGGTTCGTGGCAATGTTTCGTAGCGGTCCTGTGCCTCCTACAGGCCATTGCTTTACGGAAGCGTCCAACACATATTAGGAAACACTTTTTCACTGAAAGGGTTATTAAACATTGGAATAGGCTGCCCAGGGAGGTGGTGGATTCACCATCCCTGGAGGTGTTTAAGAAAAGGGTAGATGGGGCACTTAGGGACATGGTTTAGAAGTGGCTTTTGTCAGGGTAGGTTAATGGTTGGACTTGATGATCTTAAAGGTCCCTTCCAACCTCAGCAATTCTATGATTCTATGATTCTAACAGGTGTATTTTTTTTTTAAATTGCAATTATTCTTTGCCACCACACAGCACCATCAGCACAGCCAAAGAACAAGCTGCCAGCCAGGGAAGAAGCGATTTTGCCTTCTGAAGCCACGACATCCATGTCCCATCTCCAGGCCATATCGCCATAGCTTGGAAAAAGGAGATGCCGTGCAAACTTCCCACAGGGAAGTTTGTTCAGGGCACAGGGATGCAAGGAATCCCTCTTTGGTGATATTTATTCATTTAGGTCTATGATTAAATAGGTACATCTTTTATGAGATGTTTGCAATATCCATAGCTGAGGTTGTTTCCTGCCCTACCTTTGATTCCGTTTCCAGATGACTCATGTGCCCAATCACACAGTATCGTTACAGAAGCAGCGTATCTCATCCTGGGTTATTTCCAAATGCCTGCTACCCAGCAACAAAAAGGGGAGCTGTTTTTCTGAGCTTGGCAACAGCAACCCAGGCTGGGGCACCCAGCCTGAGAAACGCGCGGGTGCGAGGGAGTCTGCAGGAGAACCAACAGGAGGAGCATCATCACCCCCGAGGAGTTCAGGGGGTCCGCTTGCGTACTAGAGAGAGCATTTAGGGAGGAACACGGTGAGTGTCTTTCAGCAGGTAAAAGTCTCAACATCACCACAGCATCTCACCAGATCAGCGATGCTCCCTGGGAACAGCCCTCCTGCAAGCTGGGAGCACGAGAGCCACGCGATGTACCACCAGAGACAAGGTGGGACATGAACTTGCCGGGCTCATACGTGCTGCCCCGTGCAGCGGCGTGCGCAAATAAATACTTGGTTCGGTCAGGGACAAGAGCGGCTCTGCCGTACAACCCCTTTGGGTGACTTTTCCCCAGATTTCTTTCCTATTCCTTTCCTTGCTGCAAAAGCACTTGCCCTTTTGAGCAGATGAGACAAGGTGGGAGCTAATGCTGTATGGTCCGTGTCCTGGCAAGGGTGAAATCTGGGGTGCAACACATGCCAAAAGACTAAAACATAGGATGCAAAAGGAAACAACAGTAATAATAGAAAAAAAACTCAGGCAGCTAAATCAAGGCAGTGAGATTTCTTCCTGTATTGCAAAGGATTTTCTTTAGCCGCAGCTTCATAGATTTATAGATTTATCAATTTAAAGTTGAACAAAAAGGGGCCAACTGTGCGGGAGACATGTCGTTTTGAAATAAAATAAGGAATAGCTGCAAAGTCCCCCAGCCGCACAGAGCAGCCCACAATATGTCATTACCTGCTCATCAGGTAATTAAATTTCAGGGCCCCACGTGGTAAATTTGACATCAAGCATCGTTACTAACAGATGAGGCACGAGGAGCATTTCTGGAAAAGCAGAGAGCTCAGTGAGACGTATCGTAAGCATAAGACAAAATGAGTTGTGCTACCTGTTAAACGTGTTGATCTCTCCAGCGGTGTAGGAAACATGTTACTTTATGATGTTATTAAGAAATATTGAGCCCACGGGGGTAAACTCTCCTTTTTCACATTTTCTCACTTCCCGATCACATTCACCAAAAGGTTCTGTCTTCTGCCATCGATGCCCCTGACCAAGGGCTTTCCCACCCCCAAGAGAAACGCTCTTCTCCTGCCCCCCAGCAGCCAAACAGCCTTAAACCTCCCTTGGAAAAGGAGCAGCACAGACCCCAGGAGAGCCGGGCATCGGGGCAGCGTCTCCTCCAGCACTTGGCCCTCTCAGCACCGGCACGCGTGAGCGCCACTGCCCCACTCCAAACACCACCAGGTGAACCCAGGGCTTGTATTTGCTGTAATTAAAGAAGGGGGGGGGGCGGGGGGGAAGCCACATGGAGTGACGAGGTTGTTCCTCGCTGTCAGAAGCCAACAAAATCAAAACAGAGCCAGAAGAGTTTCATTAGTCCAGTTTTTATTCAAATTAAAGGATGGGGAACTACAACATGATTTCTTTTTATAATATAAATATGCCAGTGAAGAATGTTTCTTGAGTCATTCATCGCGCTGGACAAGACAGCTGTCAGTAGAATTACTTTGAAAAGTCCTCGGTCCTTCACACTCATGCAAAAAAAATCTTTAATTAAAAAAAATTAGCTTAAACAGTCAATCGACTCATTACATTATACTGTCAGCTATTGAACCAACAAAGTCTGTTTTACAAAAACAAAGAATTTCACACCCAGGTAAATTGTTTCACAATCATCCATTTTTCTTAAAGGGTTTTTTATACATAAAATATACAAATTAAAATTCTCAATTTTTATTTATTTATTGTCACTGCAGAGGAAAATAATTTATAAACCCATAAACAAAGATAAGGGCAGAGGAAGAAAAGTAAATTCACTCATTTCCAGACCATAATGTCTAACACACTCCCAAACGCTGTAGCGTTGAGCAACAAATTACGCTCACGTGACTGTGATTTATGGGCAAGATGGAAAGCCAAGGGGGCAACTGCTTTGATACTATATTTTATTAGTAACGAATCCCAAAGGTTAAAAACAAGCTGCATTTATCTGTTGAACCATCACGTTAGCTTGATGAAGAGGCATGACACATCGCTGGATATTAAGGATTTTGGTCTCCAAACACCGCAAATGAGAGAAAAGCATTAAGCTTTCACGGTGGTGTCATGCAAATGCTGCCAAGCGCATTTATGGTAATTACAGTGCTGTACGCATCGGTACAAAAAAAGTATTTGGATAAAACTGAATTAACTGAAAATTGGGTTTAATCACCCCCAATTTATCTATTAGGCACAAATGGAAAAGATGGACTTGATTCAAACTTGTTTAAACAACAGATTGCTTGAGGCAAAATCTATCCCGCTCGACACACGCTCGCCTGCTCTGCAAACCCAGCAGCGTGGGCCCCCCCCGCCGCGGTGCCGGTGGGTTTTGTGGGTGCGTGTCCCCAGGGATGCCGCCCCCGCGAGAGCCAAGTCACCTTTGGGAAACCCGCAGCCAGAATGCCACAGGGGGTCACAGCACGTGGTGACCCCCTCAAAAAAGAGCCGACAGCAGAAGAGGGCTGAGGAAAGCCCCCATGTTCGCACAGGACCGTTGCGAGGAAGCAGCCTGAGTTCGGTTTGTGAAGCGTTTACAAAACCTCTTGCAATTATTTCAGTGGTTTTGGCAGCCGGGGGGTTTCGCAGGCGCTGCTGCGTGCGTGGCATCCTCCGGCTTCAAGGAGAAGCCAAGGAACTAAATCATTGAGAGACAGCTTGTCCACCAAGCTGACCGGGAAGCAAACGCATGGCACAAGAAAGTTAAATCAGAGTATTGTTGTAAAATAACTAATAATCTAAGAGCGTCCTGGTGACTGAGGTAATGGATTTTAATTTATCTCATAACGTCGAGCCCCACGCCGTCCTTCTAATATGTTAGAATCAACATAAGAGCTGTCCCACATCCTAGTTAACATTTAATTCGTTGTGCAGAAAACAGAGAGATTCACACCCACGTCATGGCCAGCAAAAACTGCACTGGAGCGTAAGAATTAGACACAGAATTTAACAGAAGTGCCATTGACAACCATAAAAAGCAATCCAAAAAATTGTTTAAAATTGTCTTATAAAAATATTTACAGTAAAATTTGTTAGCACTAACGCTACGTTTTCAGTCCTAGAAAAAGGCAATCTTTAAAGGATCTGGCTCAGGTGCTCAGAACAGACAATACAAACATGAAACCACACGCCAAAGACGGACAAATTCAAAAAGCATTTCAAGGGGGGTGGGGGGATACAGCTGGTTCGTCACGTGTTACGGTTGTTCATATTGCATAGCTGGAAAACGAGGTCACTTGACTTGCATAACACTGCAACGTTGGAGAAGGAAAGAAAGAAAGGCGTCCTTTGCCATCGAGAAGAACGGGCTGCCGCCAGGAACAGCATCACTCGTCCCCGGCAAGGGCTGCGAGTCCGAGCCCTGTCCAGCAAGCCCCGGGTCAGCAGTGGGCAGAAATGCCATTTTACAATAGGAGAAAAACACCAAAAGACTGTTTTCAGCGAGGCAGGTTTATAAAGAGCAGTGGGGAAACTATCCAACTTTCAGGCATATCCACCTTTGACGACACCTGACGAGCACGACAAATTTCAAACTTGCATCTGTCTAACACTAACTACCAGATTTTATCTCTAGCCCACATAAACTGTTAGTCTCTGGGTAGCATTTGTCTTTGCTCCAGTGATGCTATGAGTGCGAGAAGGTTAGCTGGCAACTGCTTCCAACTCTTGAGCTGTCGATGGGCTATAGAGCAGCTAATTAGCTTTACATTCCCTGTGTCTATACCAGCCCTAACGAGGGCCATGAGTGCCAAAACACTTGCCTACCCTTGTCTAGTCATCCCAGTCTAACAAGAGATGGTAACTCTGACAAGATGCTTTGCCTGTCCCATTTTATCTTCTATTCCCACAGGCTGCCTGAAAGGGAAAGACCTTTTTGGGGCGGTGAACTTGAGTCCGTCCAACCCAAGGCATCCTCTTGCTTTTGTCCCTGTAAAGGTGCAGCTCAGGACTGACGTGAAGGTAGCTGCACTCAGGGACATGTTCCTACCAGCCCCAATAGCTTCTACAGCAAGCAACACCTCAAAAAAGAGCAGCACATCGTACTACTATTTGGCATGTTTCACTGCAGACTGTAGAACCCAAAGCAAGAGGTTTAAAGGGTATTAAAGACTAAATTTTTATTATTATTATTATTTTCAAGACCTCTGAGCTGACACACAATGGAAGGATAGACATCAAGCATAATACTGCCATTTCTCTGGACAGTTTGTTTTTGTTTGTAAAAACAAGAACATCCAAAGAGGAGCGGGTGCTACCTAACGTGCCCCCTGAAGGTCAGCCCCCTCCGTGGAGGTGACACAGCAACAGTAGGTGCTGTTCCCCCACAGTGAACAGGCACCATCTTACAAGGACCACGACCACTCCAACACTAAAAATCTACTTATTTAAAGAAGTAACCCACTCCTCTACAAAAGCTGCACGAGGTGATGTTGCCTTAGATCCCTCTGAAATAAATTTTCAAGTGTTTTTCTTTTCTACTGTAGAAGGTCCCATGGAGTCTTTTTGATAAGTCTATGGAGAAAGAAACCAGCAGAACAACAGTGCCGGAGCTCGACAGTAACACGGGCAGATTAGGTCCCGCAGGCCAGCTGCCTGCTACAGAAAGCCTCAGCTGGTCTACAGGGGGGGAAAAAAAAACCACAAAAAAACCAACCAACACCAAAAAAAAGAAAAAAAGAGGATAGAAAATATTTTTCTTCACTAATTCCCTTTAGCTGGGGAGTCTTTTGGGAGTCCACGCCTGTATACAGCAGCATGCCAGAGCTCACAAGGAGACATAAAAAGGTATTTTAAAGTCCAACAGAAAGCTTTAAGAATTTGGGACGTAAGCAAGACAGCTACCTTACAGCTGGATCCAGATTTGTCTGTTTTGAATAATCTTATGAATTCTTCATACTAACGGAGGAACGGCTTCAGTATGGGCAAGATTAAAACAGCAATTACAGTGACAGTGATTAGTTAATCTCCATACTCTGGAAGCATTAAAACACTGCAGGTATTTTACCTTGCTCATTAATCACCGCTTGGGTGACGGCGGGTTCTCGCTGTGTGTAATGCCTCTACATTAATGGCACTATAAGGTATTTCTTTTAACATCTAAACGCTCTATTATGAAATGGCATTGAGATGCTGGACAGGGCGGGAACTGGGGCTTTCAGCACAGCTGAAACGCCTGGGCTGGGAATATTTTCTATTCGAAGCAACGTTTGTTTCACAGGAGCAATAAACCCCATTGGAGCAGCGCACGTTTCGTGGGGTTGCGAAGTTTCGTGTGGTTCAGGTGCCGAGAGGTCAGCCCCAGGGAAGGCACTGCCCAGCAGGTCCCATCACGTACAGCAAACAGCATTCATGGCGAGTAGAAAAATCACACGGTATTTATTTCCACCATACGACAAGCATTTCAAGGATACATACAGCAGTCCAGTGGCATATACAAACGTATGACTGAGACAGCGTCACACTCGAGCCAGAGCACCCTGTTCCAGTCCACTTCTGCTGACTGCTTTTCTCGGTTGGTACTCAGAAGTTCCCACTGCCAGTAGTAAAGTCCACCCTCCAGGCACAGTGAGCAAGTCGTTCAACTGATAATGTGCATGGAGCATCAGTAGTGAAGAAATCCAGAAGTGTTCATTTTTACTCACATGCCCAAACGTAGCAGTTTTGTTTCACACAAGAAGTTCAGTGCCTGCAGTTCAAGCACAGTGTTTAATCTCAGGACACTAGCCATTGAGAAGAACAGTTGATTGCACCACAAATAACAAGCAACACCTCGTTGTCTAGCATGGAACATGTCCCCAGAGGGATTTTCCCTTTGCTAGGCAATCCGCCACAGAGCAGATGATGTTTGTAACGTATCACTTGTCATGCTAAGACGTTAACAGCAATGAGATGGGTCAAGTCAGAAGTCAGTCGTCTTCCCAACACCACCCAGCTGGATCCACTTCACTTCTGCTCCTCGCGTTGGCTTGATCGCGTGTCACAACGGTTTGTGAATCACGGCCACACCTGTTATAGGAATGGACAGACACAGTTATCGTGGGAGCAGCTCTGGGCTGCAATGTGGCTAAGATCATCCTGCAAAGCCAAAGACCAGCAACAGGCGGGCAGAGAGAGAGGTGTCTACTATTTCTACGGAAGTTTCCTCTACTGAAAGCAAACATAAAACATATAAAACCATAAGATTAAAGCTTTGGGAGGCACGGCTCCCAAGTTTACGAATGAGCCCAGCTGTTGCCAGCTCTCCCACTGACTATTTACCTGCGTAACTTCTCCCCGTGCTCATGCTGGTAGGTAATAACGTCCACTTGTCTGTGATGGGGTTGTAGTATTCCACCGAGGCCAAATTGCAGGAACCATCATCTCCTCCCACCACGTAGAGGAGACCATTCACCGCGCACACACCTCAAAGCAGAGCGCAGATGGTTAGACACGGGCTAACTTAACTCATCCCCCATGACATGTCGCCTGCCACGTACTGATTCATTCCCAAGCAGACACCTCATCTTCCATTTTCATCCCTTTCTTACAATACTGATCACTTACATCACTAGCACGTTAGTCGCGTTGAAAACCACACAGATAACTGCAGCCAAACGTCACAGAAAGGCTTCTTGTGGTTACCTGCATTTCTTCTACACATATTCATGTCTGCTACTTGTTTCCAGGTGTTTGTTCCTGGATCGTAGACTTCCACGCTCTTCCTTACTAAGGGACCGTCGTGCCCCCCAGTAGCGTACAGCAGCCCGCTGAGAACACCAACACCTGCCAAACAGAGCCCAGCGTTAGCCAGACATACAGGGGAAAGGGCTGCATGTCCCTGGATCTTCTGCTTGGCCTCTCCAAGGCATTTCCGAAACATGGGCCACACGTGCCTCAGATCACCTGGGTCAACTCTCCACCCAGCCAGCGCGTGGCACTACAGCAGGCCTGCACAGTAACCCCTGGCAGGCGTCCTGTCTTTCAGGGCTGTGCCCCTTCTCAGGTAGATCTTAGTCCATCTGAGATCAATAGTCTAGTCCCACAACATTCCTCTGCCTTTATTCAGTCTCTTTGGACTGACTTGTTCGCTCTTCCCTTTACCTCCCTGACCGCTGCATCCCACCCCAGCTCACCCCTATCTGCCCGATCTTTTCCGCCACGGGGCCCTTTGCTTTTAGCCTGATTCCCAACTCCAGGAGCTTTTTATTTTGTTTTTCCTGCTGCCTTTGTGCCACATGGCTTCATCCCTTGGACACTCTTCCTCTTCTCGACAATTTATGGATTCCAGTTCTTGAGGCTGCCGCTGGGTTCCTCTCCCCCCACTCCTCGACTCGTGCCCCCAAACGTGGCAGCAGCACTTGGCACAGAAAAAGGGCCCCCAAGGCCACCTTCCCAGCCACTTCCGCAGGCCTCTGGCTCAAACTCTGTGAATGACAGGGATCTGAAGGGTGCTTCTGCTTAATATTAAGCAAATTAATTAATTAAAACGTTCACCAATCCGTGAGAGTTAAAACTTCCAGCAACATTTCTTCGTTAATAGGTTCAAAGGCCTCTATTAAAATTAACAAGGTGGGATGTTAGTAAAACCGAAACATAGAACCGAATTGCATCATTTCAACCCCACAGGCATCAACCAGCAGGACGGCCCCTGCGCCGTGAAGATGGACTCGTGCGGACAACTGAGGGAAAGGCACAGAGACGGAAAGGCGTGAGCAGGGCAGAGCCAGCGTAAAACTGACAGGTTTTCAAGTTGGGTCCCGTGCAAATGTCTTTCCTCTTTGCCACGTGCAGCACAGAGAAAGGCAACTACAGGAGCAGTGCTGCGACGGTCAGCCAGAGAGAGCAGGCTTGGGAGCTCCTGCGCCACAGGAACATCTCCTAGTGGTATGTCACATCCCAAAAATACGATGCGTGACGTTGCTCCAAGTCTTGCCACAGTCAGCAGAAGCATGGACCACAGCAGCCACCACGTTCCACCTGAGGGATGGCAACACAAGGTGGAAGAATCCATCTGAGCATTATTGCTCCTCCACCACCCAAAAATGGGCCAATGCCTAACCAAGACCAACTAATGAATTAAAACTCCAGCAGGCACACCATCGTTTGGGGACAGGAAAACTGCTGCAGGGCTACCACCATCACCTTTCTCTTCTCCAGATTTTCTTAACTTGCTACTGCTGGGTTTGGCTTTGACCAGGTGTTGAAATCCCAACGTGACATTGGGATTCATGATTCATCTCTGGAAAACACTGGTAATTAATCTCTAACTGCCATAAATATCCACCTTATTGGGTGAAATCGTCAATCTGGTTGAGGTACTCCAATGTGCACCATCCAAGAAGAGCAGAACGTGTCCCAGCACATATCCTGGCCCCAGGGCTGGTGCCTCCCAGTTGACTGGGGAATGGGAACTCATTTAGCTGGTGAGGAAAGCCGACCCTGTCTAAGCCCAGCAGTCTGGGGTTGCTACTCCTTAGCATTTGACTATATTCAGCTGTTAGCAAAAATTTTACACTTAAATAATTTAATTAGTAAACTAATTTAAGCAAGTAAGAGAGTAAAAGAGTCAGAAACACTCTCAGGCTTTTCCACCTAAAACTGCCTCCCTGTACGGCAAGACAGCGCACACATGGATGGGACGTCCCTGCCAGGAGGGGAAAGCCCAGCAAACCCAGCACCCGCACACCCACACAGCCCCAGTGCCTGGATTGGGGTCACCCTGGGGACTTGGGGACACCTGCCCTCACCTCCGCTAGATGTCAGCATCGGAACGGCGATGCCGGCAGCTCGGAGCACGGTTTCATTTATGGAGCTGTACGATAGATCGTGCTGCAGCACCGGGAGTGGCACTGGGCAGTCCCCTCCCCGGTGCCTGCTGGAGGGGCATCTGGGTGACAACCAGAACTTGGGCAGCTCAGCGTTCAGCTTGGGAACAGAAAACAGCAAGGCTATTTGGCTGGCAAGTAAGAGCATCCCTAATACCGGACTTGCCCTGTGGAGATGTACTTGCGAAGCAGTGCTCAGAACAGTGTGTTTCAAAGAAAATTCACTAAAATCCACCTCTGTTTGTTGTGTTTCAATATGCTGTCAACAACATGAGATGCTCACTCTCTTCTCCTATAAGGTTGCACTGGACAAGGTTTAAGAACCAAGCAGATACTAAAAACCTCTTCAACTGAATTCAAACCAACAGTGTGTGACCATATTTGCCTCACCTGGAGTTATGGAAAAGGTATTAGAGCGAGGAAAGAATGACGGTGTGTGGAGAGAAGCCTCTCAGATGCCCAGGTCAGAAGGAAATTCCCACCACAGCTTACCCTGCAGGGTTATCTCAGCCCCCATGCAAAGGGCAGCCTCCGGGCTCGGCTACCTCTGGGCAACTGCCACTTCGGCTGTTGTACGACGAGAACTGCACAATCTGACATCAGGGAGGACCCAGTGCACACACTGAGCCATAGGACCAACACTCACACGTTCCCTTTCATCTGAAGATGATTTTAAGTGCAATGGGTAAGAGCTTTTATCCCTCTGGGAAAGCAACAGCCACAGAGAGGCCAAGTGCCTACCTGACATGACATCACGTAGTAAGTCAGACACCATCAAGACTCGAATATAATCCTTTTTTAACATGTCCGTTCCTCTAATCTTCCAGATCACCAATTCTCGCCAGCAAAAGGTACGCTAAAAACTAGCTTAGCAGGGGCAATCCGAGATGAATTTTGTTACCACATCACCAAGCGCAGATGTGCTTTGTGCTGCAAAGCACCCACTGGATGCTTGCAGAGAAGGTCCACAAGGAAAATCCATCTGACAGCCCCCAAAGGACAGGAGAGGAGGAGGTGCGGCTTGGCTTTCCAGTCCCCGGCTGAGCCTGCAGCTGGCGATTTGGAAAGACACCTCTTTGCTTACAAGTGAGATGCACCTGTTAGCGAGGCAACTTAGAAACACTGAACATTATTTCATTAATCCAGAAATTAATTTCAATTTGGCAGATTTTAACGAAGTCAGGAGAGCTGCTGAGAGCTTCCAAGCAATTATGGATTCTCCCCTCATGGGAAGGAGGGGGAAATAACAGGTTGCACTTGCCAGCCCCGCAATGCCAAAACACACTTCTCCTTCCTTTCCGTGAGCAGAGGAGAACCCAGCGACCAGCCACTCTTGAGAACACATCTCAGAGCCAGTACCTGCACCGCTGCGTCGCGTGCTCATGTCGGCTACGTAGGTCCATTCGTTCGTGGCTGGGTTATACTGCTCGACGGTACTAAGGCACTGACGGGACGCTCCATCGTAACCCCCCACGGCATAGAGCTTTCCTGGAAGAGACACACATCAGCATTACAGCTAGGACTGGCTGACGTTACCATCATGCCTGACAGCCCCAGGTGAGGACAGATCCTGGCTGAGGGAGGCCCTGGGAGACGTGCCTAAACCTGCTGGGACGCCTGGGGAAAATCCTAGCGAAAGGATCTGAGGTAGACTCGCAGACAGGTGGGACTGTTTTTAAAGCTGTTAAAGCTGTCAACTAAGACAAGGAAACAACACAACACAACGGCTTAATTAGAAACCAAAAGCCCAGAGGGTTTTCCAAATGACTTGTTGGCCCAGGAGAAGAAGTAACATCAAAGCATGCTCTGCTGACGGAGTGTTTCCTCCTGTTCAGGTGCCACACGGCAAGGTGTGCTGTCAAAGGTCGATACTGTACATTAATTACAATATCACATGAGCAATAAATACGCAATAGCCTCTTATGTTAATATAATACCTGCATGGAAACCTAGACTTGATTTTGAAGAACCTGGGCCAAATCAAAACCAAGCAATGCTGCTAGCACAGCTGAGGCCAGCCTGCTCACTTGTGCCAAGTGACCACAACATAGAAGATACCACGGGGGACCCTCACAGCATGGAATACCTGTCCCTCCCTACCTCGACTCAATGAAAGCTGAATAACACACACCTAATGAGACCAGAGAAACATGATCAGATGCCACCAGACCACACCACTCGTGAAACAAGACTGATGCTCCACCATGTCCTCTGTTCATAGGCCTGACTGATACTTTCTCCTTTTCTCCCTGTATTGTCCATCAGCTTGTTTTGCATTTAAGGCAGTCAACCCTCTGGGCAGAGAGGGTGTCTTTGCGCTTCTTTAGAAGCACCTAGCACAAAGGCATTAAGGTTGAAGATCAGGCCTCCTAGACACTACAACAAACAACCATTAACAAAGTTCAACAAATATGTAGGAAAATTCTAACTCAAATTTTTGTATAAAACCCATGAATAAGACCAATCTTTAATCCATAACAGCAGAGCCTGGCCAAAAATGAGCTATGCAACTCTTAGTATGCACATGAGAATCATAGAATCACTTAGGTTGGAAAAGACCTTTAATATCATCGAGTCCAACCATTAATGTTGCACTGCTAAGTCCACCACTAAACCATGACCCTAAGCACCACATCTACCCATCTTTTAAATACCTCCAGGGACGGTGGCTCAACCATTTCCCTGGGCAGACTGTTCCAATGCTTGGCAACCCTTTCGGTGAAGAAATTTTTCTTAATAGCCAATCTAAACCTCCCCTGGTGAAACTTGAGGCCATTTCCTCTTGTCTTATCACTTGTTACTTGGGAGAACAGACCAAGCCCCACCTCGCTACAACCTCCTTTCAGGTAGTTGTAAAGAATGATAAGGTCTCCCCCTCAGCCTCCTTTTCTCCAGACTAAACAATCCCAGTTCCCTCAGTGGCTCTTCACAAGACTTGTGATCTAGATCCTTCACCAGTTTCATTGCCCTTCCCTGGACACGTTCCAGCACCTCTTGTAGTGAGGGGCCCAAAACTGAACACAGTACTTGAGGTACAGCCTCACCAGTCCTGAGTACAGAGGTACAATCACTCCCCTAGTCATGCTGGCCACACTTTCTCTGATACAAGCCAGGATGTTGATGGCCTGCCTGGCCAACAGGGCACACTGCTGGCTCATACTCTGACAGCAGTCGACCAACACCCCCAGGTCCTTTTCCACTGGGCAGCTTTCCAGACACTCTTCCCCAACCCTCTAGCGCTGCATGGGGTTGTTGTGACCCAAATACAGGACCCGGCAGTCGGCCTTGTTGAATCTCATACCATTGGTCTCAGCCCATCGACCCAGCCTGTCCTGATCCTTCTGTAGAGCCTTCCTACCCTCAAGCAGATCAACACTCCTGCCCAACTTGGTGTCATCTGCAAACTTACTGAGGGTGCACTCGATGCCCTCGTCCAGATCATTGATAGAGATATTAAACAGAACAGGCCCCAATACTGAACCTTGGGGAACAGCACCTGTGACCAGCCACCAACTGGATTTAACTCTATTCACCCCAACTCCTTGGACCTGTCCTTCCAGACAGTTTTTTTACCTAGTGAAGAGCATGCCTGTCCAAGCCCTGAGCCTCCAGTTTCTTCAGAAAAATGCTGCGGGAAATGGTGTCAAAAGCTTTACTAAAGTCTAAGTAGACAACATCCACAGCCTTACCCTCACCCACTAAGCAGGTCACCTTGTCATAGAAGGAGATCAGACCAGGTTAGTCAAGCAAGAACTTGGACTCCCACCAGCAGTTATCATCTACAGTCTTACGCTTTTGCATCCTCCTGTTTCCCTGATGCTTGCAAGGCTCCAAGAACCGGCCAGGTCTTTTCTTTCTCCCTCAGCTCCACTCATGGCCTCCTCAGTCTGTGATCATTAGGAGATGTCTGCAAGGATCAGGTTTACAACTGTGCTCCTCCTGCATCTTCCTGTCTCTATAAACATTTCAAACTCTTATTTGTGCTTCAACACGCTCAGTGTTAGTCAACGAATCAAGGCAAGAGTGCCAGACCAAGCAAGACAAGATAAAGTTCCCTGGCTGGCATCAATTATTAGATATTTTCAGTACCCACAGACATCAGTTCAATCTTCATCACATTCAGACGAGCATTGTGGAATAACTACAGGCTGCAGCTTGTTCCCTCTACCAGTACGATCAACTCTTCTTCCCCATCACACACCCTCCCTTTTTTCTTTTTTTTTATTATTGACTCCATGTGCAACACTTATTTGCACTTTCAAACAAAGCAAAGGAAAAGGATTTCATGTGTCTCCAGTAGAAAACCTGTCCACAGAAATGCATCTCTCAGGGATGTACTTGATATTCGTCTCACATTCAAATGACTGACCCACTTTAGCAAATCCCACTGACTACCAGCAGCCCAGCGCTTCACAAGCATGGGCCAGTTTTGAAGGAGACGCTTCTAAAACATGCAAATTTAGCACAACCACCGCTATTTATTCTGACTTTATCTCCCTCCTTCTCGAATAAACACATTTCATGTACATAAACACATTGCACATATTTCCTATTCACACAGGTCGAACTGAACCACTTCAAAGCGCAGTTTATAACCAGGCTCGTGCCAGCGGCTGCTCCGCACTGTACTAATTGGAAACTGCTACGCCACGCTAAAGACGAGGTCACATAAAACCTTTCACTTGCTTCAGAATTGATTTTGCTAAAGGAAGAAACGGTTCCCAGTTAAACTGTTCTTTCTCCTGGAGTCAAACCAAGCTGCTCAGTTCCAGCTCACTCGAGTTTGGTGCTGACACATCGGTGCCAACAGCCGCCGCCATCCCTCCAAGCATCCTCTCCACCCACCTCGCTCCCGCGTTTGCTGTCATCAGTCCCTGCTCATTTACAAACCAGAGCAAATCGTGCCGTGCGTGCCGGCAAGCCTGATGTCAATAAACACAGGTTTTAGTATTCCTGCCAAACCGCCAGCTTGGGGCTGTGGGACGAACTATGCTCCTGTTTCTCTCGCTGAGCAGATTTTCTGTGATGGGTACTCCATCCACGCAGCATCTGCTGACAGCAACAGCATACACCGCACAATACCATTTGCTTTCACCAGCCAGAAGCAGCCCAGGAAGAATAAGGATTCAAAGAAACCCGCACACACCTAATGGCATTCAGAGGAGGCACGGGCTGGTCTGATACAGGTCTGAGGCTCTTAGAAAGCTACACGTGATTTTTCACTAAGATAAAGAGGAGAATGGAAAAAGATGCCGCGATTACATCATATAAAATAAATCTTTACGAACTGAAGATAGTCTAGAGAACAGTTCCTGCCATTGCCTTCTATTGCACTTAACCGTTCAGGCTTCTGTTTGACACAGTAACGTTTGCTGGATGGAAATGGCTGCTGATTTTCTTACCCTCCACAACTCCAACTCCAACACTGCTTCTTCTTGTGTTCATGGGAGCCACAAAAAACCACTCATTGGTTTTATAGCTATAGGCCTCAACTGATGCCAGACCTAGTTAAAAAGGGGATACACAGGTTTTCTAATTAAAAAAAAAGAGAAGAAAAAAAGATTGGTGTTGCACTTTCATCTGTCTTCCACCTCCTCCCAAGCCCGTAATTCCCCCCACAATCCTGCAACCCCATTTTCTAGTCCCTTGCCTTTTAGCCTGGGGCCAGCATGTCAACGCCACTTCGTCAGCAGCTGGAAAAACTGTGGCCCCATGGCCTCTGCCCTGGGACTGCTGCCCCCCCGATGTGCTGGGGACACCAAGGAGGAGCAGAGTCCAGATTCCAAGCCCAGAAGTCCCATGTCCTTTCGAGCATTACAAAACATCCATGCAAAGGTTTAAAAATTCTCCCAGACCCCGCTGCATTGTACTCATCACTAGCTGAATTAGCGCGTTTAGGGCTTAACCAAGTGGCAAAACTCTATAGCAGAGACAGAGGTGTGAATTTAAACACGCAGTTATGCCAAAATAAATCCCAGGCACACATACTCCGTAAGATGCCTTGCTGGCATTTTATTCATGTTGCTATGCAAAATTTAACTAAAACCAGGAAAAAAAGAAAATTTCAGTCCAGAATAAGCACAGTCATACAGAGAACAAGACTGAAAGATCTGTATCACTACAGAAAAAAAAAAAAACTAGGATGAGATACTCTGCAATTACTGATGGGTCAGAACGTGCATGCGGTTTGTTACCACACACAGTAAAACCAATCTCTGGCTCTTTCTCTACAAAATCATAGAGGAAGGGCACAGGAACCTCAACTAAAGCTCTGCAGTCTTTGCAGGGGTCTCTGAAAACATTTTTGGGGGTCACGCACTGCCTGGTTTTTGCTCAGTCACCTACCAGTGCTGCCATCAAAGCCGCCCACCGCATACAGGAGATCATTGAGCACAGCGGCGCCTAAAGTGCTTCGTCTTTCCTGCATGCTGGCTATGGACGTCCACTGGTCCTTCACACCATCGTACACATCAACCGTCCGTACCCTTAAAGATCCGTTAAAGCCCCCGACAGCATAAACATTGCCAGCCATAAATACCACACCTGGTAAAAGGAGAGAGAAAGATTTTACAGAGGTTTTACAAATAGTTCAGGAAGCGAGTATCATCAGACGTCTGTCGGGGTGCGTAAGACAGCAGGGGAGAGCAGAATGTGGGCAAGTCTTTGGCATTTTCTGCAGGTTAAGAGTATTGGAGCCAAGTATGATGAAACATACGTGTCATATGGAAGGTGACATGCACATAAATACACAGCAACATAAGGCACAGATGGATTTCACACCTGAATGAATAATTTTCTGAGCCAGAGAGGACACCAAATGGTGATCCACATTCACAGCCCTCTCAGATGTCTTCAGAGTAACGCTCCCAACTTACAGATCTGTTCTCCATCACCCACTTCGTCAGCACTGAGAGGGCCTGACTCAGCTCCTTTGATTTTCACTAGGAAACCAGCACAGAAAGCTGGATCCCCGTGAACTGCCAGGCGAGCAGGACGGGAGGAGGACGGGAAATATTGATGGAGTAGCAGCCAGGAGAGAGAGGTGATGAAGGGGAGACAGTGGCTACGGAGGGCAGACAGGCAGGAGCAACTCCTGAAGGAGAACGATACGTGTGTGCAGGGGAAGAGGAGGAAGGAAGGGCAAAAACAAAGAGCTGCTTGAGGCCGGGGGCACAGAGGAAGGCTGAAGGGACAACTGAGGACATCCATCCAGCCCTGCAAAGCTGCACTGGGAAAACAAAAAAGGTTACAGCAAGCGTTCCCGTTACCTGCTCTGCATCTCCGGGAGGGAAGCTCAGCAACCTGATCCCACCGCTCCTCCTCAAAATCATAGCACTCCACACTGCGAATGGCCTTGGGCGCTTGCCCACCCACCACGATCATCACCTGGAGAGGGAAGACGAGAACTAGAAAACCTCAGATACCAGCTCAGGCAGCTGCTCTCTGCAGAGAAACCGTCACCACAACCTGGTAAGAGCAGCTGCCAAAAACATTCTGCAGGCCTGCT
Source organism: Rissa tridactyla (assembly GCF_028500815.1). NCBI lineage: Eukaryota > Metazoa > Chordata > Aves > Charadriiformes > Laridae > Rissa > Rissa tridactyla. The sequence goes on along the minus strand of NC_071476.1, from coordinate 6,022,259 downwards.
AAAAGCCTCTGCAGCAGGGGAAGAAGTTGTCTCCAATTTAATGCATGCTAAATATTTCAGCCTCCATTAGCTCTTCCTCACCATTTCCATGGTGGGCAACCTGCCCTGTTTCCCCTTGAAACACAAAACCGCTTTGCACCACGGCACACGCACAACTCACTGCAGAAGTATTTTGAAGCGAAGAAGATCCCAGCGTAATTTCCAGAGCCAGCCCACTGTTTAGTTATTATCTATCTCCATGGTGGTGCTAAAAATAATCTATGCCACTTAGCAAATAAAACCTGACAGCTGGATTGCCACCTGCGGGGAAGACGACACTCGGGGCAATCACCAGGACTATTAAGACCCAGGGTGCTGGGCTGGTGAAGGAAGTGATTTGTCAGCTTCATTAAGGCTTTTGGCTGCAACATGTATTGATGCAAATCCAGTAATTAAACCCTAAATTCCTTACAGATAGGGAAGATCAATGTGAAGGTGATCAAGAGCAATCAGGAGTGCAAGAACTGCTCTGCCGGATGAGGCTAAAGGTCCGTCCAGCCCCAGACACCATTCCCAGCAATGGCAAGCAGAGGATGCTGGTGGAAAAGCGAGAAGACCTGGACGGCGTGCAGTGTGGTCCTTCCCAAATCTGCCCTGTCTGCCACCAGAAGACATACTCCCCATGGACTCGCTGACTTCCCCAGGGGTGGTGGTCCCAGGAGCCAACAGCTCAGCGCCCGAGGGCTGCCCATCGCTCCCGAGTCCCCCTCCTGGGTGCTGCGGACCAACGCACGCACAGGCGGCATCCAAACCACCTGCACCCACAAACAACTCAACCTGCACTTTGTTCTGAACACGTTTCTACCCTCCACAGCTATCAAGAGGGAGGATTTGCTCCCCTTAGCACAGCAAATCGGTAGGAGCAAACACTGCCCAGAACAATCTGATTTTTGCAAAGCCAAGGAGCTAGAAGCAAGATAACGGGGCTTCAAATCCAGTCAGAGAGTCAATGGGAAACTGGCTTTAGCCTCCACAAGTTGGCTGTGAGTAGACGAGGGGATAAGATCGTCACTCGAGGTCACTCGGGTAACGAGCTCAACTCCAGCCACAGTTGCTTTAAAAGTACAGAGCTAGGCAGCAATTTAAAAAATCTGAAGAGTATGAAAATAGTAGACTGCTCGATCTACAAAGATGAGAATGTGACATTAGAAAGCAAATTGAGTCTTAATTTGCAGCCTGATTACTAGTTGTGTAAGAGCCTTCCGTGGAAAGCTGCAGGGCTTCACACGATTACAGAATTAAGAGATTTCACAGCAGACGGTAATCCCTCATCAGCGGGACCAACTGACCAGATGAAAGTTTCTCAGTAACAGGATTGCTGGAAGATCATCACCTTCTCCCCTTTCTTTACAGTTAAAAAGAAGGGAGGGAGAGGCCTGCAGAAGATTTGGGTTTGTGCTCATAGGTCGTGCTACAGAAGATGTTGAGAACTTCTATATAGGTTGTTGAGAAATTCTACTTCAGGTAGAAGTTCCGAACTCACTGTTTCACTGTTCATTTTCATCATTAACTACTTTAGTCCTTGAACAAGGGACACATCAGCCTTTCATGATACCCCCAAACCTGTGTTCTACCAACGTCATCTCAGTGCCAGCAGACAGAAAGGACGCAACGCACCAACACACTCTGCAGAACCACAATTTCCCAACGGACAGTTCAATATCTAAACAGCTGAATAGTCCCTCACAGCACAGACCTTGTACATCATCCCACAAACCACACTCCCTATGACTTGTGCTTAGAAAAATAATACTTCTACATACACTGTGGTCTTGATGTCTTAAAATCTCTGAAATGCTTATTAGTAACTTCAGCGACAGGCTGTTGGGAGACATCGTGGCAAGCTGCGCTTAACACTGGGGCATGGAGAAAACAGTTTCTGTTGTCATTTTTTTCCTTCACTAATAAAGTGGTGGCCAGAGCATCACGCGCCTGTGGGATAATTGTGGGGAGTAACAAGGATTATTTATTCAGTAGCTGCTTTGAGTCTATTGAAAATTGCTACAGACTTCCTGCCCACAGGTCTGGGTGCCGTTGTTTCCTGCTTTCCCAGCTTCCGATGATGGATACGGGAAAAGGAAAGACACCTACTGCGAACCTCCTCAGCAGGGCTCCAGGGCAGTGCTACAAAGCCAGCAGAAACCCTCCGAGTGCTGCAGGCAGCTGCCGCTGCCACCCCACGGGTCAGCCGTTCCCAAGCCACAGCTCCAGGAGCAACAGCCCTTCACAAAAACCGCTTGTGGCCAACAAAATGCTTCAAGAGCAGACCCTGGCCCCGGGAGCAGAGATATTGCTCCTCCTAAGGGTTTAATCTAAGTTTATCCAACTTAATTATGTATCCTTGGTGGGCACAGGCAATACCAGAAGAGGGAGTAAACCACTTTGAAGAACAATCATGGAGTTAATGAGAAAACGCGGCAAGCACACAAGCTCCTTTCAAAGACAGAAAATGCCACCAGTAATAGGGTGTGAGGTGACACAAAGTGACAAATTCAGCTTACCTTTGGCAGGCTAACGGGAGTCCTCGGCTTTGTTCTGGGATTCTTTATCAGTTGCCTTTGATCCAGAGGAAGCAAATGATATTTCATGGCCTCGATAAGGAAGTCTTTACAGGTGTTGTTATTCTTGATTAGAGCTTCTTCTTCAACTGTCTGAGAACACGCACACACACGGAAGATCATTTAAACTGCAATACTTGGTGGCACAGGTCACAAGGAGCTTTGTAGAAAGAATGTGAAACCTGCAATTTCTCTGCCGAAGTGGCAACATTTAAAAAAAAAAATGCAGAAGACAAACACAGACTTCCAGCTCTTCCCAAAGAAACACAGGCAACAACATCCAAGCTTCTCGCTTTTTTCCAGCATCACTGACAAGCAGCAGTGCTCACCCTCTGCCAGAGACTTGGCTCAGCAGAGAAAAATTCACCAGGAGTCTGGGTACAAAATCAGTAACTTCTGTGACTTGACTCTGTGACTTGAATTTTTAAGGAGACGCAATACCTTTTACTTGATCAGAAGATATAGTTGAGAGGAAAAAAAAAAAAGCATGATGGGTTCATCTTGTGAATACCAATTTTATTTCAATTGCATTGATTTTTTTTAGACGTGTGATAAACACACAGCAGTTAAAGAGCCCATGTGCCAACACCTTCTTTGGGGATTCTCAGCTCATTGTCAAGGCCCAGATCCAGGAATTAATTTGTCAAGAACAATTTCTAAGAGAGCACCTCACCTGCCAGTCACACAGACCCATCCCTAGGCGCAGAACACATCTTAAGCCAAAGCTATCACACGTGACGTGTTCTCACCAAGCAAAATTTGTGTGTGCATCAAGGGAAAAAAAAACTGCACAAGCTTATAACACTACCACCTGGGTGTTTTCAGGGTGAAAAATCCCAAGATATTAACTACTGAATGCTTCCACCACGAGAGGCAGGAGCTCCGCTCTCGGCACTGCCTGGCAGAGCACAGGCCACATTTACAAGAAGATTTCTGGGCACACACATCCATTTCAGAGTCCACTCACTTTTTCCTTTTATTCCTCCGTTTACAAACTTAACAACACGCTAAATTACCCATTTCAGGCACAAACAGCCCATTGCTTAAGGAGCTACTGGCAGCTTAAGTGCAAGTATTAATTACTTATATGCGCACTAACCTGTACAAGATAATCTCTGGGCAAAAGGGGTAGGCGAACGTGCTCCATCAGTTTAGCCATGTGCTCTAGGCGAGATTCCTTTTCATAATTTATCCAAGAAATAACTGCTTCAAAAACCTACACAGATAAAAGTACAATTAAAGGGAGGAGAGAGAACGGGCTTGCAGAGTCACCTACCCAAAGTCAGCAGCATTGTGATTTTACACTATCGAAGGAAGGAGGTGCGAGATCTCTATCAAACCGATGAAAAAGTCATGACTATGCCCAGACTAAGCACCACGGTGGCAAAGAGCTGAGCTGACCGTGCATGTTATTAAGCAAATTCTCATCTAGATGTGCTGTATCACTCTCAAAGCTCAGCGTGTGTCCAGAACAATCATATACCTCTCGGACATTAATACTGGAAGGCAGCCAGGAAACTTAATTAGCCTGCTGACATTTGCACCGGGCATTATGCATGAAATCAGCCACAACGATGACTCCTGATAACAGAGACCTCCCCTCCTGAAGGAGTCTGGCCACACTGTAAGTCACCATGCTCACGATCATATTTCATCACTGCACCAGTTCCCCCTACCCCCAAAAACCAAGAATTCTTCAGGACACGTCAACCCCAGGCGCAGGAAAACCCCTGTCTGGAGCCACGCAGGCATTTCACCACTAAAAATAGCTGGATACTTCTGCAGGGAAGCAAGGGCACACTGGACTTCTGGTCTGAACCAAAATCTAGTTTTACTCCCAGATCCAACCGGTTCAGATAAGCATCCAAACTTTGACTCCGTGACGAACGGCTCGCAAACAACCCCGTGCAGCAGGAGCCCCGCAGCGCCCCGCACGATGAGTGGACGCGGGCAGAAGCATCCTAGGTGGGCTCCTGCCTGAATATGCATGTGCTTCTCTAGCCGTGAGCCTTACTGCTCCCAGGAGAAAGGCCTAAAAATGTCACCGGGAGCGGGAAAGGCTTCCTGAGACACCCAGCAAGGCAAGGAGAGGGGCTGGTGCAGTCCCAGACGCTGCGCAGCAGGCTCTGCATCCTTGCAGTGGAGTTTCCCCGCACAGTCAGAATTAAATTCTGACCCTTAACTCACATCTACAGGCAAAATTCCCCAAGTGCCCTGGCTGCCCGGTTACTGGGGAATGCTGAGCACAGCCCCCTCCCGTGGACCCCGGCTGTCCCGTGCTTCCCCCCAAAAAGCATCGCTGGCCCTGCGCCCCGGCACCCTCGGCACGTGCCCGCGGTTTCAGCTTCCCCCCGGGGTCACCGAGTGGTCAGGCCAATTTGCAGAGATATTTTTTCCTTCTTTCCACCCCTCCCATGACTCCCCATGAAACCATTTCGTTCGGGCCAAGGTCACTAATTGGACAAAAATGAACCAGAACTGAGGGCACCATCTCTCAGTCCCCAATTGTTGCTGGCAAACGTATCTGCAGGAGGCACCGGCAGACGCGTCCTCCCACACAGGAGAGGCAGAACGGAAAGGGGTTTCCACCTCTTTCGCTGAACTGTATACTTTTAAAAAGCAGTAAAGCGCCAGCCTCATTTCCTATGCCAACAAATGCTCCTGCTGAACTGTTTGGAATTCAGGACACTGCGATGAGGATTTAAGCAACGCAACGGGGAGCCCTGTAATCAAACCCCAGCAAATGCAGAGGAAAATAACTACTGCAGAGCCTTTAAGTATTTTAAAATGAAAATAAACAAACAAACAAACAATTTCACTTGGGCTACAAGGCCTCTAAAGTGGAAATGAGGCTGTTGTGAGATTTTTAATTGCAAATGAGCGTGGAAGGAGCATAAAGCAAATGTTTAGCCAACAAACATGCTTTTCATTAATCCCTTCTGCACAAATGCTGAGCTCCAGAAGAGGTCACAGGACTGGGATGTACCCAGCTACAGACCAAGATGACAGTGGGCAAGTCTTAAAGGAAGGTGAAGCAAATGTGCACAAGGAATAAGCTGCTTCCTCGGTGCAGGAGACCGCTCCTGAGTTAAGCATAATCTGGTGCTACCCTGCTGTGCCTACCCTAAAAATAACAGAATTATATTTTTTTTTAATTCAAATTCTGGCACTTCCATTAGCTCTGATTTGCAATTTTACGAGAAGAGGGGAAAAATCTTAATCCAAGACAGCAATATCTCTATTTAAAGGCCACATCTGTTTCCCCCACTGCCGTGCCATCCCTCCGCACGCTGTGCCCGCTGCAGACCCCCGGCAGCTGCTGGGTTTTTCCAGCCATGCCAGACCCGCTGCCGGAGCGGGATGAAATGAAGCAATTACCCACACAGCTTAATTTGGCGCACAGGCTGAATTAGTGGCTGGCACCTGCCTGGCTGTAGAGGAGCGGTTCCCAGCTTGGGAAAAGCAGGTTTCCCACTCTATGGAGTAGCAGGGTAAAAGCCTGGAATATCCCCTTTCTGCACACCCCCTAAGCCAAGAGCAACCCAGATGTTTTCCCAGCCTCTTCAGCCAAAAAGCCAGTTGTTAGATACTCCCAGCAGTGAGGGACCAAACTGTGCATCAGCTTCTACTGCATGATAAGGGCATGAAAGGATGAGTCGATTACTGGGCTCTTTTTAAAATCCCCAATCCAAAAACCCCAACCCTCTTACACATTTGTTTTGTCACCCTTCTGAGGTGGGAGGAGGCATTTCTCAAGGGCTGGAAGCGCCCTCCATTTCACACATCATTAGTAAATATGAACAAACGTGATTTTATTTTATTTTTTAAATACTTTTTCCTTGCTTTCATACACTGTTACAATTAAAGAGCCAATTAGGTCAGGTAAAGAAAGCCTTGATAAAACTGCCTTCAAAGTGCTCAGCTACAGCAAAAAGAGCAGGCAGGGACCAAAATAACCCTTTGCCCTAGGCCAGAAGGGCCTGGGAACCGGCAACAGCAAGGGGGAGAGAAGGGAGGATAATCTTTGAATAAAGGGGAGACGTTTTTAATTTTACAATTAAAATCGATTTCGATGGTAGCAGAGAATTTTGCAGTCCTGATGGCCTAGGGATATTAAGTATGCCACAGTCTGTTGGGGATGAAGAATGTATTTTATTAGGCCAATGGGTATTAGTTGGGGGGTGGTAGAGGAAGGGGAGAACACACAAGTTCTTGGGCACACACGCCTGGGCTGGGAGCATTATAAGGGCAACGCGTCCCTCCCTGCCCCTGTTACCTCCTGGTGCTGGTAGGACCCAGCTCTAACACTTCCCAGTGGCCCCGTGACAGGAACGCTCTGCCTCACGGGCTGCGGTGCATGTATGAGACATGGCAAGAGCAGGAACCTCTCGTGAAACCTGGCTGTGACAATTCAGCTCTCAGATTTTCGAATCTAAATTACCCCCCCTAAAAAAATGCATGTATATTTCACACATTAGCAGATAGGAAGAACAAAGGTCAGGAAAACTGCTTCTCTGCCACCAAGCTAATACAAAGCAGCAGCCCAAGAGTCTGTCCTCAATTTTCAGCACTTCTTTGGACTCCAGCGCATATTTCATGTTTATGTCCCAATCCCATGCTCTGCCTCTCTCCTGTTATTCCTATCTGCTGTTTTGAACGTGCAGCTTATGCTTACATTTCCTTCCACTGCCCTGCGCTCTCAACTTTTACAATCAGCTAAAGAAATACTGGGTTTGATTGTATAAGGCTCAGATGAGGGAGGGAGCACTTTGATTTCTCTGGGCGCAAGGCCAGTAAAAGCTTTTTAACAATGCTGCACAGAACTGGAAAAATTGGTTACTAAACTTGCACTTCCCTTCGCAGGCTGCTTGGCTCACGCAAAGCGATTCTGCTGCGAGTTCGTGCCATTTGTTTTTCCCCCTTTTCTGGCCCTGCCTGTGTGGCACCTCCAGCACCCTGCCGAGACCCCACGCCTGCGGAAACGCGCTCCTGAAGCCTCCGCGTTTGCTGGCTCGGGATCGGAATGAAGCACCGCTGCATTCGCGCCCCACGCGGTGCGGGTTTTCTGGCAAGCTTTACGGTCCTGACGGGCCCAAGCACTCCTGTGTCTGCAGCCCGCAGGGGTTGAGCAGGATGGGTGCACAGCTCGGCCAGCTCAGAACAGACCAGCAGCACCAAGCACACCCAGGTCCAGCCTCATCCCACCAACAGGGATGCAACAGAGGTCCTGAATTTACGAGCCACATAATCCTCAAGCTCTCCTGTAGCTTCCCACAAGTGTCCATCTCCCCATAGAGCAAACTGAAGGACTCGAGGCATGTACCTCTCCCCAGGAACCCACTGCAGGTCATGCAAGAAGCCCACACCAGACAACGGGGTTGGACCCGGTGTTCACCAAGTACCATAACCACCGGTCACCCTCACGGAATCACAGAACGGTGGGGGTTGGAAGGGACCTCTGGAGGTCATCTAGTCCAACCCCCTGACAGAGCAGGGTCACCCAGAGCAGGTGGCACAGGAACGCGTCCAGGCGGGTTTGGAATGTCTCCAGAGACGGAGACTCCCCCACCTCTCTGGGCAGCCTGTGCCAGGGCTCTCCCACCCTCAAAGGAAAGAAGTTCCTCCTTCCCAGGACAACAGACCACACAAGATGTGCTGAACATTTCAACCACAAAACAACCTCAACCAGTGCCTTTTTTCCCCTCTTCCATTAAAAACACTGATGATGCTAGAAAAAAGTTTCCTTCCTTCTTTTTGGTTGCGGGCCTCCTTTATTTGTTCTGTGCAACAGGAGCCAATACTCCTCACTCGCCTAATGAAATTCACTTTTTTTTGAGGTTTTATGGCAGGTAATATGAGCTTTACACCAAGAGCAGATGGGAGGGTCCTAGTTTTCCAGAGAGGGAAGGTATTCAGTTCTGTCCCCCAGGGCTTTTGGAGGAGATACGGATCTGAGAATCATTACTTCCTACAAAGAACAACCAAGTGAAGGTCATTTTTATGCAGTTTTAGGATTCACGTTATTTTTAATTTTCCTTTCCACATGAGCTCTGTTGGAAAATCGCCTCTAAAGAGCGTAACGTGAGAACAGTTCCCAATGTAATATCTAGAAACATTGCAGCATTCGTACATTCACTGTTGCTATACAATTTACTGTACCTTTTCTTCAGAGGAGACTGTGAGCTTGTCACTTGATATTAAACTGCAAACCTGGTCCAGACTAAGGCTAAGAAATTCTTCTCCTAGCATCACCTCAGGAAAGTGCTGCTCTGTTCAACAAATGAAAAGGGGGAACAGAAAATTATAATGAAATCCACGCTTTAAGTCAATGGAAGGACATTCAGAGAACTGCTATCATTACAGCTCTGAGCACCCGAGACAAACAATGCACCACAACTGCATGGCGGGACAGAAAAAGAAAATAGTCTCAGAGCAGGGTAAAGAAATCCGATGTTATTTCAAGTAACACAAGCCCCATGAGACACCTTCATAAATGACACTAAATGGGAACTTAACTTGCTGCAAAGGCACTAAGTACCTCGCAGTGGCAAATATGATCAGAAGTGGCAGCTGAGAGAAGTGAGAATGCCTTTCTAAAGCAGTATAAATAACCTGGCCACCTCCAGATTCGGTTCTTGCCCACTTCAACAAGCTAGACAGAACCAGATCTGCTCAACACCTGGATGAGGGACTCCAGCAAGGGTCCTTGATATTTGTAGGTACTCCAAGGAAAGGCACCTTTAGAATCAGCCAAACAGTCAGTTTGGGACACACACTCAGCACCAAATAGTGAGGGATCCCAGGGCATCCAGATGAATCTGTATGTGCAAGGGGACACACTGAGATGGACAAGGGGGAAGATCCTCATCCCATGCACACGCATGGGATCAGCTCTCCTCCTCTCCTTCCACCTTTTACTTCCTTCCCCCAAAACGTGTAGATTTAACCTTTCTCCTGCTCCAAACTCTCAGCTCCCCTCTTCCCCAGCACCCTTGCCCCTTTCCACTTAAGTCTGCAACTGAACTGATTTCTTTTTCTGTCTTTTTGCCTCCAAATCCCTCCATGCTGTAACTTTGGGAGCCACTTGAAAACAAAATACACATCACTGCTTATCATTCCAAACAGGAAGGATTATCACCAATTGCAATGCAGGTCCAAAAAGGATCAACAAATCTGTAAAGCTTTACATCTAGTCAAAGGGCACCAGGGAAGAATTACTTTCTAAAAAATAATTTCCATGTCAAAACCATTGTTAGCCACTTGCAGAGAAGTTTAGTTTTGCAAGCACTTGTGACAAATACATGCCGCTTTGGAGTATGGCTTTGACTCCATCTAGCTTTGACTGAAATACGGAAACATGAATCTCAGACCCTTTATCTGCAGCAGCTTTTTTCAAGCCCTAATCCCTTTAGATTGAGAAGCTCAGACTCAGGTACCCAAAGATACATGCTCCTTCCGCAGCTCTTGTTGTCACCTCTGCAAAGTACTTTGCCTGCCAAAAAGCAGCACCCCAGGGACACAAGGTGGCATAGCTTCCAGAGAGGAGCTCCTTGGAGGTCGCACCTGAACAACTCCTCACCAACCCTGGTGCTGCAGAGGGCACCTGGGCTTCCCCAACCACGGACCCCTCTTTGCCTAACGGGGACAAAAACACCGCAGCTAAGCCAAAGGTTCTGACTAAAAACAGCAGTATCTGGATAAAGCTTAATACTCTGTTATGCTGGAAGTCATATATAAAATCTAATGAACTCTTCTGGCCTTAAATACTTGAGAAGCAGGAAATGCTCCCCACACTCTGACTTCTGGACACAATCACCTATTCATTCTGAACTGGCATCTGGCAGTAGGAAGATATTTGATCTCTTGTTACTAGTTGGAAGCACGTAAAAATATTTACTGATTTTAGTAAAGTAACGTGTGCCTGCATCACGAAGGCTCCTCCACCTACTAAAATTATCCATTGGAGAGAACTAAGCATTTCTCAAGTAACTGAGCTCATGCACACATGGACTCTTGAGCTTGGGGACTTCTGTCTTGGTTTAACACTGTTACATAAACAACATAGTGAAAAGAATGTTAATGGCATTTTTATTAATGGAGTTCCATTAACATTACATGGGCTGTTGTACTAACTGGGACTTGTGAAGGCCAATAAAACAACAAAGCAGACTTTCTAATTGCCAAACAACCAAATAAATATACAGTGAATGCGCTGCTTGTTGGGTTAAAGATTAAACAGGGCCTGGAAGCAAGGATAATGAGATATTACAAGCAAGCCTTTATACAATTAACCATTCCTTCCAGGGTACCTTTTCCTCCAGGGGATAATACAGCCAGAGCAGCTGAAAAGGTTTTACTTTTATTTGCGGGAGAATAGGGGAGGACTTGGTGGGCACATTTTTATTCCTCTGAGCCTACTTATGGTCCAATTAAGGACAAAACCATACTAAGGAAAATGTTGCAGGACAGAGCAGGTGCTCTGGGAGACAGCAGGTGTATTTTTCCCCTATACAAATAGGCAGAAAAGCAGAAAAAACAAACTGAGTAGAGAAAACTACCAGCTTCTCCCAAGCAGAGGTCAAGGGCAACTCTCCCAGAGGAGACTGGAAAGTGCTGGGGAGTTAAGAGCATGGGGTCACTTGGAACAGCTTTACATTTACGACGTAGAGGAGAAACGCTGAAAGCCATTGCCTGCACCTACTAATTGCAACCGAACACATCTACTCAAGAAACAAGAGTTTATCCACCCTTGGGGTGAGTGGCCATTGCTCCACGGACCAGAGGCTGAAACTGCATGACAGTTTTAGCTGAGCATTCCCACTCCTACCCAAAAGATTTAATTTTTCCCGCCGCCATTTATTCCAAGACTGCACAAATCCCCGGCATTGTCTCCTGCTCTCACGGGGCAGCACACACGGGGAGGGCACCACCACGCCAACACTGCGCTGCCGAGCTGGCAGCCGAAGAGCTTACTGGGAACATACCGAGGAACTATTCTGTGGGCTGGGATCCAGAGGATCAGGGTTTTTTTTTTACCCCCTTAGGTGTTCGTCTGCGACCAAACCGCATTTCACAATTTGCAGCATCACAAAAAATTACAAGTCTACAACCCAGTAAAGAATTCCCTTCCCTGTTCTAGTACTGGCAGCAGGAAGAGATGAGCCGGGATGTGCTGATCTTGCCCGACCTGTGAGTCGCTGTACCTGGAAACAGGTTTAACTCAACAAAGGGACGACCCTTCCCTCACCTGCGTAGGCATTTGCCTGCTGCAGCAGTTCGGTACACGCGTGCACGTCGGCAAAAGCTCGGATTCCAAGGCAGTTCGTGGGATGCAGCTGGGACTGAAGAAAGTCACAGCAGTTTTTTCTAACATCCATCAATTGCAATAAACTAGCAGCTGGCAACAAAACCTGCAAAGGAAAGAACAGGGGGGAATTAGAGTTAGCGGCAAAGAAAGTTTGATTCACAGCTTGCACAAATTAGATGCAATTCCCCTTCAGAGAGGGACACATCCCTGTGGGGTACGAGAGGGAAGGGTAAAGTTTTAGCACTCTCCGTATGCAGAAGATCCCTGTCTGTGCTCTGACAGATGGAAACACCTATCCCGTGTTGGGCTAAAAGTGGAGCTCTTCTCCTCACATCTCCCCACAAGACCTCAAAGCAGGTAAAGGGAGGACAAAACGCGGGCAACCACGGAGGCACCTCAATTTCTGGCTTTGCTGCAGGTAGGTCCCGTACACAGATTTATTTTTCTTTCCCTAAAGAGCTTTACATTATTTATCTGCATTGCCATCACATTCAAAGCCCGCAGCAGCCCAGCACTCCCGAAAACCTTGAATTTTCTCATTTGCAATAGAACTACATTGGCTTGTGAGCGGGGTGCCCAAACTGCCGGGTAAGAGAGGGAGCTGACAGAAGCTCAGGCAGGTTCTGGTGACAGCAAGGCTCTCGGGAAAGTTGGGGCCGACTCTTCAAATCAACAGCTCTCATTTTCGCTCACACAAAATGCCGCGGACACTCGTGGTTCATGACTGCATCTGAAAATGAGGTACTGCTTTGTATCCACAAAACTAAGTGCAGAAAAGGGAGACAAAGTGGATCAGGAATGTGACATCTGCTGGAACAACCACCTTTGAGGCCAGTGAGCGGGACGGGAAGTAGAACATAAAGTCGGTCGGGATGTTACAGCCCGTGACATCAGCTATTTCCTTTCCTATGTCGTACAGCAACTGCAGACGTGTCTTATCCCAGCTCTTCCGTAGCTCTGCTGCTTCACACATGTCCTTCCAACTGGGCATCTGTGCTCACCATCTGAGCACACATTTCCGGAAAATTATTTCCGGCTCAAAAAAAACAAGCGGCTGTTAAACAAAACAAACAGGTTAACAGCATTCACCTCCCTGGATCTCCATGGCAGAGAAGGGAAAAAGATGTCCCCCTCCCTGTCCCTGCCGCCTGTCCCCACAGTGCCATTCCACATCAGGGCAGGACACTTGGAACCTGCCCCAGGTCCTTCCTAAGCCACTGATGCATTCCAGCTCCAGCCCAGCTGTACAGTGTCTGACTGCTGCCAAGCAGCCACCCCAACAGGCAACAATAAAATAAAATAATAATTAAAAAAAAAAAAATCAATTAACCCAAGCGCCCGATTTGGCCCGAACCTCACAATGCCAGGAGGAGATTAGTTAGTGGTTTTGATTAGATCAAGATAGCAATGCTCTTGCATTTTTGAAACCTAGCTGCAAACCCCTTTCTATCTAGCTGAACCATCTCCTTATGCCAGCAGAAAGGCGAGCACCTGACTCGCGTAAGGGCGGGGGGTAAACAAGTCAGACTCCCTGCAAACAATCTCTGGCCGTAAACCAGCCAGAGCTTCCTCCACGGACCTCCCCCATCCGTCCCGTGCGCACGCCTGCAAATCCAGGTGGGATGCTTACCACAAGCGTTTTGGGATAATGCCTGTAAAACAGAAGATACCCAGCACCATCACTCATACCCACCCCCCTGGACATCCCCGTACTGCTCTTACGGCCTCATGCTGGCTTGATAGGGCACTGCGGGAGCCTCTCGCCATGGCAGTTATTGGGAAAGGAGCAATATCATGTAATACTTTTTAGAAGTAGGATATAAATAACCTATCAAGAGATGAGCGGATTTTCTCTTTCTCATTTCCCAGCTGAACGTCTCACCGCTCATCTTGTTTTTACCAAGGAAGGTGAAAAGCCAGCAAAGGATATCCGCCAGCACAAGGTCTGTTTCCTTTAGAAATAACAAGAGGAAATGCCCTGCCTAAACATGCAGCAGGACCAAACTGCAACCCCATTAATATCCAGGCAAGTTACTCACTTGAGTCTGGATTTGGCTCTTAATATTTGAACTGCAGACACTGTGAACGACTTACAGAAAACTGGCTTCTCTACCAGATCAGCCTCCATACCAAAATCTAATCATCTTTTGAAACTACGTCAAAATTATCTGCTATTAATACTGAAATTGACTTCTTTGCTAAATAAATTATGTCCAGAACCTCCTCTATGGTGTGTGTATATATATATACGCACCCCCCCATAACCATCTCGTTCACCAGCTGTGCTCGCTCGCTCTGCAGACTCTGTACCCACCTCAGGTTTTACAGAACATTGCCTCTGCAATTAAATACTTTCATAAACCTTTTGATGTCTCTGAACGAGAAACATCTTTGAGCCAAAAGTGCTCTGTGTTGCGATAAGGTTCATTCAAGAGGCCGGGCATTAACGCTGGGCTTCAGAGACTGGGCTTAGTTCCCTGCTCTGCCACAGCCTCCCAGGTAACCTGGGCCAAGAGTTAATCTACGCCATTCCTCCTCGGCAAAACTGGGAGAGGAGCATTTCCCCAAGACAGGGGATATATTAAAGCTTATAAGCTGCTTTGGCAATTTAGTCAAATTGGAAGCCAAAGAAGGGTACTGGCTGTAATCCTCAGCAGCACATCCAGGGCCACAGCTGGGACTGCACATCTGCCCAAGCAGGGAGGCAGCTCCCAAGCACCCTCCCAGGGGAATCCGCGACCAGAGAAACAACCAGCGCTCGCATTTGCGAGGCTGGTTAAATACTTATTTTTAACCAAAGACCTCTAAAACTGCACAAGTAATGGAGATAAAACTACATTACTGTAATGTGGCTTTTCAGCGTTAGGAAGGCAATTAGGCTTTATCACTCCCCAGCCGCTGCCAGGCAGTGCTGAGGGGGAACAATGGTGCTTCTGCTTAAATGCTCCACCTGGGGTGAAATAGCCAAGGCAGAGGCACATATAGCAGGATCAGAGAGACACAAACCTCTCCAGGAGCAGACATAAGAAGGAGAAGTGATCACAGAATGGATATAGAGGTGAGAGAGAAAACAAGGGAGCAACCAGCACCTTCCCTCCCAATCTACCTTCTCCAGCTTCACTGCACTGAGCAGAAACACCATCCCTTGGTTAAACAGTGCGATAAAAACATGGAGACGCAGCATGTCCATCAGGCGCAGCATAGTCCCCTGGTGCCACATCCCCAAGTTTCTCCTCACCTTTCTATTAGGCCAAGCCAATCTAAAAGACTTTCCGTAGGCCTAGGAAGGGCCCCCAACCCAACTGGTGTAAGAGCCCGGAGAAGTCAGCCCTGCTGCTGACCAGGGCTCTCCCTCCAGCACTCCAGGAGGGCGATGCAAGGCAAGGAGCTTTTGCTCCAGGGAGGAAGGTAGCCCTGATTTATTGCATCTCCTGAAGCTGAGTTGAAAGACTCTCTGTCTCGCTCCGCGCTTGCACCTACTACAGTTGCAGCTTATGGAGTGCGCAGGGGGAAGGGAGATGAACTGACCCACTTATCATCCCTTTATCATCAAAACTGCATCTGCCACAGATACTCTCCTTCCTTTGTTTTGAAGTCCTACGTCCCCAGGGAAAGCTGAGGTGCAGAAGCACACTTGTGAAAAGGAAATGCTACCGCTTCTAGCAAAGCCTTTTTCCTTCTTTCTCAAGCCATTTTCTATTACAACTATTATGTCTGCAAATCTGACAGTTTCAACACCTATTTCCTCCAGACAGCTGATTGCCAAACACCTCTTCGCTCTTCTGTCTACATGAGCCATATCTCAAACTGTGTTAGTGTACAAGGACACACTACACGTGGTACGCTGCACCTCATTCATAGGAGTTTCATTGTGAAATCAGGTTAATCAGGATTTTTCCCAGGGAATCATTACAATCCTAATGGTAATGACATTCTTAATTGGGCGGGTAATTCACAGGCTGCCGGCTGCAAGTCATTCAGTGCCATCAGTAAGGACGGGTGGGACACACTGAAGAGGGACTGGATTCACTGTCTGGAGCCAGAGGTCCAGGTGCCTTCACAGGACCTCCCAGGAGAACGAAAAGCCTCCTCCCAAATCTCCTCTTCATCCAGCTCTGCCCAAGGGCACCATGTTGAGCCTCTTCTCCATCGCTGGACTTTGCTCCCATCGCCCTTTGCTGAGCTGGCAGGTTTGATAAGAGCGCGTTGGAAAGCAAGCAGCAATGCAGCCAGTTCAGCTGCAAAATCAAGATCTAACTGAAAAATTCAAGGAACTGGTATGTCAAACCAGCCGGCTATTCCCTAGAGGTACGGAGCAGCAGGCCCTGTGCTCTGCTTGACATGTGCAGGTGGTTTCCATTGAAGCCATCCAGGGCAGCGCGTAAGCCTCTATGAACATCCCCAAGCCGCTCGCTTTAGTGTTTCTCACTTTTACAGAAACTTTCTTTGTACAGCACAACTTTCTTCCAAATAAATTTATCAAGGTCCACCTTCAAATGAATGAGATCTTTTTGTCATGCATATGAAGCAGATGTCTTTACAACTAACCTTGACGTGGGGTGAACAGAAGAGGAACAATAGAAGGCAGTGGGGACAGAAATCCCAGGATGGATTTTCCTGAGACTACAACATGCCTGCAATGAAGGCAGAAATTCCTCCTTGCTCCATGCCTTCCAAACAAGTGGGAGGTTAAATCCCAAATACATGTTCAGAGGCAAAACAGTGCTCGGCACAGAAGTCCCTCTACCACCCATCATCCCTGAGCCTTCCTACTACTGCATCTGTGTTGCCTTGAAATCTCGCTCTAAAAATTAGGATCCAATGCATAAAGCAGGATTGAATTTGTCAGGGCAATTCTCACCCCAGCGAAGTTAGAAGAGAGTATTCACTCCCACACGGGCTCAGTGCTCTCCTTCATGGAGCCAGGACGGACTGAAATTCCCCTTTACACCCCAGTAATTCCCTACCTAGACGATGACTGGAACTGACTAGACAGGCTTGGCCCCTTGCACACACATCCTTCCTTACTTCAAAAAAATAACCGAACAACACTTCATGCAGCGGAATGACAATCAGCTACAAAAACACTTGCTTAGAAAAACAGTCTCACTTCCTGAACACCATACCAGGCCTATAAAAGCAAAGAGAGCCAGGTTTCTATTAGAAAAGAAACAACAAAAATACTGTAAAAAGGCTCGTTGTTACGAAGTGGAGGGCACCGCTCAGTATTTGAGCACACTTGGGAACGCTCATTCCCGCGCTCCCATGTTACCTTTGCAGCTCATCTTTTTCTCATTTCAATTCTGCTCACCAACAAGAACTTGCCTTTTCATTTTTTCACATGTTTTGGTAGCTTGGCTGCATCTCTTCAGTTAGTAACATTTAGCAATCTTTTTTTTTCTTGTAGTTCCTACAATGAAATCACCTGGCACCTATTCCAAGAAACTGCTTCTTCCAGCTGTTGAGGAAGTCTGAAAAACTGTGTCAAACTGCAGAGAACCCCTTTAAAACATACCCTCACCCTGCTAGAAAATTAGAACTCGTGATCAGCCTCATTTCTTAGCTCCTATGAACTAATTTACCTCCAGCCTAAGAAGTTATTCACAGGGCAGTTATTTAAATAAATCACGTAGAAAAAGGACCTGCTTCATTAGATTGGGAAAAAATATCCAAACCTTAGTATTCACCAAACTTGTGGTTTTTGATCCTACTGTCTGAGAGATGGGAGGCAAAATATAGACAGGGCTTTTTAACTCTTTGTAGTCCCTAGGCCATCACAAGGCAGGCTTTGCTTAGGTTTTACTAAAAAAAGGTAGCATTACGTTTGCTCAGAAATGTGACTTTGTCACAGACCCTCTGGGCAGGTCTCTGCTGCCAGCGCAGTGCAGGACGGCGATGCTCTCCAGCCCGCTCCAGCTGCCACCGCGCTGCTCACACCCAGGTGCAGCCGCGCTCGAGCACCGAAACGCTCCCGTGGGAAAACACGCAGAGCACGCGTCGGCACTTCAAGCCAGCTCCATTCAAGGCAGACTGACTGGGACACCAGATGGTCCCCCGAGCTCTGCACGTCCCACGTGCCGAGTGGGTGCTTCTGGGCCACCTAACGACCAGCAGCATGGAAGGAAAGGATACGTTTCGGAAAGCACGCGGATAGAGTCTTCACGTTTCCCACAGGAAGAGAAACCAGTCTAAGAGCGCGTAAATGTCACTTTTCCTCCAGCGATGGAAGATCCCAGAGGTCCAAGGAACTCCTCCCCCCAACATTACGTATTACTGAAGTCAAGTTGTATGTCAGCTCCTTATGATCTTGACTGTAGACTGTTAATTAAGCATGGGCTACACAGCAGACAGCTGGCCCAAGCAACCCATAGCTGGCTTTGAGCCTCAGCTGCTTTGCTGTAATGGCACCTTGAAGGTCTCCTCACTGCTGGTCCCCAGCAACCCGGCTTGGACAGCCTCACCATAGGGCACCCACTTCTACCCATGTGACAACTGCCAGGATGAGAGCCTGCCAGAAGGTCAAGTTTGTAAAATTGTGGGGCAGAAGGGGCAAGAAAAAGCACCCACAGACTTAGATCATGAAGGATGGCAAAAAGCTGACGCATCTCAGAGTTTTGTCCAAGTTCCTGCAGGAAGAGTGACATGCTATGGGACAGAAAGAACCTGTGCCCTCCCCGAGGGACTGGAACACACAAGCATGTCCCATCCACAGCAAGAACCTCATTTCAAGCAGAACCAGGCTAATTTTGCCACCTTAATTAGGTCAACATAAAGCACGCAGCAGCATTGCTTCTCTCTCTCCAGCATCATGGACCCAGACTTGTTACCCTGCCCAGCATCCCAGTCACAGAGAGGAAGACAACAAACTCAACCGGCCACTTGCGCGCAAAAATGGAGACCAACCGAAAAGCCCATCCACACACGAGCTCCCAGCGTCCCTTCCAGAAATCAGTGGCTAAGTGCACAGCCATTTTCTTACCACAAATACAAGTAGAGTCAAAGAAAAAAGCTTTACCAGCAGCCACAGCCATGTGACACGGCGAAACGCTCTCTCCCTGAGCATCCTGCTTTATCTGTAGGCTGCCTTTCAATTACTCTTTCCACTTCTAGAAAAATATTTACCACAAAGTACCTCAAGTCGGAGCACGCACGCACACACACAAAAAAAGGAAGAATGCCCTCATTTGAGCAATATATTCCACTCAAAGCTCTGCCAAACAACTCAAACTACCCAGAAGAATTGAAAAACTAACAGCCAGATTCCTCGGCCATGACCTTAAAACAGCATTTGACTCACTGCTTGTTTGAGTCTATTTTGACCTTCGACAGACTGACCCACAAGTCAGCACAGCTTCTTGGAAGGCAAATGCCTACTCTCGTTATAAGAGCTCAACACAAAAGCTAAATGCAACACGACTTAAGCACGGGGAAGGCAGCAAAGTGCCTGAAGACTAAACAGAGGCTGGAAGTAGCTCTTTTCAAGCTCAACCTTTTACTTTCTGCAGCCTGGAGAGATCACTCGCCCTCAAAGGACCTGTGCCTTTGAGTTTCAAGCTTTTTACTTGGGTCTCCACGGGAGCTGCGGGACCAGACCTACCTGCACATTCTCTTCCGTCACTTCAATCTCGGCAGTGTAGATGTAATCAATCAGCTTCCTCAGCGTCTGCCCATCAACGTCTTTTATCTCAATCTTCTTGGCTTTACTTTCAGACATGTCTCCTGAAATTCATTTCAAAAGGACAGTTAGTTTGCTTTGCAGAACCTCCTTGCTCCCCATACATCCAGTATATCCTCCTGGTATCTGTGTGTGCCCTGGCATTACCTCCGACCATCAAAGGACAAGCAGTGAGATTCCCACAAGCCTCCTAATCCCACCTAAAAAACACTTCAACATTTGAAGACACTAGTGCAAAAAAAAAAAAAAAAAAAAAAAAAACAAAAAAAACCACACACAACCCCCACCCCCAAAACAATACAATCTTCAACCATGTCTCATCACAGGGACAGACTCAAAGAGACTGTGGACAAGTCTAAGGAGGGCTTTTTTATTTTTTATAATATATATAAAAATATATTTTTTCATATATATAAATATATATATAAATTTTTTTATATATATATAGGTAGATGAGTAAGTTGCGATAGGTGAGTTAGGGTGCTTTATGGAATACCCCACAATAAAAGCAAGGCAGCATTACCCTCTTTCGTTCCGAAGAACCTGTAACCTGCTGAGGAAAACAAGCCCCCGAGCCAGCAGTGACACCCAGCGCGCCGCAGGCTTCTCTCCTAAATTACCCTGCCGTAACCTGTCCACACAGCTACGCCTTACGCAACGCTTCTGTGCGGAAAGACGTATTTCTCATCTCTCGCCTTCCCAACCTCGCACCTCAGAGGCGAGGCAGCCTTTGGATCTAAACCGTATCCTTTCTCCAAATACATAACTTTGGGAAAAAAAAACACAACAACAACAAAAAAACCCCCACAAACCAAACATGCAGAACTAGAGCAATAATTTTCCCCATGGACACAGAAGTCAAACCCCTATCTGTGGAAGAGCCTATACGTGAACCGGTGCTTTACGTGCACCTTCCCCAGCGCTGCTGTGGCCAACGCTGTGCAGGCACCATACGCACGTACCCCGAGAGTAAAAGCAGCACGTCACAGGAACAAACGCATGATGTGAGGAGGAGGAGAAAGGGCTCCCCGGGGCCCTTCCAGCATCCACGCACATGGTGACCTCACCTAGGTTTTAATCACCGAGATCTTGAGGAACCACAGAAAAGAAAGAACAAACTCGCAAGCAGAAAGAAAACGATAAGTGCAAAAAAACCAAAGCTAAACAAAGGAGAGCGTGAAGAAATGTCAAATCTTAAACCTGGGCATGAATAATCACTACTCTAAGAAATCTGGTGACTCAGTACTGCTGTGGGATTAAGAGGAAAAATAGTTCCTGCAGCCTATGGGAGAAGTAATTACAGCCCACATCTCAGTACAGCGTGCGACAAGACGTGGCCGGGCACATCAAGTGCACAGCGCAGCCAGGTGCTAAAGGGGGTCCAAGCTTGAGCAAAACCTGGATCCTGGAAATTGAACTTTGCTGGCTTCACTTATGCCAATAAAGAGGTAAATAACAGGAGTGGGGTCAGACCATAGGTATTAGAAGAGCCAACAACATCCCAAGGGAAAAATAAACTCAAATAATATTTGCCCCAAATTCAATTTTTAAAATTAAATAATAAAACATTATTCAGAGAAGCCCATGAATACAAATGTACAAATACAAAGGGATAAATGACCTACATTTGGGAGGCCTTCAAAGCAGGTAGGACTTTTTAATTGACAAAATAAATGTTGTCGTCATGACACGCTTCCTCCCACCACCCCCCCCCCCAAAAAAAAAACACACCTCCAGAGATGAGAGTGGGCTTTTCAGAACAGGCCGTCCCCGTCAGCCTATGCGGAGCTGGAGGTGCCTGTAGGGAGCACCCAGCCAAACTGCACGGGCACAGCGGGGGATAAAGGGAGCAGCCGGAGCCCCGGAGCGCTTGCCGGGACCCATGGGGCAGGGGGGCAGCTCGGAGGCACGCACCCAGAGATCAATGCAGAAATAGCTTGGAGGGACCGATCCAATAGCATCATCTGTCTTTGTGGCGTTCATGTGACACAGGGAACAAAAATAAAGGCTGTGTGGGCTTCCACACCCACCAGCAAGCTGCCAGCCCTGCACACTGACGGCCTCCCCTGGCTCCGCGCTGGCATCGTGCTGTGTACCGTGAGACCAGGGAGTCTCCCGGGCTGTGCCCCACTGTCGGATGGGATCTCACCCCTCCAGCCACGCTGGTGGGATCGAGTGCCTGCCGCTCGCCAGGGAGTGCTGCTCCGGACGCATCTCTAACACTTGGGAGTGAAGAAGAAGATGAAGACAGCACAAGCAAAGCACAGCAGGGGCTGGAGCAGGCAATGAGCCGCCCCCTACTCCAAGCACAGATCCAGAGCAAACACAGGCTCTAAAGCACGGCCACAGGCAGCTGAATGATGCATCAATTAAGGCATCTCACCTCACATCCCTTCAGAAAAAAAAGAAAAACCCACACCTTAAAGACCACAGAACCCAACCCCTAGGATGTTTTTCATAGCTCAGATTCGAGCCTTGCCCGATACCTTAGTTACAGAATAATTCAAAGCACCTGCACCATCTCTCATACACAAGGGGTGTGCAGAGAAAGGGCTGCAGGGATCCCGACCCCGCACCGCTGTGGCCGGGCAGACACCAGGGACAGGCCAGGAGAGAGCAAAGGCCGGTAAAACAGGCAGAGCGGCTCCAAGCAGACCCTCCGTAGGGGCCAGACTTTGCAGACACCAGCCCCTCTTGAAGGCAAGCCCTTCATGCATCACACTCAACACCCAGCGGTGCGTTCTCCATCCCCCTCTGCTCACGGGGGCAGGGGCAGAGCAGAGCTCTCCTGCCCTGTCACAAGATAAGCTACAGTCGAAGCTGCAGGAGCCCACGGTGCCTTGTTTACCCAGCACCGCAGCTGGCCCTGCCTCCAGAGAGGCTTCCAGTGCACAGCTACAGCTTCTGCTGTCTCCCAAGTCGGAGATGTGCTGCAGGAAAATACAAGAGCATTGGATAACAAAACCACCGCCTCTCGCTGTGAAGTGGCACACGAGACCTGCAAGGGAGGTTTCCGCGCTGCCGCTTCCTCCTTCAGCACTTCCAAGGTTCCCCAGGGACCGCACGGGAGCAGTCCTAGCAGCATCGCTGCGTCACTGTTATCTTTTCTGAAATGATTGTGTTTTCTTCTAAATGGATGGAAGTTACTGTCCCAAATCATCCCCACAGAATGGAGACAACGAGGACCGGCCACCATCCAAAATGCTCTAGAAAGCCAGTACGGGAAGGGACACTCAGGAATTTCTGGGTCTCATCTCTCCTTCAGCAGTGGAAGATACAAACGGAAGATGTGTCTGTTCATTTTCGGACTTCCCAAGGCTATTTCAAAGAGGAATACCTAACCAGAGGACACTAGATGGTTTAGGAGAGATCACAAGGTCATTCACGAGAAAAAGACGGGCTTAACCAACAGGGACGGGCAGAGCACACATCAGGCACAGGTGATGAGCTGCGGGTCTGTCTGGTTCCCGCTGTTGGCAGTTTTACATCCATCGGTCACTACCAGGCGGCTGCCGGCACTGCCGGGGGACCCCTCCGGCTCCCTGCGGCCCAGAAAGTGGCTCCTCCGGCTGGGACTCAGCATGCACAAGCATCTCCTGCCTGGTCCAGCCACTGGGCTGCATCGCTGATGTGCAACGCCAAAAAAATCCCAAACCACAACAACCAGCCAATGTCCAAGCTGTGATTTTGAAACCTCCCCCTCCAGAGAGCGAAGAACCACACAGCTGGAAGGAGATCCCACACTCCGTCTTTGCAAGGGGGAGATCCAGACCTTCGAAATTTGGGACTAGCTGGAACGAAAGCGAAGGGAGAACCGGTCTTTGCCTGACCGCTGCCCCCAGGGACGTGTCAGGGGGAGGGGACCGGCGGCCGCCGAGGCTGTCACCCAGCCCAGGGAGCTGCCGAGCCGGCCACATGACGGCGGTTAGCTGATTACTGTTTAACTGGCAGCGTGAGGGATTACACGGCCCGGAGAATTCCTCCATGGAAACATGAGCGGCCCCGCGCCACCGCCTTCCCGCTTGGGTGACCTCTAAGGATCAGAGGGGTTTTTCCAATAATTTTTCTTTTTTGAACTTCTCGTCAGGAACGAGCATCGCAAGCACTCCCAGACCCTTCCCGAGGTGCAAACAGTTGCCTCTGAGCAAGGTTTGCTCCTCTGCCTCCCCACCACGGCCCATATCCACTCTACCGGGCAGTGCCAGCGCCCAAGGAAACATAAATGCTCTCCAAATCAGCTCACCACGCTGATGAAGCCACCATGGTGAACCTCACCTCTCCTCTCACGTTCTGACATCTGTTTACACCTGAGTTTCCCCCCCCCGCCACAATACAGAAGGGAAAAAAGCTTCCCAAATGACAAGCTTTTTCCTGAGAAATTCTACGTCCTGCTTCTAGTAAAGCAAATAAAACAAAGTCTAATCTCAAGGCTTTTAAAAGGAAGAAGCAACCCACAGGCAAAGGAGCATGAAACAGGGGCAAAACCCCCAAACCTCATTTATGCTGAAGCGGAGGGACGGTAACAACCGTTCCCTGGAGCGTAAAATCAATTTCTTTGTATTTGGTTAAGTCTGTTCCTGTCCTGGAAAGGAGGGCAAGGAAAAAGAAGGAAGCTAAGCAGCACCTGACCAGACTAATTTTACTAGAATGACTTAAATAAGCTGGTCACTCCCCTGCTTTGCAATTGGCACGGCTTTTTTTGCTGCCCCACCTGGGCACAGCCTCCAAAGGGCCCACGCTACAGGGACAGGAGATCAGAGCAAGAATTAGTTTTGTCCTTTTCTTCCCCTCACACTGAGGTTGCATTGGCCATTACTAAAATATACCAGACTGCAGCAACGCACCCTGCAAAAAGGCAGGGCTGCTAAAACACACTGGGATCAAGAGAACAAGGGTGTTATTTCAGGCAGCAGCAAAAAGTGCCATGGGAGATTAAACACCCGCCACTGCAAATCAGCATCGGCAGGGCTGAGCCTTGAAACTACAACTTCTGTGCCAGCAACTTCTTTGATGTGCACCATGAACATTTAGGGCACTGCACACGTGCTTGGTGTTAATGATGTGTTTGCATGACCCAAGGTCTTGTTAAGGGGGTGGTGGGGGGGGAAAACCCAAACCAAAAAGCAGTGAGCCAAACCTCACAGTAACCTTCTCCTGTGACTCATATGCTACCCGCTCCCCCCATATCCATATAATCACCCCATACCACATACTGTGCCTCAAGGAATTAGCCAAGGATGGCCCATCAGGAGTAGCAAACTGCAGATCTAACTGTACTTCTCTCAAGGAAACCCCTTCCCCGCAGGCCCTGTGCTGCAGCTCCTGCCGGAGACACAACCAGAAGCCCCTGGGGTTTGCAACGGCCCGTTGAACGCAAGTGCAGTGTCCGGTGTCGAGAAGAGTACCTGTAAACATCGCACAAAAATAAGGGCTGCAGGCCGCAAGGACCACGCGGTGGGCTTCCATCTCCACAGTTTCGGCCACAATCACCACATCACAGAGGAGCCGCTTGCTGGAAAAACACCAGAAAAGACAAAGATCATTTCAGAACTCCTGGTCAGGCAAAAAGCCACATCAGTATAGCCTGAAAAAGTAAGCAGAAGACCCACCACTACAGACAAGGCACCTGAGTTTCTGGCAGATCCCAGTGGAAGTTCCTCTAATCCTTCAGCTACCAGCTCCTATCACAGTGCATGCCTACAAAGCAAAGCCTGAATCCTCCCGATGATGCAGCCCTGCCTGTGCTTCTGCTCTTCCCAGAAGGAAAAAAAAAAAAACCTGGAAGCCAAACTAGGCATATATGCTGCCCGAAGAACGGATGGGTATGGGGCTCCTTCCACCTCTCAAGTAAGAAGGGCTTGGAGAAGGCACAGAAGAGCTTAAGAATTTGGGCACCGCTTGCAGCCAAGCTCTAGCAGATCTGTAAAACAGCAGCTGTGGCAAGGGAACACCAGCAGTGCTTTCGTCTTTCCACAAAGGAAAGGCAGAGTGGAAAAATGAAGTTATTTCTGTACTTCCTTCCATGTTTGGCCCTACAGAATGTAACCACCAAAACATCTCCTGGCACTGACCAGCGCAGAGCCTGCCCCAGCCATCTCCCAGTCAAGAGATGTCAATCACTGGCGTTTATCCATGGGCCTGAGGACTTTGTTTACCAGATGAATTAGTCGGGGATTGAGAGTCACTGGGGTAAAACACAGGGTTCCAAACAGAAACCAAAAAACTTCCGAGCTCCCCCACAGACTCATTGTACAGCTTTGGAAAAGTCACTTCATTAACTAGTGACCTTTTCTACCAGCCTCACGTATGTCCTTTGAGGATTCATTAGTTAATGTTTGCACAGAGCTTCGGAGATGCAGACAGCTAGAAGTGCTCAGCCTCCCAATAAGTTGGTTTAAGATGTTTGAGCATACAAATGCAAAATAAGGGTGTTCTTTTCAAATGTCAAGCCGGAAAAAGGATCAGGGTCTGTAAATCTAGATGTCGCCTTCTCTTCAGAAATGCTTATCACCATGCTGCACTTTGTCTTTAGGAAACTGCATGTCAAATAAACACGCACAGAGCTTCAAATGGACTAGGTATGTCTCCTCTTCTCCAGGTGTTGGAATACATGAACAAACTGGCTGTGAAATGGAGCGTTAGAGCGGGAAAACAGGAAGAAAGTAGGAACTGGTAGTCTGTGCTCCACGTTCACCCCAGTTTGGAAGGGGTGATGGCAATAAGGGGAGCTCTTTAACAGCCTCTTGATGGAGGCTTCCTCATTTCCTTCAGCTTCTGTAAAAGGTGCTCTGTTCAATTCCTCTTTGGACCATAGTTATCTGAAGTACCACACTCATGAAATTAATTTCATCTACCTTTGCAAGCTAAAAATTTCAAGCGAGCAATGTACAGCAAATAGGTTAAAGGCTCAACAAGGTTTTTCTAGACCCCCGTATGAGATTTCTGTATGCATTTGAACGGAGGCACCATTATTCAAGGTAGCTATTAACACCGATTGTTGACAGCTTAACGGATGGCAAGCTCCATGCCCATACAATAGATGCGAGAACTGCACATTCCAGGACAACAGCAGGAGCCGGCAAAAAGAAGTGCCCAGGAGAAGAAAACATCAAAAAGGTGCTTAAGGGCAGCTTTCAGTCTTCTATGTTCTATCACTTCAGTATTGCAGAAGATCTAGCTAACTACAGGCAATAAGAAACATTGTCAGTCTCCAGCTATTCCCACTATGCTTCAATTAACAAAGGAATAATAGCAGCACAATAGATTTCTGAATATAGCTGCACAAACCTCTATTTTCAGATCCTTTGCTTTCAGTACAAAGAAAGGACTAGAGGGATGCCAATTAAAAAAAAAAAAAAAAAAACTTACTCAGCTTCATGTAATTGTTACAAGGGAAGGATATTTCCATTTTCTGTTCCTATGCAACTGAGAATCGCTGTCAGACATCTGCAGAAGGAGACATTTCTAATCCTTCTCCACACTGGAGAAGATGTATATTGGGAAACTACTTAATCCACAGAAGAGAAGTGGCTGTTACAGCGTCTTTTGAGTACTTTGCAGGAAGAGTAAAGGGTGGTATCTGCCTTCATCATACCATCTCCATAGCGAGGGAGTACATACATTCACCTGTACGACACATGTACTTTCCACAGAAATGATTTTTAAAATTGGGTTTTTAAGTCTCTATATGAATGGTAAAAGACTCAAATGAACTAGTAGGAGAAACGCTCGCTGAACTTCTGTCTCGTTCGTGGGACAACAACAACCAAGAAACAACTTGGGTTTAACCACTGCCATCACGTTGCTGATGTGATGACAGCGGCTCTCGAAGACCATGTTTGCTGATGGCTTTTTCAGCCTCCATTCTCCCCATACCCACGCAGCTGTGGAGAGACCAAGGTGTTCTTTTTTAACCAATACCGAGAATTTTAAATTTGCAAGTAGAGAGCCGACATTCCTCCCGAGCTGTTGCTTTTTTTTCACCCCCTACTTTGGAGTGCTAAGCCCAGACTGAGCGACGCTGCTAGTTAAAGAGCATAAGAACAGTACATTAATAATCTTTGGTCTGTAACTACGTGTAGGTGTCTTAATGTCGGTAACGTTCTATTATTGGTTTTCAGACCATTAGCTCAGTTAAGAACATAGTTTACAGCTGGATTTGCTGTAAGTAATGGGAAAGACTAAGTGAATTATCATCTATAAGTGAAGGCTATTGCTCAGATAACGTTTCTGAGCCATAGCTGGCTTCCTTCTGCTGGGAAGACAGAGGGGTCTAAGACTGGGAAGAGCAACTCACCACAAAAGGGCTATATTTTACTTCTCTCTTCCTACTTGTTTATTAATACCCTACACGCAGCCATGACCTGTGACAAAGATGGCACTTTTTTTTTTTCCCCTAAGTCTCCTAGAAGCCTCTCTGTTCCAACCAGCACATTTCTGCTAAACCAGAGAGGGTGCCCGTTAAGTCAAAAAAGTGTACCTCCGTAATTCATTCATGACCTTGAATGCCTTTCTCATGTGAGAAGGGTTGACTGTCACTGTGCGCTGGTCCTTTTCATCTTCAGCTGCCTCAGAGGATCGGGAACTCTGCTTAATGCTAAAAACAGGGACAAAAAAAAAAAAAAAACAAGTAGAAAGTTTGATTCAATGATACTTTAAAAAAAAAAAATACCATAAACCCGCAGCACAGGACATTATGCAGGGAGTCACTTGCACGTTTGTTAGTCGGCTCAGGTTCACCATATGAAGAGCATCACAAAATGCAGCTACTTCTGCACGGGTGTTGAAAGCAAACCCAGCCCACATTTCAGTCAGCGGGGAAGAAAAGGAAAAAGTGCCAAACACTTGAGGACAAAGCCCAGCCTTACAGGCTTCAGGCCAGGAAAGCAGTATAAGTTGAAATTCAAGCCAGAACGTAATTGCCTCACTGAATAGAAATAGACTTCAGCACTGGGAACTACAAGAGCACCATGGATACTTTAGCATCCATACAGAGAAAGAGACGTTTAGTTTTCAATGTCCCATCTGAAAAACGCAAGCGTACAATACATGACTTGTACCTTTTTCCATAGAGGAGTAGAAAAGGAGCAGAGCAAGTAGAAAAGGACTATTAAATCTCCCTGCACAGCTTCCAAAGCATTAGTTTTACAGAGGCCACTTCCCACTTAGAAATAGGTCTATTAAGCGCCACTGAAACATATAGAAAGAATTATTAAACCAGACTTTCCCACCAGAACCACCAGCTATATAGGTAACGTCAAACCAGATGCACCCGGTTCTGTGCTGTGTCTAACCAGGCCAACAGGTGCCTAAGGCACATCCGCGTCCTCATTACTTTGTTTGGAGCATTGGCTCTTTACGCAGAATTGA
Source organism: Rissa tridactyla (assembly GCF_028500815.1). Classification (NCBI taxonomy): domain Eukaryota; kingdom Metazoa; phylum Chordata; class Aves; order Charadriiformes; family Laridae; genus Rissa; species Rissa tridactyla. The sequence goes on along the minus strand of NC_071476.1, from coordinate 5,993,311 downwards.
CATCAGGTCAATACCTCTACCTCCCTGCTCTGAAAGGGTGGGAAATCACTCAGAGCAAAAGGTTTCCACCTATGAAAAAAGCAGCACTGAGAGGCAGGTCCCCGTCCTGCTCACACCCACAGCTCATCCCTCAAACCCACCAGCAGGCAAAGGCAAACAAGTCGAGCAAGGCTGTCCGTGGCGAAAGCCAACCCCAAGCGAATGGCAAACCTCGGGAGGTAACCCCATCATCCATCCAATCTCAGACCTTCTCAGAGTTTGCCTTCCAAAGGACGATCTCCCTCAGCTTCATGTCTGCCCCCTCCTCCCTGCCACTACTCTTAGTTCGGCTTGTATCGCAGTCAAAAAGGCTGAATTGCGTTAAACCAATAACCTGGGCAGCTCAGCGTCCTCACCCTAATGGTGACCAGAAGATGATGTCTGAAGACGGGTACAAAGCCGGGGAAGCAAGGAGAGATCCTTCCCCAGAACAGCGCGGCAGCCTCTGCTAAGGTGTGTGTGCATGCATATATATCTATACACACGTATACACACGCACAGTGACTCTTCCTTTGAAAAACACAATTATTCACAACTTGACAGTGTGAAGCCTTTGCTGAACATTACACCCTCCCCATTGCCTGCTGCTGAGCGGTGGCTGTCACCAGCACCGTGTCCCTTGAGACCCTCATGAAGCTTTTTGCCCCCCCCAGCTGTCCTCGTTGGGTTGCAGTGTCCTTCTAGAAACAAGACGCTAAACAGCAGCCAAGCTGCACGCAGCTCGAATACGCGCCTGCACACCGAGCGGCCGCCAGCTTTGGGCCCGAGACAAAGGTTAATGCCAAAAACCAGCCAAGGCCAACGCCTTCGCTTTGCTGAGCAAGTGAAATATTTTCAGTCATAAGCGAAGCCGCAAAGCTGAGCACAACATCCCTCAGCACACGTCCCGCATGAGGGAGACGACTTCCCAGGCTGTACCGCAGTCGTCACCCGATCAGCTTAGCGTGGCTGGGTTAAAAGAAAAAAAAAAAAAATCAGAAAGGAGAGTACCTCTTGTTAAATGTTCAGTGTTCAAGGGACTGGTACCAGGCAATGACACAGCCAGCTTTTCTGTCCCCAAAGAAAGCTGGACTCATTCTGTGCCACGTGTAGCGTTCATGGGCATGGGGCAGCGGCAGCACTCGGCTCTTCTCCATGTCCGCACGCCCCAGCGAGGGAGTCTCCTTGCTCCAGGGACATGGCCAAATTCAGCTAAGCCTCAGTGTTTTATCTATCAAAAGCCATGGTTGATATCTCAGCCCAAGGGAAGTTTGACCACAGCTTTAAACACCCCAGCGTAAACCCTTGGTTTTCAAAACAGCTAAACCTGCCCTTGCGGCACGCCGGAGCCAAGGAGTGAAAAAACAAGGCTCTGGAACTGCAAGTGACTTCACCGAACTTTCAGTCTCCAAAGCCAAAACGCGTACAGGAAGCAAACAAAACAAACAAAAAAGAAAAAGAAAAAAAAAAGAAAAAGAAAAGAAAAAGAAAGTGAAACCGAAAGGCCGCGGCAGGGACAGCTGTACCCATCGCTGCCAGCTGGACCGCTGCGGGATGCTGCTTCGGTCATCGTCATGACAGACCTCGCGGGGTCCAAAATCAAGTGACGGACAAAAAAATCATGAGGTTTCTTTAATAAGAAAATGCACGCTGCTGAGATTTGTTTATTAGCACTCCAGTGCGGGAGACCAGATTCATTATTTTCAAACTTTTCCATTGGCAAGAGATACAGTTCAAAGGACATGGCAAGTTTCATTGAACACCAAAGTAAATGTCAGATCAACAAGCCCTCATAAAGCCTCAACTCCACCAACATTTGTCTGTGTATTTTAAAAGAAAAAACCTTGCTTCAGAATTTCTGAAAAAGATCAATCAGTTCTTCCTAAAGAGCACGAAAAGTAATTTTTTAAAAAGCATCCTAAAAAGCACCCTCAGCTTGATTAGCAGGGGTGGATTTCACATTTTGCCAAAGGCCCACCATAAGAAAATACTGCAGATTGGTTAAAAACTTGCTTCAAAAAAATCAAGATATGCTATTTAAAGTTTTTCCAAATGACTCACATAAAAAACACGTTTGAAAAATTAATGGCCAAGAGCCTTTAACTCATCTTTGAGACTGACTCAGCCACCACAGAACTGTGTTCCAGTAATGGACGGAGGATGATTTTATCTGGGAGAAGGATTTCACACCCCCGTGCACGCACTCTCAGACATCACCGACACATTTCCAATGTAAAAATGCAAGAACCTAAACCCTCCGAGCAAACGCAACCTGCCACAAAGCAAAGGCTACCCCTGAGAAGACCAAAACAGTGCATTGCATAGCCCTTTTCTGATGGTTTTTTTCCCCACAACACTAAGAATTATTACACTGTTATTATATTAATGAGGCAAAGCAAAGGAGGAACAGGGTTCTCTGATCAAAGGCGCTGGCTGAGACCACCAGGATGTGCCGGAGCTTCTGCACCCCGTGACCACAGAGACTTTCCCCCCGGCACCTTCACGTTTGCCTTGCTGATGTCCTACCACACCAGCGGGACTCGCAAGCCGGCTGCCAGGAGCAATTTGTTCTGTTCCTGGGCTATCTGAGGGCATGCACCGAGCAAATGGACAAATGATTTAATTTCCCTGGGCCAGATGAACATCCTCGTTAGGGGCACAGCAGGATTCTCCTAAAATAAGCAAAGAGGCTCTTACTTTCAGAGAGCGCCGAGCCCACCACCACCTCCTGCGTGGCCTTTCAACGCTGTCCCCGAGTAGAACAAATGAGCCCCGATTTGAGAGTCCCCAATTAAACCAGAGAGGCTAATCACTACCCCGTTTACACCGTGTCCCTGCTCCCCAAGACCCCCTGGCAGGGCTCAGCCCAAGCTACCCGCGGGCTCGCAGCACAGCTCCCGCCTGAGCGGCCGCATACCAACCAACACAAAGGTATTTTAAAAACCCATAACCCGTAGCTCTGTATCAACTATAAAGTTGGGTTGCCTTAGTTACCAGCAGTAATTACAGATGTCTTTGTAGATTACGTGAAAGAATAAAAGCCTCCCTTAGAGCTAAACTGTCCCCTGGCAAGATTATTGCCATGCAGAGAGCTGGTAAACCCCAGGAACAAAACTCCCGGCTCCGCCAAAACCAATTCTACCACTGGCTTTACTGGAGACTGGAGTTCACCCTACAGGAGGGGCAGATCTCAAACGCGCTCTCCTTTGGAGCAGAGAAGGATAAGCTTCTGCTCATGTTTCTGGGAGAACAGCTGCCGGGCTCAGCTCCTAGCCTACATGTGGACACCACGAAGGTCCTTCTCCACCAGGCTCTCACATTGGAGAGCTCATGGGACTCCAAACATGTCCAGTCCAGCCCAGCCCAACCTCATCCCGCTGTGCTGCACTTGAGGGATGGGGGTCTCTGGGAGCTGCTCTCATCTCCTGCCTGCACACCGCGGGCTGAGGTCTGCTCTCCTGGGGTGTCCCATAACACCCCGGAGCTTCAGCCCCCCAAGGTTGGCCAAAGAGTCAATAGGGCTCAGCAACCTGCCCTCCCGCAGCACGGGCAATCCATTACCTCCACGGGCACTTCATATGCTTGTATTAACTTCAAAGTGACATGCTAACTGTACGTTTTCGTGGCCTATGGAGCTTCTTTGTGGGATACGTTACAATCATCACTGTAAAATGTTCGTCTTCAGTTTCTGACAGGTTTGACATAGCTCTGATCTAAAAATGTGATAGATACCCAATGGCAGTTACCAGCCTTCAAAACCTAAATGCCTCTACTAAGATAAACGGAGACCAAAATATTAATTTAGTCTTAGCAAAATGAAAAATCGTTTCACCTTAACTGCAGTAATTTTCTGTTTAGAATCAATGGCCAAAACCATGGAGCAAATATGTTATGCTCAATAGTTTTATTTCTCCAGTCACGCAGCCACAGTAAGATGTCAGTGTAATGGCATATTCATAAAAATCCCAAATTCTGAATTTTTCTTTAGGTATATACAAAGGTAGCAGAGAAATGTGAGTGAGGGAATCCAAATACGTAGACAGATTTTGAGACGATTTCAGAGAAACACATTATCATTAAAACATATGGGAGGTAGCATAATGGAAAGGATTATATTATTTTTTATAGCAATATTATTTTCCATCAACATGGAGACATTAGCTTAGGAAAAAAACCAACACCACACAATTGGTATGCAACAGATCCCCAGAAGGATATTCATATCAAAGACGACCTCAGGGGAAAAGCAGAGCTCAGGAACTACTGAGAAGAAAAGTCTTTGCTGACAGCAATAGAAACGACACAAAATAACTCAAATATGACAATACCATTTGCTTTCAAAGGTAAATATTGTATTTCTCCAACAAATACTTTGAAGAGACTACTCCCAAAGATAAAGTTACAAACGTTTTAATTCTTTAACCAAGAAAATCAACATTCCAGGGTTGTTCTCCTGTTCAAACTCAAACACATCTTGCAAATTCAGAACCAGAGTACCATGCCTTACGTAATTTCTCCATAAAATGCCAGTCCCTATCAGCACACTACAAGAAAATCGGGATTCTGAACTTATTTGTTGCCAAATGCGAACATTTCAGGTTAAATCCCCCTTGCCTCTGGCTGCTTCTGCCCACGTGCAATGCCATGGGCACATGATACCACCGAACAACTCAGATGTGCAAGTTATCAGGATATTGGAGTCCGGGCAGGCTTGGGACCAGAGTGAGAGGTGATGCGAGCACCAATAACGTGTTCCTCACTGACTACAAAAATGAAAAAAAAAAAAAAAAAAAAAAAAAAAAAAAAAAAAAAAGCAGTAACATTAAAAACCAGAGGGAATTCTGCTGTCATGAAAGTCACAGAGTGTAAAATTTGAGGGCTGGTCTGCATGACACAGATCTGAGTTGAAATGCGGGGCAAAAGTACAAAAATGGGAACACAACCAGCCCACGGTGCTCGCCCACCGAGGTCGTTTTTCAACACCTCCTTCCAGGACTTGCTCAGAGCAGGCAAAGCAGCCTCGGCGCAGTCCCACACGACGTGCCCTTTCGAGGCGGAGAGCAGGGGAATATTTCCAGCTTCCCTTGCCAAGAGTCAAACCCCACATCGTTACTGCCCGCAACCAGTTCAGGATCGCCTTCCTCTTCCCAAAAACTAGACATACAAGCAACAATTAGGGTAATCATCCCCCACTTCCAGAGGCAGAGAACATGCTGATGGGGACGGTCCTTCACGTCCTAAAAACAGATGGTCTGGAAAAAATGGGTAAGGCAAAACAGTCCAGGTACTTTTCCGGTGACTTTTTCACCGCTGTATTCCCAGCAAAAGGCCTCCAGTCAAAATGAGACTATTGTCGGTAACTGTAAAAAAAGGTAATAAGTAATAGTGCCAAGGATGATCCCAGCCTGAGGTATCAAAACATCTCTGCTCCACTTCCTCAAACATTAGACTCATTTATATATCCATATAAAGAAAAAAAAAGAAGGCAAACCCATTCCACGGACGATCATCTAGCACGACAAGCTAAGATTTCATGCCACTTGAAATTAATTAATATCTGGATTAATATCCAGAGGTGGCCATTGACACCCTTACGGGAAGCACAAGCCCTACATTGTAATTTAAAGAGAGATGTGGCAGGCTAAAAGTTTTGTTTTGCACATTAAATACACAAACAATTGCAACCTTTGAGTCTCATAAGGATAGAAAGCTGCCCTTTGGAGCTTAGAAAGCAATTCCCACTGGCTGCTGACAGTGTTTCCCTGCCACAGAGAGAAAATTTCCAGAATTTGGGGGCTGATCCCAGCTTAATTTTCTGATATATCATATTTAAAGAAAACTTCTGTCAAGGCCTGACAATTACGACCAGCAGGTCAAGCCCCCCTCTCTGTTCCCCCACCCCCTGCAAGGTCACCAGCACAAAAGGAAGCACTCAGCTCCTCCTGTTTTTTAAAAAAAAATACAAAAAAAACCCCCACCAAAACAGCTTAATGTTTAGTTTGAAGCAGTACAAGTGAGTGAAAGGCACCCCGACAGCAGGGAGGAAGAACGAAGGCAGAGTCAAAACACTGAACATCCCTCCGGCATCTACGAAGTCCCTGTGCAGCAATATCCTCTTTTATGTATTCAGTGGACATTAGGTCGGCTCTGCGAGCACTTCAGCACACAGGTTTTGGAGCAAAATAACTGCCTTGCAGGAAATAAAGTATATCTGGCCCAACTACCGTGCGAGGGAGACACGGGATCCCCTCCTGCCCCCTGTAACACCCGTGCGGTGCACAGCTTCCACGTACACAGACAGGTAAATTGAGCCCTGAAGGCTTCACAGACGTTAGAGATTTGAATTCATTACTCAAAAAAAGCTGCAAATATCAGCGGGTAAGCTGCTGGAGGCTCAAGATACAAGCAAGGCAGACACAAGCCCAGCGTTTGAGGAGGCACATCTCGTTGACGGAGTGACCCTGCAGCAACACCGGCCCACCTTTCTGCCCCACACGCGGTGCCAGAAAACACCCACCGGGGCAGCCAGCCTCCCTTACCTCGCTCTTCAGATCTAAACCACATCCCGACTGAAAAACCGCTCCGTTCCTTCGGTGTGGGCACCCGGGGCCAAGCCGCCTGTCACCATGACATTGCAACATCTAGTAATAACCCTGGCAGGCGCTCCTCGCAGAAGGTATTTCTGCAGGCGGGTGGGAACTGGGGGGGAATCGGGGGGGAATCCCCCAAACCGTGTCCCGCATGCCTGTGCACAGCCCCGGCGAGCTCCCGGGGTGGGGGGGGGCAGAAACACGGCATCCCCATCCCCGAGGCGCTGCATCCCGCATCCCGCCGAGCATCCCCCGCCACCCGTCCCTCCGGGCACCCCCCGACCCGCCGCGCTGCCGGGGCGGACACAAAGGCTCGGCGGCGGTCCCTACCTCTCCTCCTCCATCGTGGGGGGCGGCGGGGGCCGGGGCGGGCGGCGGGGCAGGCTCAGCGCCCCGGGCCCGGCATGGCTGCGAGCGGCCGCCCCCGCCCCGGGCCGCTTCCTGCGGGAGCGGAGCGCTGCGTCCCCGCCGCGCCCCGCCGCAGCGACTGCCGCCGCAGCCCGCACCGCCGCCGCCTCCTCCTCCTCCTCCTCCTCCTCCTCCTCCTCGCAGCCTCCTCCCCCGGCGAGCTTGCGAGCGTCTCTGGGCAACGGCAGCTGTGGAGGGCGGCCCCGCCGCGCCGCCCGGCCCCCGCCGCCGCCTCCGGGTAGCGCCGCTGGCACGGCCCCCGCTCACCGCAGCGGGGAACGAAACGGGTCAATGGACCGCCCCGAGCCGTCCTTACGCGGCGGGGGGGGGGAGCGATGGTGGAGAGCGGGAACGCACCGGGCAGCAAGACAGCAGAGAGCTGGAACCCACGGGGAGCAGCTCTCATCTCCCCAGCATCCCTCCATCCCTCCATCCCTCTCTCCCCTCCATCCTTCCATCCATCCACTGCTGATCTTAGTCCTCAGATCGGTGCCGTTGCCTCCACAGCTCAAGAGTCAGCCGCTGGGGAGATGGCCGATGAGCCGAGTGGCCCGTAACTACTTTAATCCGTGCAATCTATAGCCTAAAGGAAAGTTTTAGAGGGTTGAAAATCCCCGGTACCAACCATGAGGCCAAGCCCGCGCACAGGGCAGCGGCAGGAGAGGGCTGGCGGTGCTCAGACCTGCTGACGAGGGAGAGGGTCCCAGCGCCCCTAGGTCTCCCCACACCATCCACAGAAAGCAAGCTCTAGCCCCAATTTATAAAAATCTTGCTGCTCTTCTGTGCAATCTGCCAGGCCAAATACATGCTGCGTAGGCAACACGGATCCTTCTAAACTGCAGGTGATATTTAGCCTGAAGCACTGGATTAAATCACATTTGCCATTTTTGTTCCAATTGATACACATGCAGAGACCTTTACTTAAATCTATTCCCCCCCGCTTATTTTATTAAAAGATTTTCTCAACCTGATTCTGCAACAATGAGGCCCTAGAGGTCAATTATAATAAAGACAAGAAACATTTACTTTCTTCATTACTTTTCCATTCACAAGATGTTCTTGTGCAAAGAGATACGTAGAAGTATCAAGAGATTTCTCCTGCAAGATACCATTCCATCGCTTTTGTAAGTAAAACTACCTCAAACCATGTCCTCCTCCTTACTAACCTACGTTTCACATATCTTTTAAAATATATCAGCAATTATGACTGAACAGATGGTATTGTGCCTTCCACATGAGGGTTTCAAAAGCTTGTTGAGAATCGCAACTAGTCATCACCCCCATTCTTCAGATAAGAAAACTTAACACACCTGGAAGGACTTTATCAACGTCACATGGGGACAGAGAGTCAAGGGTCCTGCTGTTTAAACACCATTTGGCAGCCTCCCCATAAACAAAAGAAATACAAATAAAGCCATGAAGTCAAACCACACAGGATTCGGGCAAAATTCCTGCATTTTCCCTTTGAGAATCCTGTTAAACTATCAGTTTAACACATCCGTTACTCACGAGTGTCCATTCAGTCTTACACTCTTGATGCACAACACGCAAAACAAGTTCAAACCAGAGAAAAAGTAACTATCTAAAAATAGTACAATTTAGCTAGAAAACAAGGGCTGGAGCTTGTTTCCACTGAGCAAGTCCCTCAGTAATCACAGGAAGTCCAGATACAAGAGCAGGTCCTCAAAATGCTGCAAAGTACCCATGTATTTTTATTAACGTATATTTTTTAAATAATAAAATATCAGGCTTTCACCATAAAAAAAAAAAAAATCTACATCTCACTTCAGTCCACCCAGGAACTAGGCACCGAGGTTGAATCAACCCAGCAACACCTTCTTATGCACTTTGCCCCACCAGCACGCGTACCGCTGGACTCTACAAATGCTGATAGCAACCACGGGAAGGTACGTCCCAGTGACAGACAAGAGCAAACCAGTGAGCAGTCCTTGCTGGAATGGGACAGAGGCATGTTCCAGTAATCAGAGATTATCTTTATAGCAGCCTTGCAAAATAATCGTGGCTGGGTAACAACCCCAAGACAAAAATTTCTTGCGTGTTTGTAAGTGCAAAGATTGATATCTTGAAAGAGCAGGCAGGTTAAAAGGAATTAGTAACACCCGATGGGTGGAATTTTTCCAGCCTCTTTCAAAAATTCCTAGTCCCGAGTAGCCCTAAATTCCTCCTACACCTAATCTACCTTTGATCACCTAACCGATGCTCAGAGCAGAAGGGTCTGCAGAATGCCCGTTCCAACCGGCACCACCATTCCCTGGCCCCAAAACCTTTCCAGATTCCTGTGACAGTCTTCAGATCTACAGTGAAAGACCAAACCCCCCAGCTCTAACGAGCTGCAGGGAGAGAAGAGATCAAAGCATTGCCAGTGTCCCTACGACAGCTAGGAATTTCTTCGGTAAAAATGCCAGGAAGGGAGGGAATAAAAACAAGCCCGCCAATCTGATCCCAGACTCTCTCCTGGCCCAAACTCTGGTGGCTGGTTTAACCCTGAGGTTGTAAGTAAAGCACAGCGAGTGCTTCCGAGAATTTAATGCTGTGAAGAGCATCAATATGCCCAGACAACTCCCTGTCAATCTCCACAGCTTCAGCAGAAGCCAGAAGGGGCCCCTTCCCCAAAACCCAGCACAGGATCGTCCAGTTCAAATACTGCCCGGCCAGGAACCCCTCACTCCTCTGCATATACCCATTTCCAGACATATACCAATATACAGGTTCCAGAGATCCATGTCATCAACAATTTGCTATCTTTAGCAGCTCTCCCTTTTAGTTGTATAATCCCCTCCACTAAATTATTCATTGTCTTTCTTAAAAAACTATGGGTTCTGCATTGAAGAGCTGTGAAAGTTACACATAAAACACTGCATTCATGGAAGCTTCCAAGGCTGCACCTTCTCAGCCTAAGTTATTTTTCATTCTGGTTTTTAAACAATATATAATCTCAATTTTATAATCAAACTTTATCTCTCTCTCTCTATATATATATATAAATATATATATCTGAGTGAACAACCTGATCTAACCCTGAAGCTGGTCCTGCTTTGAGGGAATGTTTGAACTGGATCACCTCCAGAAATCCCTTCCAATTAAAATTATGCTGTCATTCTAATTAAGTAAATATTCATTTAGATAGATCCGTATTGAGACCGTACATTTTCTGGGAAAAGCTCCACTAAGAAAACAAATACGAGATAAACAGTGAAAGGTATCGACTGAACTCGGTGTCTCAGTATCTCAGCGGCTAACCGAAGTCACTTGGAGGTGGTACTTGGGTACGGCACTGGCTCCCAGTGGACCTGGAGCACTTGGCAGAGAAGTCCTGAAGGTACCTGCAGCCCAACCACTGCCAGAATTGAGAGCACGCCATATTGCTTTCACGTAACAAAACCAAAACAGCAGCTAAAATTTAGCTACTACAGGAACTCACAGGGATCCAAGTTACCACGGGGCTCAAAAGGAAGCTCTAGGAGACCACCTAGGTAGGGACCTTCCCAGAGCTGGAATCAGTGATGTTTTGGCAGCTGAAGCTTAAGAGGTAGGAGACTCCCGCTGAAGCGCTGTTTTCTGAAGCATGTGATCCGTAGAGGAGAGGGCGCTGGAGCACCCACCCCAGCGCTCTCCCCCCACCAGGATCCTGCTCCCCAGGCGGAGATGCTGCAAAAGCCATCAGCATCTCCAGCCTCTGGGACTGTTGCCCTCTGCTGGTAGATGTCCCACTTTCACGCTCCTGTCTGCCGCTGGCCAGCAAAACTGGGGTTTATGAAATATATTTTCCTTTAATCTTTAACATCAATCACCTTTCCTATAAAAACAGTAGGTTTACTCCAATAGTTTCATGATAGCATTATCACCTTTAGAATAACCACCCCCGGCCATCTTCACCCCCAGGCTGTGACTTTTGGGGCGTCGTAAGCCATTCTATTGCTCCCCCTCCACAGCAGTAACACATCAGCTAAAAATGTTCTTCCTGCTCCTCCTCTTGCTCTTTCCTATAGCATAAGCAATTGCTGTCACCTGCAGCCAGCTGTGTCAGAAGCGCGGACTTCCTGCCCCGTAGTCATATTGCCTATTTATCAGAAACCTGCTGGAAGATTTTCAGATAGATTTTTATGGTTTAGAATTGAGAGCTCAAAAGGAAAACTTAACATTCAGGAAGAAAGCTGTAAAAACAACTGTTGTGGGCACCAGAACAAAGGCAAAGGCCAGTATTCAGATGCCTAAATACTACTAAGTCCCTCTGCCTCGCGAGTCCGTAGTTTTGACTCCCATTTCTGCACCTACCGAAGCGTACAGTTCTCGCTACAGGCTGAACACACGGATTTGAGAAAAAGTTTAGGCTATTGTCCAAAATGTGGGATTTTTTCCCCCCAAATCTTTGCCTAAGTGTTAAGATATCATTTTAATGGGATTGCCTTTATAATATATCCCTTAAGGCCTCCACTACTACCTTCTATACTAAGGGGAAAATACCCGTATGCTTCATAATGGTGTTGCGTGACTTAAATGATATTTGTATACGGTAACTCCGAGAGATGAGCAAAACCAAACCTATTCTCATTCAGGATCTCGCCAGCCCAACCCAAGTCTCTTCACTATTACTCCTTGTAGACTCGTTGCCTTGCTCTCGAAATTTTTTTTAAAACATTTAATTTTTTGCTCTTTGCAAAAGCCAAGAAACAGAGTCCACCACCCTACCACGGTAACACAACATGCTGCAACATTAACACGAATGAATAAATCACACAGTGGCCACACACAAGAATTTAGGCAAGGTTGTTTCCGCAGGCACATTATTTTACCTGAACAGAAAAGCCATCTGGTACAGCATGTCTTCCTCGCAGATAACGGACTGTCCAGCATTATCCTGCTTGGTATTTTCTGGGCAAACCCCTTTTTCTGCTCAATCTCCATAGCATATTCAGAGTGGGAACTGTACGTCAGGGGCTCAGCTCGGGTTTCTGTTCACTTACTGGACGTTTGCGGTGTGCTTTTCAGGGGTCAGCTTTCCCATCCTCTCTCTCCGCGCAGAAGCTCACCCTGGGAGGGAGAAAGAAAACACGCTTTGAGACGGCCTTCGAGAGCGTGTGGCACCCGCTCGTTGCAACACTTTTGGCCTAGAGCAGCACCAGCAATAAAACAAGCCCAGCTCTTCCTTCCCAAGGGGATGTTTCCCAACTCCCTCTCAGCTGACTCCCCGGTACACAGAAAACCAGAGCTCCCCATTGCCACCAGCTACGCACAAACCCAACCCAACCCAACCCTTCCCAAACACACGTGGTTGTGATTCATCACCAAGCTCGTGCCTCAAAGAGGCTTTTAAAAATAACGATACCACAGAGCAGAAGCCCAGATTCTATCTGGTGCTGGGGGAATAAAAGAAAACTCCCAGTAACAACTTCTAAATGATATAATTACAGAAAAAAATAATAATTTGCCTACATTTAAAATTGCAGAAACCAATGGATGGGTGAGCCTAAAGGGCAAAAGGCATGGCAATTCGCACCAGGTTACTGACTGCAAAGGCTTGAAAACCCCCCCTCCCCCCAACCTTGTGCTCCTGGGCATCTCTGTTTCAGGAGGCTACGTCTCCATGAGAATAACAGTAGAAAGCTCGCATTACTTCTCTTGCAGAACGCACTTTGCTAAATATCCTACGCAAGAGGCATTAGCAATTACAACTGCAACCATCCTGCAGTCCAGTAGAGAACGCGGGGGGAGAAGTCCTGAACTCGCCATCAGACAAGGCTCTAAGGAGCTCTCGCCACTCAACGGAGCGTCATTATTCCAGCAGTGGTGGAAAGAAAACAATTAAACAAGCCCAAATGAAATCACAATGAAGGATTTTGGCCGAATTTGTTACCCAGTAAACTTAAAAGATTACTAAAGCCTGAAGAGGTACCAGATAACCACACAGAGAGACTTGGGAATTCAGCATCAGAAATCTTTCACGACCCGGCAACCCAGCCGGCGAGCCCGAAGGCAGAGGGCATCCCTCTTGAGGAGGGGGGGGGACCTGGACGATGAAATAGGAGTGAACTATTCCAAAACCCAGGTGAGGGTGCTGTTGTACAACAGGGAGGGAAGCACAGGCTCCCCCCGCACCGTGCCCTGGCCCCCTCGCTGTAATTTGTCCATCAGGGTGTGTGTTGGCAGAGGGAGGCTTTGCCCCGAAGCTGTGTTAGCGTGCAGTGAAGAAAACAAGATTATTGATCCGCAGAGAAAAAGAAAAAAGTAAAAAGAGCGTGAACCTCTGGTGCCAAATGCACCACTCGTGCATTTTATCCAGCATTGCTTTAATCCAAGTCCATGCTGGAGACAGGGACTGGGCTCCCGATTCTTCTTCCCAACCAGCACCTGCAGTGACCAGACCCCCGCTTCCTTCCCTCCGGGACTTTGCAGAAAGCCAAATTTCTTACACAAATAGAAAAAGTCCATTGTAAAACCACAGAAAGCAGCAGCAAAAGTTACAGAAACGACAGAGGAGACCGAAATGATATTCATCTTTTATATTGACTAGGTTACAGACCAGCAGCCTATTTTCAGACGCGTAGCTTTGCATGCCTTTCCATTCAAAACAGTTTTCCCAGTGAGAACAGGGCTCCTGCGAGACAAACTAGTTGACAATCGCATGGTATAAAGCAGCATTTGAACAACTGAAGTTATTTCCAGATTTGTCAGCTCATTCTGCTTCTACAGCATTTTTCTGCAGCGTTCATCGGTGATTTGTACTCCGATGGTAGTGAGCAAATGTGCGTCTTGACACGTTTCCAGCCAGAAACATAATCCCTTTCTGAACTGGCATCGATTCCTTACTGCATTACACATGAAAAGAGATATTTATAGCAGTTTAATTAATGTAATATGTATCGATATTATTTATAGCTCTACAAAGTGTATTTTGATTTTTTTTTTTATTTCTTTTTTTTTTTTTCCCTGAGGAAGAGCTGTTTTTTCCAAATCTATTTTCCGTTTGTGAAAGCATTCGGGAACGAAACTGTGCGCAGCCGACTAAGAGGGTTAATATCCAGATGCCTCAGACAGATGGCATTATTAACCTGACTGGGCTCGACATCTACTTTTCAAAGTTAAGGAGCTTTGGTTACTTGGATGGCTGACAATCTGAGAATAGCCAGTGCTCTAAGCTTGATGCTTTCTATAATAGCAACAGGCAATAGCACAGCTTTGCCTAACAGACTTTTAGGAAAAAAAAAAAAAAAAAAGAAAAAAAAAAAGAGACCAAGAGACCAAGACCAACCGCACTGAGAAAGAACTTCAGCAAATGCTGTTGCAACTTGTAGTTCAGGACTCCTACTGGCAAAGGCTGAACCAAGTACTTGAATTTTAATTTTTATGCCTTTTTTTTTTTTGGCTACAGCCTAAACCTGAAGCGTTCCATCTTTTTAACTGTTCTGTCTATTCAGTAGATAGGAGAACTACAGGAAATACAAGAATCTGAAGAATGTCTCTCTCCTGCACCAAACTAGAGCTTTACAGCCCATGCTCTTTCAGCGTTCCCACTCCCCATTTTCCCCATGAGATGGGTTAGAGGTTTTTAAGGGGAATATAGATACGATTAAAACATTCTTAGAACCAACCGAACAAGAGGCATCGGTTCAAAAGTGATTATATATTTCCTCCCCTTTTTATATAAATCAAGGAGAGTTCTGGGAGCAGAGAAGGCAAAAAGACTAGGATTCGGCAAAGGAAGACCCAGGAGGAAGGCACGCAACTCCCTCAGCCCCTTTACAAGTCCTACTATACAGGTAAGCGATAGAAAATTCCTGGGTAAAGATAATACAGCAGAAAAACTTTCATCTTGTTATAAGAAATACACATCTGACACCCATCAATAGCAGTACTTGCATTACAGTACAAATAAATGCTCATGAAAGGTAAGTGGAAGTAGAGGCAATGTTTGTGTGCGCGTATACATGCACATACCAGAAATAAGAGAGTAATAACTTCAACAGGAGACTGAAAAAAAAAAAAAAGCACCATTAAGAAAAGCAAATAAAGCAAACAGTGCTTGTTCGCGCTGGCTGAAAACTTCTGGCGTACTTGCATTGTGAAATGCATTTTGAAGTGAAGCAAGGATGTAACTGTTTTATTCACGTGAGATATACAAAAATAACAAGCAGAAAACTCATCTTCGAGGAATGCATACACCAGATCACGGAACCAGGTATGCAAAAAACATTAAATAACCCATTGTTTTGTAAACTACACCTCTGGCTAAGGTGAAAGACTGAAATTTTGGGTGTTACACTTTCAGTCACCCAATATTAGTCCAAGGTATTACATATATACACATTTTGAAAAATGTACTGGAAATGCCTTCTTCCTATTCAATAGCTTAGAAAGCAGAGGTCCCTAACAACGTATACCATGTAAATGTGGTACAAACTGTTGATTACATGATAAATATTAATTTTATAACAGCTACAACAGGACAAGCCATCCTTTTTAAAAGGCTCGGATAAGGTACCTTCTATCAAACCCAACCATCTCAGACTGCAGGAGCAAAATCCCATTCTCCCAAAACGCACCACGTTTTTGTTTACTACGCGTATCTCAGAAGGGTGTCCTCCAGTTTTATTTTTCAGAGAGCAATTAACAATTTACACCAAAGCTTTGCATTTTAGGAAGACCGCTCTGAGGCACACAGAAAAAAGCCGCCTCTCTGTTTTCAGCCTGGGATGGGAGGTGGGGTCCTCAGCCCCACTCAGGCTCAGCCCCTGTTCGGCAGCAGTAGGAACGCCATTATATTGCGACAATGGTATCAGCTGACAGGGCAGGATAATAAACCAGTGTTCTGACCTACACTATCCACTTAGGTCTTTCAGTGGTAAATGAAAGCAAAATTTGCTTTACAGAAGGGATCCAAGTCGGGCAGGAGGGAGGAGAACACCATAAAGGTTTAGAAAACTTTCAATTACATTTTTAACCGTTTCAGCTTCACTGATGAAGTGTGTACGCACAAAGTACGTGACAGCGTTCAAGCACACCTCCTGCCCGCATCCCTGCGGTGACAGCACCAGACCCCAGCAGGTCTGCGCTCCTGAAGCGGGGCCGGGAGCCCAAGAGCTGGGAGGGCAGCGGCACCACCTGCAACTCCATCAGCACATCCCAAACCCCAGAGCTCGCTCCGTTCTGGAGGATAAAGAAGTATCATCCGCCAACACATCCTACACAAGCCTGCAGGGCAAGGCGCA
The DNA here is from genome assembly GCF_028500815.1 of Rissa tridactyla. Taxonomy (NCBI): domain Eukaryota; kingdom Metazoa; phylum Chordata; class Aves; order Charadriiformes; family Laridae; genus Rissa; species Rissa tridactyla. The sequence goes on along the minus strand of NC_071476.1, from coordinate 5,977,068 downwards.
GCTTTTATTTGGCAAGTCTGTCCCAGCTGTAACACAGCCAGTGGCCCACAGAGATTCACCGTGCCCAAAGCCGTTCTAAACCACCCTTACATCACCTAATATCAAAATAAACAAGTGAGAGGTACTTCCACTGATTCATGCAAGTATGAATTCGTTACGTATACAGGTGTTTAGCGTGTTTCTTTTTAATGCAATAGTCATCAGTATTATAAAAGTATATGTTAGGCTGGTTTTAATAGCCAAATAAAATCTACAAGCCACACAAGATGCAGAATCAAGAACAAACTATACTTTGGAGTTGACACAAATACCCATTACTATTAAAAAAACTGCGCGCACATCACAACACGCAGAGCTGTGCTGTGATACTGTAGGCTCTGAAAAGCTTTGTTTTGGGGAATTTCTTTTTGTTCACGCAGATTACAAAAATAAAAAGAACATCTGTGTTTTAAGAAAACTACCGCACTTTTACTTTCATTGTTAAAGACCGAAAGTAAACTAATTGCTCTCACTTCCCATTTCTCACAGGTGAAACCCACACAATCCAGCATTCATTCCTGAACAGGCCATTAAATTATTAATTTCAGACACATATACTTCAGAACTAAACTACAAACAAAGAAACGGCAAACTAAAGTTACTTTATTTCTACCTCCACGACCATCCTAGAGCCACTGTGCAGTCACAAACTTCTTTATTTACATGCCAGCTCTATACATTTCATCTTAGTTCTTCCTACACACCTCTGTGCAGACGAATCCACCCAGGGGCCAGGAAATTACCACATACCATTAAATACATAAGCAAAGCTTTAGCAACAAGTCTCTTCTGTTTACTAGGAGCTCTACTAGAAACAGGTTTATATTCAAAGAGAGTCTTTAATAAAGTCACTGTGTCTTTAACACTACCCAATACAGATCTGCATCTCTTTCTGTATTCCATGGCACATCCTGCCATCACTGCCCGTTCTCAAACCAGAGTTTACGCGGGCCTCTCCAACGTTACCTGCATGGTCACAATGAAGTTCTTGCTCCCCACAGGTCAGAGTAGAGCAAGTCACACCTACTCAAGACACTGGCCACAGAACACTGTTAAACAGATGACAATCTTTTAAGAGAGAGACTAGGTAACATGCTCCCTAATACAGGTGCAATTCCTGGGATCTACTTTTTGTTCTAGAACACATTAGCCCGACAAGAGGACTATTACGTACGCAGATAATCAAACAGCATGATCCAGTACAATTCTCAAAATCAAGCTGTAGCTTGGCAAGACCGTCAGATTTCACACATAAAGTCACTTTTTTAAAAAAACTACTCGCTTCTAGCATCAACGTATTCCTTCATGGCATGTGACGTGAAAATACCACAAAGCTCTAGTTGGTGCACAAATTCCTTCCCAAGTCAAACGACAAGCAACATCACCAAAGTGAATTTAACTTTTTCTTTCAAAACCAGGCTGTCCCTTGATAAGGTAAAGTCCCCATTGCAAGGGACTAAATCACACGCCCAAACTAACACAGGACCTAGAACTCAGCAGTTCATTTCAGCCACAAAAAGGAAAGTTGTGCTTCAAGCGAAGCTCAAGGATGACTGTCCAACATGGTTTTAAACTGCAAAGGTAAAGTAAAAAACTTCAAGCCCAGTGAGCTGAAATAAAACCAAACACCTGAAGCTGTCTGCCAACAAGAGCTGTTACTTACAGTATTTTACAAATACTTCTCTCAAATGACTTGCACTCTCAACAACATATCGGTGATGCTGGTTCACAACAGAGGCTAACAAGCTTTTGAGATAAAAAAAATTACAATATAATTGCAAATAGCAAGGTACTTGGAACCCGTTTATAAAAGCTAAGCCAAAGACAACCATAGAAGAGTCATAAATTGCCACAATCAAGAGGAAATTCAGCTCTTGGTTTAAATCCTGACAATACCAAAAGGTTGTCATGTTTAGTTAAGCTCACATAGGTAATTAAGTTCATGCTAGTTTACTTCTAGTAGCAACAAAAGCCCTCATTTCAACTAGAACCAACATCAGGTTAGATTGACATCAAAGACTGACAATACCTTGAAATTTCATGCGAAATCCTCAGCCCAGAAGCACAAAGCCCTAGATGTTTACTTCCCACCGGAATCAGTGGGAATTACATGCCTAGTATCTTGCATATCTGGAGCAAAGCAAAAATCAGATGTGGTCCCACAAAGCACCAGCATTAAAGACTAAGCGCTTAGACACCTGCAGTCAAAATAATTTTGTACTTTTTAAAATCCATTCCCCGTGTCATATATACTCTCACTCAAGCACATAAGGAATTCAAATCTTTATTTGATATCCATAAACGTTGCTATTCTATATTTCTATGCAGGAAGGCAGTTTTCCCCTAAAACATTATGCTTTTTAATAAACAACAAACTTTAATTCTATTGCGTGAAAGGGCTACAAATATACATTTGTTAATCAAGCAGACTACACAGATATTTTTGCTTTACAACTGGCACCTATGTTACTGGTACACTTAGCTGGCTCATTTATCATAGTGCTTTGCCCACATAGTTTAGATTATCACTTTCTGAAATATGGGCAATTGCAATTATTTTAAAAAAAAAAAAGAATACGTGCTGAGGCAGGTATTGCAAATCCGTTCTTTTTTCCAGTCAATACTCATGGAGCCCATCTTTATTCACGTGCAGATGTCATTGCATTCTACACCAGTCATCTAGTGGCATAAAGTAACTTTCAGAAGTCTAGTACAAGAGTTAGCAAACCAATTTTACTCCTGCTGTAACGAAGCCTGCAGCAAGGGGGCTGCCATCCTGTCGGTAGATGGTGCTGCGAGAGATTCTCAGGGAACTTTAACGAAGGACAATAGTTCAGAGTGAAAAGTCTGTTAACCCGGTACTATGAAAACAAGTACGCGTTTAATAGAAGAGATAAATGTCGACCCTTTCCTGGAAGGAATCACACAAAGACAAACCGATAAGAGGACGTGAAACTAAGCAATCGGAAATTCTGAACATTTTATATGAATGAAGCACATGCTTAACACAAACTATTTCTTCAAAACTACACAGTACATACGTTGATGGAAAAGTCCTATAGAAAAAATTGACCAACCATGTCAGCACGTCAAACTGCCTAGTACAAGATGGTGGATGCACACAAACTGCATAAGTGAGAATGAATATTTAAAAAACAGACCACATCCACGGATTAGTACTTCAAAAATTTCTCTGTCGAATGTTTGAAAACCAATAAATCCACTAGCAGGGTAGCAAAAAAGTCAATTAGGACCTTTACTTGCAATAAAATATTTACTCTAAGTACACAGAGATTTTAAAGCAGAGGAACACTTGCTTTGAACCTAGCAAAGCCTTAAAACCGTACGGAATGGATCCTAGGAAAAAAAATTAGACATGTAAAGGTCAATGAACACAATGATTTATTTAAAAAATAAAAAACGTAAAAACGATTTTTTTTCCTCCTTTACAGAAATGTTAATTTCAGTCATGGGATCCGAGTAGATTTTGTAGAAAAAAACGTAGTAGCCAGGTATCGAGTCCTTACAACAAAGGAAATTCCCCCATAACCCTCCCCAGTTTTTACTCCAGATCAGCAAGACACTTCCCACCCCGTACCCCCAAAAAAACAAATTAAAACAAGACATTTTTTCGTTGCTAGTATAAAAACGACCAAGGTCCAAGTAATAATAAAAAAATAGAGTCCATCAATGACTGTAACACAAAGTATGTGTATGTGGGGCCCAGTCCATCTTCAGAGAGAAAGAAGTGGCATAGGCAGCAGAGGCAACCCTCAGGGGGCATTTAGGAGCTGCTCCCACAGCAGGGAGGCATTTAAAAGGAGCTGCCCTTCAGCGAATGAGGGGAGAAACCATTTAGAAGCTGCCCCGTATCAAAGGGAGGGCTCTCCACGCCACCCCCAATGGGTATGGGCGCTCCGGCTCAGAAAGAGCCGCCCCCGTAGCCTCCCCCACCATAGCCTCCTCTGTACGGTCCACTGTTACTGCGGCCCCCCCAGTTGCCGCCCCCTCCTCCACCTCCTCCGCCGCTCTTCATGGGGCCGTAGGAGGACTGGTGCTGGCTGTAGCTGCCGAACCCGCCGTACCCGTTGCCGTAGTCGCCGCCTCCCCCTCCGCCTCCGTAGGAGCCGCTGCCATAGGAGCCGTAACCGCCGCCGCCGCCGCCTCCTCCGCCGTAGCCGCCGTAGCTATTGTAACCGCCGCCGCCTTTGGACAGGCCGTTGTGATCCCTGTTCCCAGATCCGCCGCCGCCCCGACCCCGTCCTCCTCCTCTGCCTCCCCGGGAGGGCCTGGAAGAGCCGCCGCCTCCCCCGCCCGACTGGATGTCCTCCTTGGGCACGGCCTTCTTGACCTCCACGCGGTGGCCCTGGATCGGGTGGAACTTGACCACGGCCGCCTTGTCGGCGGCGTCGTGGTTCTGGAAGTAGACGAAGCCGAAGCCGCGCTTCTTCCCGCTCTGTTTGTCGGCGATGATCTCGGCCTTCTCCACGGGGCCGAACTGGCTGAAGTGCTGCACCAGGTCCCCTTCACCCACGTCCCCTTTGAGGCCGCCCACAAAGAGCTTCTTCACCTTAGCGTGGGCCCCCGGTTTGGCCGAGTCCTCCCGGGACACGGCCCGCTTCAGCTCCACCGCGTTCCCGTCCACGGCGTGGGGGGAGGCGGCCATGGCGGCGTCGGCCTCCTCCACCGCCGAGTAGGTGACGAAGCCGAAGCAGCGGGAGCGCTTGGTCTGCGGGTTGAGCACCACCACGCAGTCGGTGAGGGTACCGTAGGCCGCGAAGTGCTCCCGCAGCCCGGCCTCCGTGGTCTGCACGTTCAGGCCGCCGATGAACAGCTTGCATAGTTGCGAGTTCTCCATGCCGCCGCCGGTGCCGGGGCTGCGCCTGGGCCTGGCGCCGAGACTCCTCCTCCTGTTGGGGGGCAGCTCCGAAGCTTTTTTTCCCCCCTTCTCCGTCTTTGCCGCTTCTTCCCCCTCGCTTGCTGCGAACACTGCGAACAGCGCGACCTCACGGCTGCGGCAGCCGCCGGCGATGGGTCCCTCGGCCGGGCCCGACGCCTTCGCTTCGCCTCACCTGACCAGCAGAAGAGACGGGGGCGTCCCGGCTGCCGCCGCTCCTCAGACGGGGGGTGGGGGGTGGGGGAAAACACAGGCACGCACAAAATGGCGGCTGCGACTTCTCAGGAGCTCGGCCGGCGACTGGTGCCCACACAAAGGGGACGCTGGGAGCCCCGCCCCCCCGCCCGTCGCCGCGCACGCCCCCCGCGCCGGCGCAGCCAATGAGAGCGCGCCGCCGGCGCCGCCCGCCACTCACCGTGAGGGGGCGGGGCCCCGGCCGCGATCGACGAGCGCGGCGGCTAATCGGAGGGCGCGACCTCCGCCGCGCGTCGGCAGGAGGCGCGGGGTGTTCGCCGGTGACGGACGCGGCGGGCAGCCAATAGAGGCGCGCTGTAACGGCCGGTGATAGGGGGCAGCCTCTGCGCGCGCCGAGAGAAGGGGCGGGGCCGGGACCGGCCCGGGCTGCGCCAATGCGTCAAGCCCGCGGACGTTAGCCAATGGGCGCCCTCCGGCGCGGCCGCGCGCGCTCTCCGCGGGCGGGGGCAGCGGGCGGGGGGCTGGCGGGCGGCTCGCGCGGGACCGTTTGAAACGCTTGACCGTTGGGCGGCGGCGGCGCGCGCCCCTCCTCACCTCAGCGGGGCCCGCCGCTGTCCCCGGCCTGAGGGGAGCGGCGCCGCTGCCCCATCAGGGGGGACGAACCCCCCTCAGGCCGGGGTCAGCCGCTGACCGACGGCCGGAACCGGCCCGTCCCGGATGGGCTTTCTTTCCCTTCTGGCTGCATCCCGTCCTCTCCCGCTGCCAGCCCCGGCCTCGCACCTTCGTTCCCTTCGGCTCGCCCGCCTTCCCCGGCTGTACGGCCACACGGACGGTATATTCCTGAGGGGCGGGGACTCCCCTCTGCGGGGGATTTCCCCGTTCCGTTTTGTCTGCTCCCTCTTAGCCTTAGTTGGATCTTCCCTCGTTTGTGTTCATTTTCCCCTTTCCAACATGCTCCCGCCTACCCACTCTGTTCTCTCAGGCAGCTTCTTTCTTGCTTTTCCTGCCACAGTTTCCTCCCCCGTTTCCCAGTCTGCTTTCCAACCCAATCACTGCCTCCTCACCCTTAAATCTCTAAAATCTCATTTAGCTCTAAAAAGGAGGTATTTTCTTAGACAAATCATTAGAGATATTCACGGGTATGCAAGTCCCATGACATGACTAATAGTGAGATGGATTTCCCTTTTTTTTTTTTTTTTTTTACTTTAATAGTACCTTAGACATTGTCAGCTTGAAGACTGAAGCACTATTTTCAACATAGTGATTTTTTCGTCAGAAACAGGATTTTTTATATTTTTTTGTCTTATACCTACTACGGTTTATGTTGGAAATTATCTAGGAACTAAGCACAATTTTTTTGGTGGAATTTTCTTTCCTTGAAGATGAAAAGGTCAGTTCATCACATCTCACTAGGCACATCAGCACCTCCACCGCATGGTTTCTGAAACTCAGGTTAACTTAGTCCTCCTCACAGATACTTCAAGGCAATTTCACAGCCTCTTCAGGTAGCATCTGCGTGGGGACTGCTGCGTTCCAGCCATCTGATCCTGCCTTCTCTCATGTGCCAGCCCTGATGCTTGTGCAAACACAGCAGTCTGCTTAAGAGAACTGAGACAGCCAAAAATAGTTTTATTGTGAGAAAGGTCTTCGGTTTTAGCTGCCTCAGCTTTCTGAAACAGTTTGTTGCATGATCCCAAGTGCTGCGGCTGGCAGGCTGCAGAACTGCAGTATCCCCCTGATTTAGATCAACTGCTGTGGAAACGCAGCCTTGGAGAGTCGCCCATCCGAGCGCAACATTGACTGCGCTGGGCGGTTAGTTAACTGATGGAGTCCAGAGGGGCTGAACGTTTCAGCACGAAGTAAACACTGATTCTTCTTACTCCTCTTCAGATGGCGTCAACTCCAGAGACTAACACTGCTAGTAAAATTACAGCCTCATTTCTGTCACCAGGCCAAGTTTTCATGCTTTAATCTCAAAGGCTGTGATTATCATTAACCAGTAGAATTAATACTTGCAATATAAATAGTCTGATTTTTCTTAAACTGGATTTTTTTTTCTGTTCTAGCCAAGTCTATTAAGAGTAACTTATTAATATGACAGGAATATTAAATGTCCACGTTTGACATCCTCTTACAGGGAAAGATGTCAGGTGTTTAGATCCATTTATCTCAACGCATGAACAGACACAATCATTTCAATCATGTTATCTAGTTTTAGAAAAGAGATTATGCTCATAATGTCACTGAAATATTTGTGGGTTTAAAATAAGCAAACATATCCTACTCTATTTCTCTATTTAAAAAAAAAAAACAACAACTTCTTCCCAGAGGTTGTGTGCAAGCTCCACACAATTACAGGAAATACAAAAATACATTTTGCCTACCACTTATTGTAAAAACTGTGTGGCCCTTCCCAAGATAAATTAATATCTGTTTCATGCAGAAAATAACCCACGAGAGTTTTATAGACCCTTAATAATTTACAGCAAAAAGGAAGAAAAATTAAGAGGCGCTAATTATGGCCTCAACAGATACCAAAGAAAACAGAGCACTTGTTTACTGCTCCCTTTCTCTCCCTGAAAGCAAGACAGACAAGTAGGCCAAGGAAGAGATCAAAGAAAGAAGTCACTACTTCTTTCAGCAGGAGGAGATGAGGGTCTTTAAGATGTGAGCAAATCAGCAGGCAAAATCAGCCGCTGACACAACTCAAGTATAGCCCAACTGCTTCCTCTTCATTTGCACTTCTGACTGGTTGATTAATGAAAGGAAAACACCTTTAAAATATATATACCCATCTCTTGCAGATAGAAATGTCTCCTCTGATACTACAGAAAGGACACACTTCACTTGACCCGGTGTCCTCCTGTCCAATGTCCTTTCCCAGCTGCCGTGTAGATGACCTTGAGTAGTTCACGTATTCGCTCTAAATCACGTTTTCAGAGTTCAGTCCCCACATTGAAAGGGCCAGGCACACTGCAAACGTACACGTGCCCTGACGTACCAGCAGGCTCCGGTGATGCAGGGTTTCCTAGACAGCTAAACGTTCATTCCTCCTGCGTAGCCCACAGACCTCGCAGGTCACCTGAGACGCCGTGGAGACTCCGACCAGACCTCTCCAATTCCTGTCAGATTCACGCCTGGCGAAGCATCCAGTCACCCGATCAGTGCACCAGGTCACTTGTTATGAACATTCCCACGAGTTCCTTAAATGTGCCTTTTCCTCTGGCTGCATGAGCCGCTGCAGACATGAGAGACACAGGTACCGCAGCGGTGCACGCACAGAGCCAAAGCACGAGTCTCACCGTGCACATGAGATGTGACAGGTCTGCTAAAACAGTCAACACTCCAACAGCTACAGCAGTCTCCCCACCATATTTTTAAACGGCTTTTAACTATATGCAAGTAAATGCATAATATTGTCCTATATATTTAAAAGGCAAACACCATTAAAAAGAAATACATACTTTTCCCCTCCTGACAGAGCAGTCGCAGCATTAAATTGCTTCAATTCAGAGAACAACCTACAGAATAAAAATTCATTGTATAAGCAGTTTAAGTTTCTAACACAGGTATAAGCTCCACTTGTATCATCACCTAAAGAAAATGCATGTCTCAAACCAGAGGCGCTGGCCAAATAACGCACTGTATTAAATGTCCTCATGGGATATTTTAGTTAGAAGGATTATATATTATTATATATATTATTATACTTTCTATACATTACTATATTATTCTATATATAATAGCATATATTATTATATTATATATAATAATGTATTATATTGATATTACATTACATTATATTATACATTAGAAGGAAGGAAAACCGTATTATTTTCATGCACAAAACATTCCAGTTATTCCAGTAGAAAGTATACTACCTAGAGTCCACAGGAGGGCATCACTGCTTAAGAGATCGTGAAACAGGAATTTCAACAGTCCTTTTCCAGCACTAGGCTTCCTATGTTACCATATATTCTAAGTAGAAGCTGATACAAAATAAATTATTAAGAAATCTTTATAGCAATTTTTGTCACTAAAGAAATATACTTCTGTCATGCTGTTTAATGGGTCCAAACTTCTAAGACAGAAAAGGAATGATGAAGTTTTGGAAAAGAGCATCAGGGGCAACAGAAAGACATTAGGAAGTCAAAAGTAGCTCTTATAAATATTTTGATTATGTAAACCCTCGTATAAACACAGAGTCGTATCCTTTTAATTTGTTTCAACCTCTTCAATCTCGTTTATATCACTGTGGTTGGCTTCCATAGTCAATAGGTGTTGATTCATTTTTTAAAAACAATTTGAGTGTATCAACTGTATTTTTTTTTTATGAGTGCAATCCTCTAGCTTTCAGTCTGGTTTTATCTTTCCACATTCTGAAAGCATTCTGAAAGCAAAAGGATTCCTTCATACAGCTTGTTCACTGAATTAGTTCTGCATTGACATTACGCTCCTTGAAGACTGTAGTAACATCATCCTGCCTACAGACAGATTTCATCCTGATTTTCTAAATGTGCAGAGGTGGAAACAGTTGGGAATAAAGGGGATTCAACCGTAATTTCCCAGATCACTCGGAGAACCACACACATTCACGTGAGGAATTTTAATCTAATCAAAGAGATATTATTAGACTTTTAGAAGCCCCACTCCTACTCAAATCAACACCCCAGGCAGAGAGTAATGTTGCAGTTCACAGGAAGACACCACAAACCTCCCCATCCTGGCCCCTTGCTTTAGCTATGAGTGTTAAGAATTTCTTAAAAGAGATACAACTGTCCTTGAGAGAGCTCTGGCTTTTTTGGCAAAAGATATATCTTTTGCCCTGTTCTGCTGTTTGTACTTCAACCTGCATAAACATCAAATCTGTGATCTTACTTTTGAAACTATCATGAATTAGCGCTGGTTGGGAGAGGGCTTTCATTGAAAAAGATTGATTAAAATGCACTGAGAGGAAACTAGATAGTCTTTTGCCTACCTGAAGTTTGAACATGACACTCTTCATGATAAAAATTCCTACCCTGTGCAAATTCAGATGGGGAATAAAACACTACCCCTCTCTTTTATTTGCCTAATGCAAAATAAGATATTCTTCAGATAAAAAGGTAACAACAGAATAACCCACGGGAACTATTTCTTCAGTAAGTAGTATCAAAAGTTCATCCTACTGAACAAAATCCTCCCTGAGCCCTTTGTAAGGGGAGTGCGCTGAAAGTGAGAAACACACCTTTGTGAGGGGTGAGGTGGGAAGTCATCAGAGAATTGAATTTGCATCCTTTTCTTTGGACTTGCATTACCATTTTTCCTTAAATCCTGCCCTCCCTCCTCTTCCCTCTGAAGCTCGGTTTCTCTCTTCCTCTTTCATCTTTTCACTCTTCTGTCATAATTGATGATTTCCTTTCTTCTCTTTCCTAAAAGTTTATAGAAGAGCTGGTCATAATTTGGAGCGATGGGATGAAAGTAAGACAGCAAAATACAGTCTGAAAAGTCAAGGTTCTTGCCAAGGATCAAAGATTCTAGCACTGCTGCGACAGATGTAAAAGGGCAGATCTTTATCTGAGTCCGAGACAGACTAGGATCATAAGTTTTGCCAAAGGAAAACCTGGAGCCAGCAGCAATCTCAGTCATGCTCTGATCTTTTTCATCTGCAAATCTTTCTTTATGTATTTTCCCATTAAAATTAAAGTCTACTAGCTTTTTTCCCCATTAGCTCTTCCTAGGCCCCATCTATTTCTTCCACGGAACCTCTGTAGGGTGTTTTTTTGTGGTGCTTTTGCATGACTCACATTTAGCTTTGCTTGAAAACAGCAGGAGGAGTTATGCTATGAAGTTCAATATGTACCTGCCTGAAATTAGCTGTATGTTATATATACATATATATTAGGTGTATAAAAGTGAGGCTTTTCTAGACACAAAATAGGGATTGATAATTAATATTTTGAATTGAGAAAAATCAAAACTCTTATTACAGTTTGAAACGTGCAGGAAAATCGAAACAGTCTGAGATTAACAGGAAAAAACCCTTTTGATTATGTAAGTATTTCTTAATTAACAATTAGGACAGTGAAAGATATCATGGCATGAGAACAGCAGGGTTTGATGCTGACAGTGTTGTTATAAAAAGACTGCAGAATGGAAGAAAAAAATAGAGATACAAATGATTATATTGCCCCAAAATCTGTGAGCTATTGAAATAATTCTTTTTTTGGCAGAGATTACTCTTGGAAAGGATCAGCTGGAGAAGTTCTAGAAAGCTACAAAGGATTGAATCAGGATTTGGAAAGTGGAAACTATTATAAAACATGAATTAATGCAGTGACACTCCTATTACAATTGCTCACATATCTTATCTCTTTTTCAGGAAGAAAAGTAACTTGGCTGACCCAAAAAATAAAGATGCTAACCTTCCAGCCAGAGAGTATATCAATCTCCATCTCAATTGTGTGCCAACTGAATAAGGTCCAGAAATTAGCCGAAAGTTCACGGCATGACATAATTTTAAAAAATGAATATGCTATTATAAGTAACTCATTTAAAGTTAAGGCAGATTTTAAAACAGTTGACTTTTCATTCTAGGCATGACCTAATTGAGAGGTACGGACCAGAATGAAGCGTCAAGGATATTGCAAAGCTATTCTCTAGAGCTACGCAATACAATGGAGTGGAACCTAAACTCCAGATATTAAACTGAGTGATTTTTGTGATAGTTTTTTCCAATTAGGAAAAAAATTCTGAATTGTGGGGCAGTGCTCCAACTTGCACATATTCATCAATCCTTCTTTAGCTGCATAATCTTTGGAGAAAAATTTACAGCGCATCTGATTTTCAGATGTTGCTAGTTTGGTCAAATTATAACCTATTTGCTGAAGATACCTTATTAGGTTGTTGATCTCTCCATGAAACGGGAAAACGTACAGGGATTGTGGTCTTCCTCCATCATAGCATATTATCTTACTTTCCTGACATTACCCGGCACATCTGACACTAACCTAAGAGATTTCCAATTATACTTGCTTATTTCTCTGTGCCTCTTTGAAGTGCTATAAAGAATAATACTTACAAGTATCAGGAAGAAATATTCCAGATCCTTCAGGGATATTACAGCTCACTGACCCAGCTCTTGGCTAAACTGCTATTAAAGAACTCTTTCACCTAGGAAGCTGAGAAATCCTATGTGTACGTCTCTACTAAATCTGGCTTTCTGAAGAAGGGGGCTGGCACCAGGTAGGAGCAAGGGCTGCTGCGCAGCTACATGGGAGAAGGAACTCGGCAAAAAAGCAAAAGCAAAAGCTTAGAGCGGTCAGCCATCAGCAAAGATTCCTGCCTTCCTGGGCAAGGAATCATGTAAACACCAAAGCAAAAGGTGAGCTCAAAGGATTTATATGCTAGAGAATTTTTCACCAACAGGTTGTTGCCAACGCAACAGACGATATTACAAACTTAAAGTTTGAAAAAGTGTTTATTATGGCACCTAATCACTTAGCCTGGTTTTCCACACTGCCCATGGTCTGTATGCCGTAGCCTGGGAGCCAGAGTAATAGCATGCCCTGTAATCAAGACGAGACTGCACTTCATAGACGTGGAGCTCGTTTAGCTGAGCTGGCTGGTTCAGATGATCGCGCCCTGAGCTCTGGTGCTTGTAAGGGTTAATTGCTGCCTGGGTTCAAACTAGCTTGGGAACGTTTCCGCAAGCTGAGGTCATGCCTCTAGCTGCTGGATAACCAGATGTTTGGAAAAGATGTTCCAATTGATTTCAATATGGGTATCATGCCTGGAAAGCTTTTAGGACCAGGCTTTTATTGGAATGATTGTGATGAGGTGATAATCAGTATAATGATTGGCATTCAGTATAGCAAGAATCGGCACACTAATTGTTTTGAGGTTTCTTGTGCCTTTGTTTGTTTTGCAAACTGAGACAGAAATTGCTACTAAAATTATTTAAAAATCATATCAAAACACGTACCACTTGCTACAACATAGAGTCATCTCTGAACTGCTGAAATCCCACAAAGGCAGAGTTACTAAATTTACACTTGCCATTGGCAAGCTAATGCAGTCTTATCTGCAATATATTTTAACTTTTTGTTATCAGGTTACATATAAAGTTTGCTTCTCACTACAGCTGCTGTCCTGCCTTCCAGTTAGTTATCAAAGTCTACTGATAAAGGCTATTTTCCCATCACTTAATATTAAGCAATTTAGAAATAACGTGATCATTAATAGAAAGTAAATACAATTCTGCTATCCATTAACCTTTTTTGCAAACAGATGCTATAGCATTTGGCTGAAAACAATATACCTTGATCCCTTCATACACAGCATAAAATCCACTTACTATATGTACCTTTGACGTCAGGCATAAATAGGCTGGGAACAGCTACACCCACGAGCCTCTGATGTCGGATGTGATCTAACTCACAACAGGTTACAACAAAATGAAATCCACGGAAGGCAGCAGATTGATAGGACTGTAAAACTAAGGGGCTCACACGTTAAACACTCCAGTTTTTCCACGGATGGAGGACTGCATACAGAGTTATATTAGAAACAGAAGCCTATGTAAATAAGAAACCTGACCTTTGTTTGAAATTTATGAATAGAATCAGAACACCTTTTAATTTTACCAACTTATTTCCTTTATAAACAGATAATGCATTTTTATGGCTTCTTCTGATGCATATCTAGCACATTTCATTTTTAGGTCTTGATTGACTTCCGGGGCTACACTACAACCAGAAGCAGAAATTCTGAAGTACTTTGGAAAAGCTTTGTTTTTATAGTATTTTTTATATTTTTATATAAAAATTTATATTTTTATAATGAAAACCAGCAAGTGCTAGAAATATTTTAGAAAAGTATATTCACATTGCTCAATGGTAGCATTTTGGTTAAAATTTCAGAATTCACATGGAACTCTTGGAATAAAAAGCAATGGACTAAAGTAAAGTAAAGGAAATTTTAGGTGGAGGCATTAAGGAAATCTTCCTAACATTAAATTAGGCACTTGAATACATAGTCTAGGATTACCATGGATGTTTAAAAAACAGGTTGGACAAACACATAGCGAATAGATACAAACATACTAGAAGCAGGAGGTTTGTCTGGCTGATCTCAGAGGCTCCCTCCACCTACAAATACAACAGTATGACAACTAACAATATTTCCAGATAATTAGTTCTAATCTACACTCTAGGTACAGCATCAATCTTGCTCATCCCCAAAATCCTACTGCTTTTCAAAGTCATTCTCTCCAAAAAACCAGACACAGTAAGACAGACGCCAGTATTCTCTCAGATGTTTTGTCTGCAAGTTTCTACTTCTTTAATTTAACCAGGAATCATAATTAGTTTCCCAAGTCTGCTCCCATGCAAACACATTCTAAATCTGGACTATTTTCTTGCCTTTGCTTTTTCTAGTAGTGGAGAGCCACAGGAGGGTTCAGCATAAGAGACTGGGATACTGGGGGTTAAGGGGACCCAGGTACGGATTCAAGAGTTTAAAAAGCAATGTACCAAAGAGCACACCCTAAGAAAGACCAGCTCCTGCCCTGTCCCATAAACACCCACTCTAAATATTTAATAGGGAAACACTGAATGCTAATTTTTATAAACAAGCGACTATAAAAGGTATGGGCTTTTACTGGAAAAACAGTAATAGTAATAATAATAATAAAGCCCCTTTTCAGGACATGCCAGTGTAATGTGCCATGCTTTGCTTTTCAGGAATATTTTTATATCGCTGGAGTAAACGCTAAAATAGCAATTTGTAATGAAAATAAATGATCTTAATTGCAATAGAGCAAATGATACATTTAACAGGGTGTGCATGCTCTTTCTAAGTAGCTTACTGTATTTTCATATCTCCCTCAGTTAAAAAAGCAATAAGCCATCTGCAGATGTTTATGTATGAAATCCAACACAGGGAAAACATTTGCACTGCAGAACAGATAAGATAATTGAAAATGAAATTGCGAGATAAGGTGTCTGACAGGGCGGAGGGAGGCTGCACAGTGGAAGAAAATCCATCCCCATGACTACTGGTCCTTTCTCCTCCCTGCTCATTGCTGTTCGTCTCTTCTTGGATTCCAGAGCTTGTTTTATTCCGCAGCAGCCTTTCTACAGACTGGCGGATTCAGTCACAGTTGGAAATTGTGGAACTGTGGTTTGTTTCAGAAAGAGAAGAAAGGAGATTTTAAGTATCGCTTTAGCAGCAGATGGCTTTGCTTTGGATTCTTTTATACACAAAGGAGATGTGTTTGCTGGCTTTGTAATTAACTCCAAAAGGAAAAAGGAAAACTGTTAAAGGCAGTGTGGATATGACTTGAATTTTTCATGAGGTAAGAAGTCAGAAAATAGATAAAACTGTGGCAAAAGTTACTGAAATAGATCTTTTAAAGGATTATTGTAGTCTGTACATCCTATATTTAAAATTGAATGGAAAGTTTCCTCCAGATTTTATCTGTGCAATACTTTGGAACTCAATGAACAGACAATGTGTGCAACCAAAACATTTACTGGTCACTTTGAAGGGATGAGACTATGCATCTTTAACATAGGTAAGAAAATACTTAGCAAAGAAAGCTTTTTTAGAACTGATTTTCTTTTAGACTATGCTTTTAACTTTCTTCTGTTTATGCGCATTTCAGTAATGTTTCTGCATCTAGAGGAATGAAACAACTAGGCTAAGTGGATTATCATTTCTTACAGAGTTAAACTCTCACTATGGTAGAGAATCTTTTTCAAAATGCACGGATTAGGGATTGAAGTAATTAGTTCTCTTATTAAACACTTCAATCCAATTCTGACATCAGCTGTAATTGTGGTTCAAGGATGCTGATTCTCTTAATATTTATCAGCTTAAAAAAATGCCTGTATGTATTGCAATAGTTCAACGTGCTGCAGTAAGTACCAGTGTCACTTATTTTTCTAATGCTGTAAATACTCCAGATGTTGAAAGAAGACAGATGTAATTGTTTTATTGCCAAGGAAA
Organism: Rissa tridactyla; assembly: GCF_028500815.1. Lineage (NCBI taxonomy): Eukaryota > Metazoa > Chordata > Aves > Charadriiformes > Laridae > Rissa > Rissa tridactyla. The sequence goes on along the minus strand of NC_071476.1, from coordinate 5,960,948 downwards.
TGTTTAAATTGCCTTGCAGAATGACATGGACTAAAGACTAAACTTTTTAACTTACAGTACAAACCAAACACTGAAAACAAATTAATCTTTTTCATAAAAAAAGGACAATGTAGATGATCAGTGTGCCTAAAGCTAATGTAGTGAGTACAGGTCAGTACAGGGACTTTTCCTTAATGGTAGAAAGGGCCAAGGAAGCCCTGCTACCCACACTGAATTCTTTGGAGAGGACATTCAGCACTCGCTATCAAACCGTGCTGTGCAACCATGGATAAATAAGGGAGCATAGCAAATAGCGCATAAAATATTACAAACCTGGCTCAGCCTCATGTCCTCTGAGTCCCCACAGTTTCTCCTGCTAAGATAAAACGCAGGGAAGAGCAGAGCTTGTCTTTGAAGGCATCTTGCTTCCAAGCCAGGTCCCCTGCTAACACCTGATCTTTTCTCAAAGGGCAGGACTCAGATCTGTGCGAGTCAGGTGAATACCAGAGGCAGCGCAAAGAGGAAGATCACCCTTGGGGTAAAGCAGCCAGACTTTAGACCCTTACACATCTACGGTGGCAGTGAAGCTCATCAGGACAGCATTACCACTGCCTGGCCTCTTGCCCTTCCAGCATGCACCCTTCTGTGTGGTAAACCCAGCCAGGCCATTAGTGCTGCTCCAGGGAAAAGCAGTTTACAGTGAATTCCAGGAAATGTGTTGTCTGAAGGTGCTGTTGCCCAGCCACATCATTGATTCCTGCAGGGTCTGACTGTGCTAGCTTCAGAATCCCTTCCATTTCTCCTGGACATATTAGGAGAAGAGTTTTTGCCAGCTGGTGCACACACAGTAGGGTACGTAGCTCTTGTTCCTGACCTGCTGGACTAGGGACACCTGCGAGGGACTATCGAGTCTACCTGAGCCACTGGATTTCAAAAGCTTTTGCTTTTGCAGTGTGGTTGTGCAAGTTTCTATGCCATTCCCTCAACACAGCTGTAACCAAGCCAGCTAGTTATTTAGGGAGACTACAGGGCTTAATGTTAGCCCCTCACCACAAATTAAGCCATATTTGGAATATCAGGACCACGCACAGTCACATAAATCTACAGCCACTTCTCACTCCAACATTGACTACACTAGTTGAAAAGTCTACTTTAATCATAATGAGAGTGGTTATAGATCCTCCAAAGGTGGTTGGGTTTTGGTTTTTTCAGAATCTTAATTTTAAGCACCCAAACTAATGTCATGCCAAAATATCAGGATAAAGTAGTTGAGGATATAACTCTAGCTGGAATATTCTTTGCGGGCCGGGGGGCAAACAGTTACAGAATCACAGTTGCCAGTTTAACTCCGGATTTGGCGCTTAATCTCATGCAAGCAACCAAACACTTTTTATTCCTTCATGACTAAATAATGGCAATAATTTCTGTAAGAAGGTTGACAAATCTACACATAAACAAATTATTTCTAGTAATAATATAACATCCACCTATCTCTTCTTTCTGTGCATCCTCTTTAATTTTCCACTGCTGCTTCATCCTCCTTTTTCCACAGGCTCTCAACACTATGGTATTTATTACTTAGGGGTGAAGAATGACCTCCTTCCAACTAGTTTCCCAATAATTCCTACTTCAAATAGGAATTAAGGTGAGTTGAGTTAGAGCTGAGTTTTGAAAGGTGTACATGTAGAACATATTTATCCATCTTTCAAAGTAACTCTTACATCCTTCTTTTTTCCTTTCCCAGGTTGGAAACAGCCTCTTTCTGGCCACAAAGCTGCCGAGCCTTTGATTTAAGATTAACTTTAACTCAATGATAAATTCAAACCCATCAAGATATTCTGCTGAACTTAATTCTTCCCATTAATATTTGTTTTATAACAACAGAATTGTACTAATATCAGATTTTTGCTTGACAACTGTTTAAGTTAGAACTGAAAGACGAATCAATTCTGTGTCTCTTGAGTACATATTGTATTTAACCACAGAACATTTTGGGGATATCATTTGTCAAACTTGTACAACAGCAAACGGTGTGTAGGGAAATGGGACAACCTTTGGCAACTACCGATATGGGAATAATTGTATGTAGAACTAAGATGTGATCTTCGTTTGGTTTACATTTTTCTCAGATTAGATTCATAGAACCATAGAACACCAGGTGGGAAGGGACCTCAAGGATCTTCTGGTCCAACCTTTCTTGGTGAAAGACTGAGGAAAAGGGACATGCTATCTCTAACACACAAGCAGAACAGGAAGCTCCTTTAAAGCTGTCATTCCTAGAGGTATTGACTATCACTTAAGCTCAAGCACACATCATTTTGATTAAGCCAGAGGGATTTGTGTATTAGCTCACATTGCTTTATTGTTCTAGAGAAAATACAATTGTGATGGCTAAGTTGGCAATGTGATGGCAGGACCCAATTCTTCATTTTTCTGATAATAAAAAAGCAACAGATTATCCTCATTGGAATTCCTTAAACCTTGCTAAATCTTCAGCTGGGACAGACCTTAAAATACTTTATTTTGAAAAGCAAAGTTTATCCACAGTTGGTAAAGGAGGACTTGTACAAAAATGTTCATGTAAGTTTCAACAGAGCCATCACTGCTATTTCTTATACATCACCATCAGTTACAATTCTGTAACACTGTCAGTACAGAACCTCAGAAAAGGAGCATCAACCTCCATCATTTATATATCTACACCACCACTAACATTCAACCACCAGCTCTTCCTGTCAGGATTTCTTGGTGCTATAATTAATATCGGATTTGCTCAAAACTTCAAGGACACCAACTATAAAGACAGATTCATAGCAATCATTGCCTTGGAAACCTCCACACAAAATATCTTCTAAGTAATACTAGATTTGGTCCATAGGTTGGCGGATGCTTCACGATGGATACAGCCATTCAGCATCCCAGTGAGATTCTGGCTAACCAAACCGTCTCTAACACTAGCTATTCTCAGTTTTTGAACTTTGATACATGCCAACCTTCCTTCCTTGCAGAATTCTTGCTTATTACAGCCTACACGTTAGTTACAATAGTGGGGCTTTTTGGAAATCTTTGCCTGATTATTATAATAAAGAGACGGAAAGAAGCTCAAAATGTTACCAACATTTTGATTGCCAACCTCTCTTTATCAGATGTCTTGATCTGTATCATGTGTATTCCTGTCACAGTTGCTTATACCTTAATGGACTACTGGATATTTGGGGAAGCTATGTGTAAAGTAAGTTCTTTCATACAAAGTATATCTGTCACAGTCTCCATTTTCTCACTCGTACTGATTGCTGTTGAGAGATACCAGTTGATTGTGAACCCGCGTGGCTGGAAGCCTAGTATTTCACATGCTTACTGGGGGATTCTTTTCATCTGGGGGTTTTCCCTCATAATATCCATTCCTTTTTTAATATTCCACCAATTAACTGACGAACCCTTCAATCATCTGTCTTTCCATAGTGATTTCTACAAGAACAAGGTTGCTTGCATCGAAGCATGGCCCTCCGTTACAGAACGGCTGATTTTTACCACTAGCCTGCTGGTGTTCCAGTACTGCTTCCCACTGGGGTTTATTTTTATCTGCTATCTCAGGATATTTGTATGTCTTCGAAGGAGACATGGTAAAATAGAGAGGATGAGAGAGAATGAGAGCAGACTGAGTGAAAACAAAAGGATTAATATGATGTTGATATCAATTGTTGTGACTTTTGCAGCTTGCTGGTTGCCTCTCAATATATTTAATGTTGTTTTTGACTGGAACTATGAGGCACTAATGAGCTGTAATCATAACCTGGCATTTACAATATGCCACCTTGTGGCCATGATCTCAACGTGTATCAATCCCATCTTTTATGGCTTTCTCAACAAGAATTTTCAGAAGGATTTGATAGTGTTAGTTCACCACTGCAAATGCTCAGCATCACAAGAGGAATATGAAAATATTGCCCTTTCAAATCTGCAAACTGATGCATCTAAGGGATCTCTCAAATTAAAAAATCCCCCTGTGGATATCTAAAATAATCCAACAGCAGTTTCCAAAATTTTGTATTTTGTTGTAGATGACCTCCTTTTGTAGGTCGTGATTTGTTACCACTGAGTTTCGAGGAAGTCTTTGAAATTTAGTTCAGCAAAACCAGGATTATGCTCCCATAGGCATACTCTTAACAGATACTTTATGACGGTACTAATGCTAATAAACCACTTCCAGGAGTCCCAAAGATTATTATTATAATCAATAATAATGAATTATAAACAGTATTAACATCTCACTTTCTTAATCCACAATTTCCAAGTCACTGGCATGCTACCTTAGCACCAACAAAAATACTTCCATCTCAGCCACTGATGTGGTTGTCCTTCTTAAACACCTGGCTTCACCCAAGTAAGCCATGAATCCGATGGCATTCCTAACTTCAGCAGCCTTCTCACAGACCGCTCTTTGGCCTTTTCATTTTCCAGCCCTACGTTCTCCCCATCTCTGGTTAACCTGCACAACGGTTCATAGGCACGTCACGCTGTCAGGTAGGCCCTTTAACATTGCCCTAAGCCTCCACCATCTTCCTTTCAGCCCCAGCGTGCAGTTGGCTTTGGTTTAGTACCAGTTCAGCCTAGAAATTGCATTTTAACAATGGAAAAGGCTAGAGTTGGAATTTCTTCTTTTTTTTTTTTTTTTTTTAAATGAGCACTAACACAGGCCCCATTTGATATACTGCAAATTCCACTCTGATTGGTGCTGTTCAACATCAAATACATATTTAGCATTTCTCCTAACAGCATTGTATTCTACTCCAAACCACCAGTATGGATCATTGCTTTCTCTGTTACCATCATTACTGGGGTCCTTAAAACAGACCTTTTAGAATCTCCAGTATCAAACAAACACACAATGAATTCATAGTAAATTTTGGTTTAGCTACTTATCCAGATTATAGGTTCCTCTTTGAGTAGAAAATTAGGTCTGTGTTTTAATTTCAGCAATACCTTTCACCACATTTCTGCACTAGCAAGAGGCCACACTATGTTTGAAAGTAGTTTCTTTTGTAACACATTGCATAGAAGCCTGAAGGCATAATGCCGAACACGACTTTTCTCAAACTAAAACATTTTAAAAAACACTTTCCAGTTTGGCCATAAGAAAATAACCAAACATATTCTTCATCCATGCAACAGTGCCAACATTAATAATCACTTAATATTGGGCTGTTTAAATACAATACTTAGAATGCTTTGGTCCAACAACTCACCGTGCTTTCTCTGGTTCAAGTTAAATATAATTAATTACCCGTATTGCTAAAGCGCTGCCTTTTTTTTTTGGTTCCAAAAATCACCCTTGTTTTAACCCTTGTACTTAAAATTCCTTGTAATTTATTCTCTAACTTTAGCCCCACTTAAGCAAAAAGAATTAACATTCAGATTACGATCAGCTCCTCGGTGATTCAGCTATGATGAAACTTACCTTAAGGCTATGAAATTCTCTTGGATAGGGACCAGCATTTTCCGTAGTCGTGCCGTTCTTACAAGATTCAGTCCGGTCATAGTTCTCTTGTTCAGTCGCTACAGCCTTAGTGCAAACCGTCTGCAGGACTCTGCTCATCAGAGGAGCTCTGGGAGAAGATCCTCACAAGCTCTTGCAGATACGCTGGATTGTTAAGCACTTCCTGATCCACGCTGAGCCAAAAGACTCCTTGAAACCTATTAGGGTCCGATCCCATTGGAGTCATGAGGGCAGCACTACTCACAAGAGCAAGAATGGCAGAGTTAATGACATAGTAATCAAGTATTTGAGTGATAGACATGGATTAGTGTTGGCAGAATTTACTATTTTTTTCTAATTCGGTCAAATATAATGCATGTAAAGTAAGGTGCATAAATAACCAAAAACTTAAACACCTGCCTTGTGCATCACAGAAGGAAAAACAGGAGACAGCTAAATACCTAGTAAAGGTGAATGATCAGGCTGTTGAGAGTATCTCACTATTAATTATTTCCATTAACACCAACCTCAGTCACTGGGCTCCCTTTAGTGCTGATGGGCACCATCAGCCTGTCCAGCACAACAGGCGTTTCACCAAGCAGAAGCCAGCAACTCCTCGTCAGCGACACTGCTGACCTGCCGTGCGTAATCACAGTGGCTGGTATACGCTTTGTGAAGGGAGGTGATGGAGTTGGTTCTCTGTTCTACCGGTGAGACTCCAGGGTAATAAAGTGATTAATTAGCTCCATTTCACTTGCTTAACTGAGAGCAAATCTGATCCGGGATTTTCACTTTTCTTGGAGATTCCAGCACCCACACAGAAATCATCAAATATTGTCAGATCATCCACTGAACAGAGCATTTTCACAAATTATGGTGGCATACCTGCTAGAGGCTGGGTTATCAGCTGGATCTCTCCAAGTTTGGAACGCAAATCTCTACTATCATCTTCCTCGTATTTAAGCACACTTTTACAGCTTCAGGGCCCGTGCTTAAAGCAATTCACAAGCACATGACATTCACGATATACTCTGATTTATCAATATTAGACATAATAGTTCAGATTACTCTCAGTTCTCGCCGCAGCAAACATCTCAGACAGTATTTAGTGTTTGAATCAGGCCCAGCTGAGATTCCCATGTGTGAACTTGGCCTAAGTGGCTCCCATAGCAGTATTCCCATGCCATGGGCATGCCCAAGTGTGCTTAGTTATACAGCAGAGGCGGCCCCAAGTGGTTTAAATACAACCACAAAATGAAAACTAGTCTAAATTATGTGGTCGGTGGGCCAGCAGAAACTCTTGTGACTTTATGAGAAGGCCAGGGATGCCGATGGATGGTCTCCCTTTACTGTCTCTCCCTACAAGTGCTTGGGCAGTACATTTCTGTGGCATTAAGCAGCTTTTAAAAAAAAAAAAAAGGTTGCTATGGCTTTTTGTAACACGTGTTATCTACTCCTGACATCCTGATCAGAGTTAAGCAATCAATTTTTCCAGTCTGAATCTCGGCATAAGAGGGTTCTTTGTTACCAGGTGGAAGCTCTCCGAGCAGTGAGACTGCTTCAGAATCGAATGTGAATAATACTACTTGTGCCTTGATTTCTTGTCATTTCTTCCTTACCCTTTCATTTGACTCAAGTGCTGATGCTCCATTTCTGTGCTGAGCGTTCCGTTATCAAGTATCTCTTTTCTTAATGCTGCACTTTTAAAAATCATTGCTAACCGAACAGAGCATCATCACTGTCTTGAAGACGTCGTCCTTCACGCTGCATGTTCTCTCGTTACACCCACTGACTTTATGCGCGGTCTGGTGTCTAATTGCCAGACAAGTCAATAGGAGTGAACTGACTTTGAGAGGAATAAGAACAGACAAAGAGAAGTCGCTTATTTTTAATACATGAGCATTAGGGACTCCAATGTGCTGTGCGATGGTGATGTGTGTAACTGTGCATTATGCAATATTTAAAGATTGTTCCTCAAGTCATAGTATTAAACTGACAAATGTTGCCCTGCGTTAGGTAATGCTGATAACTCTGTTTTCCCTTATTTCATTGGTATGGCAAGTAGATAAAATTATAGCAGCCTTGCTCACCAGACTGCTGTTACTTGATGCAACCTGATGGAGGACTCTGAGCTTCCTCGGGGGAGCAGAAACACGGAGTTAGTTATGGAAAGCTAGAGGGGGAACCTGACCTCCAGGATGCTATCCAAATGTACAAAGTCTTAGCAGTGATGCTTTTTTTAAAAACCTGCATCAGAGCTTCGTTCAAGTTGTTCAGTCATGTAGACCAGACCAATATATTTATAAATGTCTTTGTAAATGAATATCTCCTTACATGTGTTTGTATTTTATGGTTGATTGGTTTAACTGTAAGCACATATAACTAGAGTTAGATACTCGGGAAATGGCATTCTTTGTGAAAATGATTCTGTTGAAGAGAGAGCTCAATTGATTGTTGACTGTAATTATGCGTGTGGACAAAAGCAGTGCCATTGCTGTGTGTTATTTAAACACTTTGATTCCTCCCGTCTACTGACAAATAAATATTACCCTATATAAAACTGCTACGTTGCCAAGCTGCTGAATTTTACTGCCTACGATCTTGATAGGACAGTTCTCACACAAACAGTTCTGGAAACTGGTTTAGCATTTTACGTGTTCACTTACTAGATAAACAAAGATCAGTGAAAAATCAGATATTTGCTGTTTCCAGAAGAGAGAAGGACTTATAAACAGTTAAGGAACTGTTTATAAGTATATAAAGAGCTGACATACTTTTTGGTGGAGAACGACAGAATCATAAAACAGGGAGGTTTCAATTGAATTTATGCCTCAAGGGCAGAGCAATTTTTTACTATGATACTTTACGATTTGTACTCAGATATAATCAACGTGGTTGGAATACTGTTTTCTTAGACATTTTGCAGACACATTGAATAATCTGTGCAATTTGTGAGAGTGAAAGCTTCCCTTCAGCACCTCAGGAAATTCTACCTGCAGCACAAATACTGGAAGAGCTCCTGTGAGCGCTGCACTGCAGCCCAGTTGGTACGAATCCGCTCCCAAAGCAGCACCTACTACTGTGTTGTAAGTCATCAATATCTAAGTAGGAGAAAGATACTTTTGATTTTTCTTGCTTAAGCCAAAATGTTCATACCACATTTGCCTGCATTATCAATATTTTATCACATACAATAAAAACTTCTGCTATTTAACAATGACGCTTATTACTATGACAGATTCCAGCCTTGGAGATGAGATGCTTTTATTTTACCCAGCCCTGATCCACTACAAGTGGCAAATGATAGTCAGGTTCTATTTCTTGCATGATATTTTTTAAAGTTACATCACAGCTGCATCAATCGCAAGGCAAGAACATTTCACCCTGACATAACTGTAAATTAACATTGCACTAAACTGTACCGCAACAGGTAAAATTCTGAAAAACACTAGAGTTGACTTTCAAGGAGATAAATTCTGCATCTAAGAAGTGTCTGAATCTTACCCGGATTATAAGAAAGACATAGAAGTTATGGCAAGGCAGGTAACTACATACTTATAGAAACGTGGTCATATAATGCAATTACAATATGTTATTTTATGCCATCGTTCTTATTTAGCAAGCTCTGTTCCATGCCTCTTGAAGCACAGTTCGATTTTAGCCTACTTTCCTATAGAAACAAAGTTTATACCATTATGCTTCTGTTCTTTTGACCCCAGTAACATTTGAGACATTGGCCAATCTTAACCAAATTTGAAAGAAAAAAATGTCTCACAGATTAGTACACTCCTGTCTGTGGAAGAACGGTGGCTGGCTAGAAGACAGAAATGCAAATTGCCGTCCCCGCTGAAAGGTTAGACATGTGCTTGGGTCAGCACTACCTGATCAGAAGATGCTCAGCTTCAGACTCGCAAGAGCACGTGCTGTCCATCGCCCAGGACGGGTATCAGAGTTTCAGAGAGACGACACAGAAGTTTTGCCCCAGTATTTGGGATCCTTCGAAGTTAAACAAACAAACAAGAACTCACACACAAGTTGCCACACTGTGTCCCCACCACACTGTTGTAAATGCATCAAAACCCTTGCAGCCATGTAGGCCGGAATGGCATTTCAAAACATTCATGACGCTTTTTCCAGGTTGAAATGGCCTATGGGGCAGAGTAAAAACAAAGTAAAAAGAAGACAATAAAACACCACCTCTGACAGAGAGGTCTTTTAACCAAAACATTACCTTGGGACTCACAAACTATCACGGGCTAACTACGGAAAGTCCTCTAAGCCCTGCACCTCCTGTCCCAGCTGCCGCCTTGTGTGCCCCCATGCACAGATTGTGTGGGGCAGGGGCTGCTTTACAAGATGCACAGAGTGGCCAACACAATACTGGTGGGCCGTCTTCTTACTGCAGCTCTGGATGTTATTTAGTGGAAATAAAATAACGTTTGGCTTTCAGGAGAAAAATCACCCTTCATATTCACAGACTTTTTTTAATTTTCACCCAACTCTCCACTTCCTCCAGGCCCATCACAGTAGATGGGTGATAAACCAAGCTAATAGATAAATATGAAGTTTGCTTCACCATATAAATATTTTTCTTCCTCATTGTTTTGAATAGCAGTGTGAGAGGAGAGCAAATCTATAGCAAAGCTTTGAGTAACCTCACAACAAAGGGACAGACAGGCTGCAGATGTACTTAGTGGAACCTCATAGACTCCATAAATATAAAACAACACTGTCCTTTCGATTCTATGCTAATAAGACACTTAAAAACATTCCACAATGGCAACCTTAGAATTATCTTGTCTGCTATCACTCATTTTTAAACAAGGTTCCTTTGGCATACAGCTTAGTTTCCATGCAAATGCACTGACTGATGTCTCTTATTTCATTTCATTTCATAGGCTTCTCTATTAGTCACAGGCTATTTACATAATGTGATGGAACTGGCACCTGGGTGGAGCTACTCTCCGTGCAGAATTCATTTCACCCTCACCTGGTGAGGAAAACTTGTTAATTCCTGTAGATGTAGGAACTCCAAAGTAAAGGTCAGAGGGACCTCACCACACCAACAGCATAAACCTTTGGGAGAATAATCAGTCAGTAAAAAGTCCCTTTTAAGGTATCCAGCCCTAATATTCCACTATTTGTAAAGAACAGCTTTATCAGTCCAACCTAGCAAGGCTGTCAGCGTGGCCTCATACCCTGTCCAGCACACATTCACATTTTGGCATTTCAGATGGCTTTGAGCATCTTATCGCTTCCAGCTTTTTATTCACAGACTTTCCCATCCGTGTGAGCAGGTCAAGTTCTCACGTACACCAAACGCACCGTGCACTCCTACGCTGGTTAGAAATCAGACTTAAAGATCTCCTCCTTGGGACTCATATCATCCATCTCAACCAACAGCAAATGTCTGCGTAAAACACGGCCTGCGCTTTCTCCCAAAATTGGCTTCCACTAGGGCGATTCCCGCAGACGCCGTCTGTCTCCAGCTCTTTGTAGGAGGGCAGCGCCAGGTCGCAGCACTCAGGCTGGAGAAGGGAGGGACTGTAGAAAATGTCACACTCCGGCGGTTTTGAATGCCACCATCCAGGCTAGTGACCGTAAACGTGATGCTAAGAGAGCACATTCCCCAGAGGCATCCACCACCCTTGAGCTCTGCAGAACCTCCTGCCAACCAGCAGCACACCCCACGCCCGTCGGGCAGAAACCCCAAAACCTAAGGCGTACGAGGGTATAACCATATTTTGAGGTGCTCTTTATTAACTAAAACCAGCTAAAACTTTGGCCTGTGTTTAGGTGTGCATACATAACCATGGACGTACTGCGCTTAATCGTCAGTTCAAGTAAGCGAAGTCCCGTGACTGACTGGGAACGCAGGATTGCTGGCTTCTAATTAAAGATGAAGTTCAGACTCATTTAAAAGTTGGCCACAGAATTAGCACTGAATCCAAACGCAAAATCTGAGTTGACTGAAAGGTCATCAAACACAGGGAGATAATTACTGCTTGATGTTCCAGGAAACCCAAGTTCTGACACTAAATTTTAAAAAAAAAAAAAAAAAAAAAAAGAAAAACAACAAGAAACACACACATGCTGGAAGCCTTTGATAAACGATAACAAGAAGTTTCTTTCTTTCCCATCCCCATCACGCGAACAGACCAAGCATGGAGATACTGAGGGCATTATGCAAGAAAACCCCAACAACCACGTGAGCCTGAGCATCCTGTTAAACCTCACGTCTTTATTCATTGAATACCAAATATTTCAAGGGAAAATGAACTTTTTTTTTTTTGTTACTATCATTTACTTTGCTGACTAATCAACTTACAGAGTTGATTAGCTTTTGCTTACGCAACTTTGAGTCCTTACCTCCTTCCAAAAGGAAAATAGCGTACTACAATTCTAGGAGTACTCGAGCTGTGATAAAATGCTGTGTGGGGTCAGTGTTAAAATCCTTTCAGTATGTTTTTGAATGGAGGGCTCTGCAGCAGCTGTACAAAAAGCATTTGAGAACAGCAACAGCAAGTTATCAACAAAACCAAGTTACGAACAAAGACAAATTATGAACAGTCAAATTAATATAATCAAGAGTTACAGGACATCTGCTGCTAAGAAACAATAGCTGCTTCTTGTATTCTTGGAAAAGCTCAAAAAAACCGACTGCTAGTTTAATAATTAGGGCGGCTTTAAAAACAGAGAATGACAGAGTCACTGAGGAGGGGAAGGGACCTCTTGAGATCGTCTAGCCTAACCCCCCATGCTCAGTAAGACATAATGATTTTTCTTAAGTATAATAATAAATTTATCTAATTAAAACTTCAACAGACAACTGCTCCTGGGACAGCTGGCCACAGAGGAGCCATGAGGCTGTGCGGGTCCAGCAGTGCCCGCGTTTCTGCCTCGGCACGTCGTTTAACCACCGCTGACCTCCATGGCAAGCTTGGTGCTGGCTCCGGCTCAGTATCTCCCCACCCTGGAGGATTTATTTTTTTTTCTCCATCCCAGTTCATGTTGCTGGCAAACCGGGAGCTGATTTTTCTAAGAAAAAAAAAATCAAAATTTCCCCGGTGGAGGCCACTCTGGCTGCCAGAGCGAAGGCAGCAGTGGGGAGGCAGCGGTGAGCAGATGTGATGCAGAGCCACCGACAAAGCAGGCAGGAGCCTGGTATGTCTGGGCAGATGTGCAAGGCAAAAAGTAATTTTATTTTTTTCTTTTTTTATCCAACAGACCCAACCAGGGCTGAATTCAATAGAAATTAGTTTCTTGCCCACTTCGTCTGTGGAATCATGATGGGTGTGGAAGCTAATGTTTCAGTACATGGTACCGACAGACAAAAAGAGACCAGCAGAACTGTCTTAGATGACCAGAATCCAGAGATCCTGCAAATTACAGGCATCTACATTTTATATTAAATATGTCAAATTTGCTTGTCAAATTTGATCCTCAGGAATACGCGTTGACCTTTTATACTGGCTTTATTTGTTTTACCCTCTAGAGCAATCAAGCTGGTCCCCGAGGCAGAAATTACTTGCATGCCACCTTTAGCACAATCAGATTAGCGCCGTGTTTACTCTAAAAGCCGAAGCCTCGGTGCAGTGACGAACCGAACGCTCAGCATTGAAATGAGATCGCCTGAACGCAGCACGCAGCCCGGCCCCCATTTCCAGCCCCGTCTTGGAGAGAGCCGTGCTCACCATATGGTCCTCCTGCTACGCCTGTGCTATTTCTAGCTTCAAACACTGGAATTGGAATGGACAGATTTAAAAATAAGGCTTTGATCCCACCAAGATGTCCGCTGACCACACCTTAGACCTTTTTTGCCGGTAGTCAAACCAGCATTGTGTCACACACCCTTCAGATGGTCCCTCTTAGTCCCTTCATAACACAGGTTCACACACTTTGTTCTTTCTTACCCAATTCCTTACATCTAGTTTTACCTGCATTGCTTTCTCTCCTCCTCGCAAACCCACGTGCCTGGATTTGTACGTGCTTTGACTCTGACATTACTTATCCAGCTGGAAAGAAAGCACACCTATACTCCAGGCAATGAAATGACTCTTCCAACTTCTTGAAAGCCTCATGACACCATTTACCCAGCATCCACCATCAGTGCCAGGTGCCACTTCAGCACACACAGACCTCCCCGAGGACTGGCCGGTCCCGCGCCCAGCCCCCTGGGCACAGCTTCCAGTCAAAGTCTGGTGGAAAACCAGGGACTAACCACTTTGTCACGTGCAAAGTTGCCCACATCCCAGCGTCAGTTTTGGGTAATGCTAAAAATAAAACAACAGTTTACCTAAAAGCATTAACTTCTACATAAGTCAATCAATTTCTAGTTAATAGACCTCCCAGGACTTTTTGCTACACCAAACACTCCTTTCAAAGCAAATGATTAGGGCTGTATAAAAACCATCCTTTTTACTCTACTGTTCAGCATTTAGATTAATCTGCTAACTAGTTCCTACCATCTCAGCAGCCATTCTCCTGCAAAAGCGAACACTTAACAGTGCCACTCAAAAAGCCTTGAAAGGCTTCAGTATTCTCAGGGGGTGACAGAGATACAGAGGATCTCTGCGTTGCACAGCCGCTGACCATCCTAACTGCCCACAGCTGTGCCAAAACCAGAAATCTGACTTGCACAGCACCCACTTCAGTGCCCCGAGTACCTCATCAATTAACCACTTGGCGTGTAGGATCAAAGGTAGGAAATGCCTCGTTACCCAGGACGGTTACGCAGTGAGGAAGGTTTTACCCAAAACACACAGAAGAAATGGATTACTCCTGTCTCAGAACTCATCACACATTTGTAGCTACACCAGGACAGAGCGCCTTCCAGTGCTCGGCTTGTTCTACCTGCATTTTCAGTTTCCCTCTCCCTCCTTCTCTCTACCACTCCTTTACTTACTGGGAAAGAGCAAAGATGAAGTTTCTCACAGTATTTAGCAAGAACACCTACATGATGGAACTGCTTTCCAAGTCCTTGGGCACCATTAAGCAAGCCATGGGCTTATTACCAGTGCAATCCCCGAGTACTGGGCTACCAAATACCAGACTCACCCTTTTCCTTCCAAGAGATTTTTGTCAGTATTATGATGTCCACAGCACATCTCAGACACTCCAGAAATAAGGATTTGTCAAAGGTACAAAAGGAAATAGTCCCAGGAACAGCAATACCTCAGGTGACACACCGACCATGTGCCAGCAGGGGACATAACAAACTCAGTTAAACACATGCAGGGCTTGCGTTCATATCATTCTCCTGGAGCCAAATTGAAGCCTGCTTTTCCTTGTCTGCTGTTTACTCCACCTAAGTGCCAAATGACATTAACATGAAGGCTCCCTGAAATTCCATCTCACTAACATTTAAAAATATGCTATTGATTGGTGCCTGTCTTGTGTCGGGACTTGTCAGCAAGCTGCTGTGAAGGACATGCGAATGAAGCGGGGCGCTCTTCAGAGACGTTCTGCTGCAGAAGGGGAAGGTTCGGAGCGCTCAGCAGCTAACTGCAGTTCCCAAAGGGATACGTACACTTTGGTAATTGAGATGATTCCAGTTTCCCAAGCCAGATGGCCAATTGATCTGATATCATAGAGCGCACGGCCAGACTTAAGCGGTTTGTCATGCCTCTCCATGTCTAGTTGCACATCTTCAGATCCTCTGGAGAAAAAAAGAGTAAAAAAAAAATAAAAATTACTCCCCAAACTGGCAGAAGACACAGGTACAGCAACACCCTTGTTAAAAACTAAGCCTTGAACCTTCTTAGGGAAATTAGTGTACTTCCATTGTCATAGGCAACTTTTTCCAGGCAAGTATTTTGCTCTTCAAATACTTCCAAAACGTGAAGTTGTTGGATGTCACAAAGAAACGACATTTACAGGTCAACTGCCTCATTTTAAGTGTCATGAAAGGTCAGGACAAACTCAGCTCTACATCACTGCCCGGGTCTACTTACTCTGCTTTGATTCCCACAGAGCAGCAGCCCGTGCTTGTTGGGGCAGACTGGGAGGACCAGCAATCCCTTTCTGCACGTTACTGGGAGGTGCCTGCAACGCTTCCTGCACGAGCACTGTGTCAACTCTTCTTCCCAAGCACCCCAGACCTCTCAGTCTGCCAATTTACCACACCTTACACTGACTCTACTATAAAGTATAGTGAAAGCGTTCAGACACTCTATTCTCAATTAATTTATACAGCTGCATTTAGACAAAACCCTAAGAGCTCAATTAATTTATACAGCTGCATTTAGACAAAACCCCAAGAGAATCCAAACCTGCTGAGCTGACTGTCGAGTCAGCATGAGCATGAACTGCCTGAGCTGTCGAGTTCCACAATCACGCTTGCCATTCCGCCAGTAAATCTGCAAGTCCCACATATTTTTCTCCTGCTGGCCTCCATGTAAATATGCAGAGCCTGACTTTATGAAACAATCAGATTTTTTCTTCGCTCAGTTTTGAAAAGAAGAAAGAAAAATAACCAAAATTCTTTCCCCATCTTACTCTTTTATTGTATTGACATTTTGTCTTTTTATCTCTGGAGACCAGGGTTAAAGTTCCAACTTGGTCACAAGTCACAGGACTTGACGGAATTGCTTCAGTCCCTAATACATTATTTGTCCACATCATAAAACTATTATCGCACAATCTGTCATTATTAGCCATTCCTGTTTGGCCAAGGCAGCAGGTTGTATTGGTCACACCTGAAGTACAGGCTGGGCTGGGTAAGTTAGCTAACACAGCAACTACCTGCACAAGGCATCCCTTTAGCTAGGGGAATTGTCCACTTTTTCAAAAAAGAACCACATCTGCACAGAATTTCAGTGGAGTGGTTATTTCATAGGTATATTTCCTGCTAGACTTTTATGGGTACAAACTATTTTTTGCATTGGAGAAAATCAAGGCAGTATTATGCTTAGATTGTATCTAATTAATTTTTCATACTAAGAACCTTATCAATGCCAGATGGCTGGTACGTGGCCATTTAGAAAGCAGAAGGCATCAGTCAGAAAAAAACCAAAGCCCTCAGCTTCGTCCGCTGCGCCCCCTTTTCACCTAGGGCCTTGCTAGTTGAATTGTATTATATACCTTTGAACAGGGAAGTAATCTGAGAGGAGCGTGAATCTTTATGATTTTAACGCATCCATTTCCCTAGCCTTCAGAATTATTCTTTCCCATACAAGCCAAGGGTAAAATACAGGAGCCCAGAATATTAACCCCTGAGTTACCTTTTGCTAGGTTAAAAGATCTTTGGGTGGTCTTCATCACCACATAACTTGGGGCCGTTGAGAAAGACACACAGGGAAACGGGCTGCTGTGGCTCCCGTTGTCACCTTCCAGGTACATTTTGCCAGCTGGCAAAGGACGAGCATCCCCACCAGGACAGCCGGGCAAGGGACAGAGAGCGCTGCTGAATCCAGCACAACCGCAATCAGACTCGGTGTTTGTCACTGCTAGTGCAGGGAGGAGCAAAGCCCCCGTCTCCCTCCTGCGCAGGTGAAGCCGGGGCTTACACAAACAGCGCAAAGGCATTTCTGTCCTCTTTACGCCAGGCTACCCGCTGGCTAACATTTGCCAGAATGTCACAGGAAAAGGAAAAAAAAGGCTCCTTAATTATAGTCCTTCTGTTGTTCGACTCAGGGGTTTTATTAAAAGGAAAAAAGCATGGAGAGCAGCTAATCAGCTGTTCCTAACAAATAAAGTTCTGGAGATTGATTTTTCAAGTGATTAGCGGTGCAAACACGCATTTTCACAACTCAAAACTTTTGCATTTTTATCCAACGGCTATTTTCATTAACCAAGAAAGGATCAGAGAGGGACAGTTAGCAGCCAATACTAGCCTCAAATACTAATGGCTTTTTTACCGCAGCACAAAAACCTATACTGCAGCTTTGTTTCCACAGTCCCAATAGCTCCGGAGGTTCCATAAGCAGCTTTAATTAGAAGCAAAAGCTGTTGCTGTACCTTTGCACATATGATTCTTTCATGACAAAACATCACTGGCTGGATAAAATGCCATTCAGCTTCACACAGGCCATTCACCATCTCCAGCAGCACTTAGCACTGTTGCCCCCATGCTCGAGTTAGAAGCTCTAATGACGGAGCAGAGCAGCTGCCAGCAACTTATGAACTGAAATAGGAGTTGAAATAGCTTAGAGACAGATGATACACCCTGAAGGGAGCTAACAATAAGCGTGGTGGCATCAGGCAGCCTGTATTTTTGCTGTGCTTCTTCCCATACCTGCTAGTCTCTCGAGGTACCGAGCACTCGCAGCTGACTGTGCTGCTGGGACTAGGAGCGCCAGGTCCACGTAAAGCCAAGCCTCAAAAATTATAGTCTGTGTTCTATGGGATCACTAACTAGATTTAGTTTAAACCTCCAAAAAGGCCAGCTTTAATAAAGTAATCGCTTGTCTACCACTTGTTGCCTAATTTCATTAAGACAAAAGCAATACAAGCTTCACCAGTGACAACATCTTTCTGAGCAATAGACTAGACGGGGAAAATGTGTTTGCTCCCACAAACAACTAATACATTTCCACCTCCCTGGACCCATATACACTGGTGACAGGAGATGGATTTTTTTATTCCCTTGTGCTCCTTTTCACCAGCCATACCCAAGAGAACAGGCTGGATGAGCTTTGCTGCCTACAACCTGAAGAGAAAACAACAGGGGATTCTCCTTCTCCCAAACATGAGTTTCTGTGTCGTTCCCAAACACCAGTCCAAAATCCTCTGGACGGCAGCAAGTTAGCGTTTGTAAGAATAGGTGAGAAATGCACGTGCGAAGCTAAACACAGCAGCGTGTAAAGCAGCTACGCTGGGGAGTGAGAGACTCTCAAGCCATGCTTCATCTTGCCAAGTGGAAACTGCAGACAAGGAGAGACTGGTTGGGCTCTCACCCCCGGGAGGCTGCGTCCTGCCTCCTCCATGGCTTCTCCTTCACACAGCACAGCCTGGCTCACCCTCCCTGCTGTGAAACGCCTCTCTGGCACTTCTCCACTGAAATGGTCCCGACACACTGTTGGATGTGATTTCAGACTCCAAAGATGGATGGCAAAGTCACAGGTGGACAGCGGGCCAGCCCTGCCCGCACTGCAGCAAGGACCTCCACAGGCCCCCAGAGGAGTTAAAATGCCCCAAACTCATATTGGAAGACAAGATATTCCACCATCAAGGAAATACATTTAGGCTGTGAATACTTTGGTTTCCAGCAGCTGGAGAGGGAGAAGAAGGGGAGCTGATGCTTTTAGTTCATCCTCACCAAAGCAACCTTAGTCTTGCTTAACACAGAGACAGTTTATGGCAGGTCTTAGATTCTATTCTTTCAACCTCTTACAGCTTCCAAGATGCAGCATTAATGCCCCGGGAAGGCAGAAGACTCTGAATTAAGGGCCTGGTTGTCACGCGAGTTGTTACAGCCCTCCCACTTTCACCCACTGGGCTCTCATTACAGAGCACCACAGGATATTCACTTACACCGACGACTGGAGCGTCACAGCGTTCTGGCAGAGTGATTTTTCCTCTAGTCAAATGCCATCATTTACAATTAGTGCAGTTGCTCAGGACACTGTTACCAAACCTGCAGTTAACAATTACAATTAACTGTTGGTGATGGGAGAAGCATGGATTAAAGCACTGTCTATACATCACACAGATCCGTATAAACTACTCTTCAGAAAGACACTTCATGCTGTATCTGCAAACCCAGCCTTTTCATTGCACTGCGTTTCATCCACTCCTGCACAGGGATTAGAGCAGGTCGGTGGGACCAGGACAGAATGTGACTATATGAGTTTGTCCCCGCCCAAGATTTGGGGCTCCTAGATCACCTTCTCAGGCCTCCAGGGTGAGCTGGTCTCATAGAGATCAGTGAATTCTTTCCAGTCTCAATCCCAGGTTTGTTTTTCCTCTCCAAACTGCCCGCACAAGAAGCTCTTAGACCAAAATTTCACTCCCAAGAAAAGTTTTGCCCCAGTGCAGAGCAGCTGGAAAGCCACATACAGTTGTTTCCTAAGAATTGCTCTCTTGAGGAGAAATCCACTGCCTAATTTGGGGCTGTCACGAAATTCCATGTGCCCCAACCTCCGCTTTCTGGCCCTTGACACTGATGGTGGAAGCCAGAACTGGCAATAGCCATTGATAGTTTTCTGGACCCTGAATTACACTAGACATTGGTGCAACGTATCCACTTCTTCTTCCCCTTATGGAGCTTTAAAATCATAAAAGTATAGATGAATACAATACGGGACCTGAAAGTAAAGGTTGACTCTTCGTGCTTACACAGGCTCAGAGATAATCTCGCTGCAGTTCTCAGTGGAATTAATTCATGCACTGTGTGCACACAGTGTTACCAAGATATGAGAAGGAACGCATTACATAAATACACATTTATCATAGGGAGTGGAACAGCTGAGACTAATTTTCATTTTTGCTTCTGCACTTAGATATGCTTTGTAGATATTTTCCTTCAGCACGTGATTCAATCCATCACAATTAAAGTAACACAATGTAATCTTTCCTTTGATTTAATTGTTCCCCTTCTGCCAGATATACAAGTTCAAAATACATTCAAAGTAATATTTAAAATAGAAAGATTATTTTCAAAATTAGTACAAATCTCCTAATGGGTTCAGAATTACACGCTGGGAGTCTTGCAATGCATTGATTTTTGGTACTTAATTTTAAAAGATTTCCAAAGTACGTCAGCATGAATCTGAGCTGATATTTCCCAGGGAACTCTAATGGACTTGGGTATTCAAATCCCTCGGAAGATCAATCTCCAAGACCAGGCTGGACGGGGCTTTGAGCAGCCTGGTCTAGTGGGAGGTGTCCCTGCCCAGGGCAGGAGGGTTGGAACTAGATGATCTTTAAGGTCCCTTCTAACCCGAACCATTCTTTTATTCTATGATTCCTGTGCGCTGCTGCAAACGCTCTCCTTCCCAGAGCTGCCCTCTCAGATCCAGGACGGTGCCACAGCCCACGGAGGACGGAGCCCTGCCTCCTCGCAAGGCAGCAGCCCACGGCATCTGCATCTCATGTACTTACACAGCTCAGGAGCAAAGTTCTAGGGAAGGTCACAAATACAAGGTCAGAAGGAGAGACACATGGAAAGACACCAAGCAGAAATTCAGATGGTGTCCATTTCTCTGACCCTCAGGGAGAGGCAATGAAGTTACGAAGCCAAGCTACATGCCCCAGCAACTTTGCTCGCTGCTAGCTTGGGCAGATCTGACCTGACAACTTAAAAGCTTTTACTAATAGTTCCATAAGCTTGCCCAAGGTAAAGCATATGTACATACAGATATGCTTGTTAAATAGCAAACAAGAGCTATGCTCAGAGCTTTTGCACTCTCCTGTAACCAGGAGACAAGTGAGGAAGAGCAATTCAACATCACCCCAATTAATGAATGGGATTTCTTCTGTCCCTTCCTTCTATCTTCCATGTCCTGATTTTGTTTTCAACTCCCTTCCCTTGCTGTACCTCCTGAATGTTTAGTTTCACGTCCAGGCTCTGCAATGGAGAAATGCCAATGTTGATGCTTCCTACGGGAAGAACTGAGGACTACTTAGCATGGGACAGATGAACACTTTCAGCAGGGACACCAAGTACTGGAGCGCACTTGGTGTCCCTGCCGACATCCTCAGATTGCAGAGCCACTGGCAATAATTTTAGTGGAAATGGAATGCACCACCACTATAAGGATTTAAGTTTTCATTAGCTGTTGACACAGGGTTTTATACCAGCAGTAGCACTGTTTTGTCAGGAACCCTTCCCGAGTAAGTGATTCAAAGGAAATGATTACCCAAAGGAAGCTGTAAGTGTCCACATCATGGTGAAGCCCTTGCCATTCCTCAGCACAGCCATCCCAGAGCTCTCTAACTACTCAGCAAGACAAGGATGCTAAAATCACCAACATGTTCAAACCCTTACTGTAGCAGGTATGCAGCCAGACCTGGAAAATAGCCTCAGAAAAGAAACTGGTGTAAAAGGAGTAAAAACTCACAAGTTGTTTTTTTTCCATTTTCAAACGTCTCCCTGTGTCTGGCAGGCAGAAAGCAGCGGGCAAGCACATGCAATGGGCTTTAGAGGGTCAGGATGGGAACAAAAGTCAGTAACGTCCTCCCAGCTCACTGTCCCCCCAGCTGAGCTTACACAAAAAGCAATGCTGCTCTGTCCCAGGCGGACTGGGGTATTTCTGTGTCACATTGCACCACCCGGTACAAACCTGTCCTGGAGGACACCAGCATTGCTGCACATCACCTATGAGCATAGGCCGGTGAGGAAAGGGTCCCTGTTCTCACACTCAGGTGGGCTGGAGCAGGGGTTGGGGTCCCAAACCTCTCCCTTTCATTCTCCGCACACTGAACGATGCAAGTGAGCCGGGATGGCAAGGCAGTAACGGACGGCCAGCAGACGGAGAATTGGCTATTTTCAGCACTCAGCGACTTGCTGAGAGTGAGATGTGGCTTTTGGAGTTGATCTCCACCCCAAATTGGCGTCAGTGGAGGAGCAAGCTGACCAGACGTGCACTAATGGATCAAAAGGCCTGTGTCTCTCCTGCTTCACGTATGAACTGAGGACCATTCTGCACAGAACCACTGAATACAGTTATTTACACCAGCGTTGCAAGATCCAGACCCTTTGTCTCCATATACCGAGTTACTTCACATAGCTGTTCTATGCCAATTAAAAATTGCCTAATTCTTTACTTATATACTCATAAATTAATACATCAGAACTCATGTTGTTACTTTTCATGTACACGTTACTATTAGTCTATCCCACCCAGAGACTTGGAGCTAAAGGAAATCTTTCATGTTTAAATCAACGGAAGGTTTTCCCCTCATCTTCAATAGAATTAAATGAGACTCTCTATTGCATTGTGACACTGACTGTGACACGATGCATGTTAGTATGTGCATCAAAACATAACATCATAGCAAATCCTGTTAGAATAGAGCCTTATCAAAGAAATGATTGACAGGAAATATGTTCTCCAAAAATAACCACAGTGTTTGCTCCTGGCACTCACACAAAGGATATCTTTGAGCCACAGCTCCTATCTTTGCCAAGTGAAAAACACAGAAAGACTATTTTTTTTCCCCATTTTAATTGTACATATGACATTTAAAAAAATAACATCAACATATTTTAAAGAGAATTTTTACTTTTTGATGTATGTTTATTATTTTCTATAACACATTGACAATATATAAACAAAGCAAATTAGCAATGATAGAGCAAGCTAACAGAATCTGTGCATCAATTTAATGCTCACTTGCACAAAGGAAATAAGCAGGGACGTGAATCCTTCTAAAATACAGCATGGACACAAGGAACCATCTATATGGTTTGAGCTGCTAGAAAACTAAAAGCATGTCATAGCAGTTATAACTTTGTGAGGTCTTTAACTACAATTTCTTCTGCTTATTCCTGTAATCACAGCTTACCTCTTTCTAACAGAATGTGCCTGACAAGCTTTCTCTGTGCTTCTGCCACCTCCAAGCCATACAAATAATTAAGAAGCAACCTCATTTACAGCAGGTGTGAATAAGGTGTTTGTTGAACGCCGGGTTGTTAATGATGTAAAGGTTGGGGCCACAGCCACAGTGAGAACCGAGTCACCCAGAAAGACAGGCTGCTAGGCCAGGTTAAAATAGGGGCTAAAATTCCTGGTCATGGCCATCACGTACCCACATGCGGTCCTGGCCAGGGGAGCTGACAAAGCAGCTCATCCCCTCCTGCGACTTCACCAAGCTGCTGCCTGAACCAGCCCCTGAGGGTGCTGGTCTGTGCCCACCCCGGGCGATACAGAGCTGTGTCCCGCCCATCAGCCACAAAGCAGGAATCAGGTTATTTTTTTGTTTGTTTCTTTGGCCGCAACCCACGGCAGCAAGGCACCAAAGATGAGGAGAATTACAGGAGGAATTATAGCCACTAGCGGCCTATTAAGTTGCTTGCTGGGTACTTCTAGCGCCAGTTCCTAATGTTTCAGGCAAAAGCTTGAAGCTGCCATCAGTGAAGCACTGAAACTTCCCAGCTTTCCTCCAAGCTCCCAGAGCAGCATCTCGCTTACAAGAAGGACCCCCACAGACTGCACCGGTCTCCCTCTCAGTAGCCACAGGCAATGTTGACTTGCCCCCGTATTGTAGAGCTTCCTCAAATGGGCTCGATCTCATAGTCCTTACTTGGACACTTGTTCTATTAATTTTAGCCAGGCTATTTGGGATTAAACACAAAACCTTCCCAATTTGCATCTTCCTTGTGATGCGGGGGACAGCAACAGCCACTGCACACTGACAGCTCAGCTGGGACATGTGCAAGTGTGGATTTGTGGACTGCAAGTAGATGCTAGGGACTTGTAAATCAACAAGAATAAAAAACCTCCAAACAAAACAAAACAAAAAAAAACCCCACAAATCAAAACAAACAAAGCCCCCACAACTCTGCTGTGGCCTTAATTTCACAGCTTAAATGCACAATAATATTTCACCTGCTCGTTACAAGCTGTAAGATGTTCTGCTGAAGTTATTTGTGGTTTGCCTGAACAGGCACAGAGTGCTGGTGCCATCTGCTGTTTGCTGGGTATTGGCAGGCAAGCCCAGGCAAATCAAATAACAACAAAAGAAAATTACTTGATAAATTAATATCTGGCATAAATGAAAATCCGTCAGATGCCTGGGGGTTTCCTGTGGCAGTTTAAGGAAAACAAGGTTTTAGACAAGATCGATTTACATGGGAAATATCACAAGCAAATCCTTGCTGACACAGTCCTTAAGGCCTCATGAAATCAGACACAACACCCTTATAGAAGTAAAGTGCAGGATAAAAACAGAGACAGACACTTACTTGTAGGGCTGAAGGTACTTTTAGCTTTTAGCTTGCTCAGTTACTTTTAGCTCCTCAGCCAGAAGCATGACTCTTGGAGCTCAGAAACCCAGCAGTCCCGAGGAGGAAGTACCAAGGGCTGTTCCTAAGAATGTATCTACTTTTAAGGACACACAGAACCAGATGCACATATAAAACCCAGACAGAAACCCCTCCTGCTCTCATCCAGCGCCTCCACCGAAGGCACTGCTAGAGGCTTATGACTCCCTACCCTTCATGCCATTGACTGCCACCTTCCAACCTCTCCTGGAGCCTTCCTCAGCCACCCTCTTCCTCGCATCCCCCAGCCGAGCCACCCCTGCTTTTGGGACCCCCTCATCAGGGGCTGGAGGTGACAGATCCCCAGCGAAGCAGGTCCCGGCTGCCCTGTCAGGGAAGGTGCTGCCTTGTGACAACGTGGCTGGTCAGCAGCAAGGCTGAGCACTGGGACATGTCTGCCCAGCGTGGGGACAGGGCACCAGCCCCGTCCCTGCCAGGGTGAGGACAGGAGACTATCGCAGCCAGTGACTGGGGGACTGGAAACACAACCACTTGCCCCACTGCCTTTTCAAGATGCTCGGTTTGTGTCCAGACCTGATACAGAGACAGCAGCTCACAAGATAATTGTTTGACAAGGGAGGATATTATTTTGCTGGGGCCCAAATCAGCTGCTTTGTATGAGAATCATTCCCACTGTCCTTCCAGAGAGTTATTTATACTGACAATTGTGCTCTGCCTTAAGCATTTAAGCTTGCTGTCCCATCAGAAAACAGGTTTCATGCTAGATAAAGTGCCTCTTCCTACCCCTACCAGTCACTAAACGCTGATAAAAAGTGCTATGCCATACAGAGAAGGCGGGTAGAATATTTCTGGCAGGGCACAGACAATGTAATTTTCAAATGTCCTTGCTTATGGGCATTGAAACCTGCAGACGTGAGGGCCAGAGGTGCTTGTGTGGCCATCAAGAGAGCTGCAGCTGTTGGGATGGCATTCGGAATATGCAGAGGGAGCTTCTGCCAGAGCTAAAAACAGAAAGCCTAGGCGGTGTGAGCAAAGTGCAGGCGATCTGCATGCTCCATTTGTTCTGACCATCTCTGGCTGAGGCACGCCAAAAGGAAAAGTCTCTGCTTTTACCCATTTTCTCTGCCTCAACAAATGGACTCTGTTCTCCTAAGCACCAAAGGGTGCCAATTTTAAGACCACTGCCACAATGGGAAACGGAACATCAGATCACGATGAACGCAATCTTTTCTGCTCTAGCATGTGGCTTGCTTAGGGAAAGGCCAGGATAAAACATCCCGCTCTGGAAATATCTCAGTTCCAGCTGGATAAAACCTAGACCACATCCATGGGGGAAACACACATACATTTTTGACATATTTTGTGGAGCCTGTATCATGATGCAGCCAGCAGGGGTTTGGTAGGACCCAGTCTGGGGGCACATCAGTACACTGCCTCTGTAGATATCAGGGTATGGGTCCTATGCAGGACTGGCAGACACCCAACAATGTTCACCACTCCTCAAATTGCCTACAGATAAGTCTGTATAGCCCAGATTGGCACAGGTTTAAGTTACAGTGGAAAATATATTAGATATGTCAAAATATCTGAGGCTAAACCCAAGGGAATGCTGCCAGAAAGCATAGCTGTAAGATCATCCAATAAACGGATGCCTCAAGGCATCGTATAGTAACGTCTCTACTGCAACACTGTGAGTGAACTTTAATTTGAGGCTAGTCAGTCTCCCCATTAAAATGCTGCTCCTGGGATTCTGCATGTGGAGACCAAGCAGGCACCTCTGCTAAGTTGCTTTCAGAAGTTAATGCCGACGGATGATGGAGGACATCTGCCAGCAATGCCACTTTTGTTATGAAATAACACGGTTCCAAATTACTCCTGCTCACCTGCAATCCTTTTCCATCACACTTGCTCAATCCCCTTGAAGTCTACAAACATGTACCAGCATAATTTATAAGAGTATTTGCCTAACAGCGACAGCAGCAGAGATAATTTACACCAAGATACCCACGATAAGCACCTAGACTAAAACTATCAGTCTGTCTGGTTCAGTGAGAACATCAGATCTTCAGTGGAACAGTAAGTAACGGCAGGAGAAAGGTGAAATGTGTCATGTTGTCCAAATATTGCCCTCATGTAAACCTGCATTGCTGCTCTGAAGCCAGAGGAACTGTACCCATCCAAACTTGGGCTTGGACCAGTATGCTATCAAAGATGGAGACAGCCCAACAATTGCTGCTCTCAGACAGGCTTGGTTGAGTTTAATCAGCCAGACTTGGCTGAGTCTACTGGTGAGTCCAGTTTCAGACAGGTTTGACTAAGTGTAGTCAGCCAAACTTGGCTGAGTCTATTGGTATTTACCACCCACTTGGAGACCTCAGTGGTGAGAAGACAGGAGGGAGGGCTTGGGGAGCCTCCCGGCACACACACTCACTCCACCGCCCCTGGACCACAGGCAGGCTGTGACAGCTTCTGGCAATGACACCTCTGTGTGACTTAAACCTGCCCAAGTCTCTCCTCCTCTGTTCGCAGATGATTACTTTTAACTTGCAATCATGTTCATTGCACTTCGCTGAGGATCTCTTAGTGGAAGAGCCCCGACTATTACCAGCATTGGGCACCACCACCTTCAAACACATACCACAGGCAGATGGAGAAGACTGTCCTTAAACACCTATCTGCTCAGCGTCCTCTCTGCCAGCAGCTGGCCTCAACCAGCCTCTGACTACCAGAGGTAAACCACTCTTTGGGGTGATCCCCAGCTGGGGCTCCTCTCTCTCCCGAAATTCACAGCACCGCCAAGCTCCCTCCCTATCCCAAGCTCCCTTGTGACATGAACACCAGCTTACGCTCAGCTGCTTCGTGCAAGAGTGGGAAGATGTGCTGGATTTCCTCACAAAAGTGAGAAGTTTCTGCCTGAAGTCTGAATCCAGCCAGAAGAATTAATTCAATTCTTACTGTGAAAACTACCCTAGACACCAACTTGCCAGTGAAGATACCTGGTTTCTCCACACGGCAGATTCATTCATTTTCACACCAAGACCATTTGTTATCTACATTCCTCCATTCAGAAAACCCTTTTGGAAAAATAAAAATTAAAAAAAAAATAAAATCACTACTCATCTGTCTCAGAGTTTGATGCGGTATAAATTGAAATATCATTTCAGAAGCGCCTGGCGAAGCTCTTCAGGAAGAAGGGCCCCAGCATTTGTGGCCTTTGCGCCAGCTGCTTTTCCATTTTGGGAAGGGTTTAAGATGGCTGGAATAGCCAGTCTCTTCCCACCAGCCCTGCATTCAAGCCGGCGTCAAAAGTTCATCTGATAATTACCCCATCAAGAGGTGAATAATAGTTTCAATTCCTTGGGCTAGATTGTCTAGCTAGAGGATCCAAGTAAATCCCATTGACTTGCGGCAGAGTTGCTTGTCCACAGGAGGTGCGCAGCAGCTCTCCTGGAGGTCCAGACCCTGCCTCAGAGGTCTTCGAGCACAGATGCAAACAGGAGAGGCACAAGACTGCCAAAGGAAGCAGGCGCGAGCAGGTGCAGCTCCCAGAGCATCCCTATACCATAGTCCGTGCTGGAGGGGAAGATCCACACGTCCTCAGGCCCAGATGGCCTTGATACAATTTGCAGTGACAAAAAAAATTATATAGCCATTAATAGCAGTGCCAGGAAAGAGGCTTTAGCCAAAAGTAATTTATACCTTTTTGCACAGCTTCTGGGACTCGGCATGAATGAAGCAGGCAGGGAACTGCAAAAATTTAGGAGCCTGTGCTTGCAGGAAACCCAGCTGCAAGTCATATTTTCAAAGTGGGAATCTGGGGAAGACATCCAGAAGCCCACAAAAGGTAACTAATTCAGCATACCTGAGACTGCTGGGTAGGGCTTCGCAAAGCAGCTGGGTTATTTTCATGGGCACAAAACTGATAAGGGCTGACAATGCCAAGACTGAACGGTCTAACACCCCGTTGGCCTTCAGCTGTGGAAGTGCAGTGCTATGGTAGAAGATAAGATCCAATTTGTTTATTAACACTTTCAGAGTGATGGGCGGCTTTGCTTGGGTATGGCTCATCCTACCCTTTATGCTTCTACACAAAGCAATTCCCCCAAACGAGCTGTTAACCGGTGTTTTGCAGCACAGGAATTCCCAGGTAAAACTTGCTGCGCTAACACTGGGCACTGACACCACCCTGCACTTCAGAAATGCCCTCACTCCAGCTCCTCCCCTACCTGGTACCTCGCTGAATGATGCACCTTGCTTGAAATTTAAGCTCATAATGGCACTGTGCTTCTGCCATCATCAAAATATTACTTCAGCTCCCATGAGCTTTACGCAGCTCTTCTACCAAGTCTGGAGGATGCTAATGTGAAACTGTTTAAGTCAGCAAGACATAACGCTGGCTCCACCGACCCAAGCTATCCCTCTGCATTCCTCAGCATTCGGGGAAGGGGGGTAGCTCAGGTTTTCTTTATATCCCAAGTGAATAGGAAATTCTTCACATTCCAGATCTCTATAAGAGTCCTGCTTCTAATGAAGTTTTGCTACACTTCTCTTTCTTGGCCCTTTTTCAATGTAGAGACTCACAATCAACCTGAGCTGGCGTCTTTCCAGCACTCAGAACTACTAGCATGATAAATTATAAGCAACTACAGATCTGGCCACCATTGTATCTCACAACAGTGGACCTGTTTTGTTCCAGCTAATGGTGCTGTTCTGTTGACTTTCAAACATGCTGGGGAGAATAAATTGCTGCAGTTTATTCCCATACAGCTGACATTCCCGCCGTGCCATCACTCACAAGCAGGGATCTGAACATTAGAAATGTAACCCACCACCCCAGACAGCCTTCAGTCCTCGGAGGGGAGTCAGTGGAGAGGAGATTCCACTTCAAGACTCAGCGCTGACTCAAGCTGCTGGCAGCAAGAGCCCCAAAACCAAACCGATGGCTTAGAGAGGTAAGTAACGCTTTAATTTCTAGTGTACTAATCATGTTCTCAGATTACATGAGAGCTTTTCAGGGGATGGAGAGGAGAGGCAAGGATATGATTTTCAATTTCAGATAGCAGCGTTCCCTTTTCTGGCACACTGAGCTCTGCTCTTACCTTTAGGCTCATCAAGGGTGGTCATTTGAGCACCCTGGCAAGCCAGGAGCTCAAACCTCACAGCATGCCTGGCTCAGTCCTCCTGCCTGCATGAGCATCTCTTACCCTCACACCCAGGAAACCCAGGAAGACTGTGGTTTCCAAAGCAAGAGAGGACACCACTGCCAACCAGAAGGCATCCCGGCTCCACAGCTCGTGTACAAGGGGTGAAGCCATGATGAGCTTTATCCTCTTGAAATCTCACTTCATTAATGAGATACTTTGCAAGCAGCCAATGCAGCACTACTGCATTTAGTGTCTTAGGCTGAGAGAAGAGGCAAACAGTCCACAAGACACTCAGCTGGGGTGTGGGCCTAGTTGTGCAGCAGAGCATCAACTGGAGTCCACAGCGTCCTTCTAAACATGGCTTACAGGCGGGTTAAAAAGAAAAGAGAAGGGATCGAGTTGCTACAGGGTAGAAAGCAGCCAGAAAATACAATGCAACTTCTCAGTAAGAGTCTTCTCGTAGCATTGGGAACTCTACGTAGTGGAAGTCACCAGAACCACAGGCTTGGGATTTGGATTTAGTCTTTCAGCCCTTGCTCCACCTTTCAGCAGCAGCGCACTCATCCTCTAACAGCACATCATTTGCTGCCACAAAACTCCATTGTCCAGCAAAATAACTCAAAGCTACCATTGTGTGCCAGGAAAACACACTACCTCAATATTTCTCTGCAGCAGCCAAGGAGGCAGGACACCCTGTTTGTGCCCCCTGCAACAGGGCGGCAGCAGAGGGTCATCTCAAGCCATGGGCAGAGCTGGGACAGTAACCTCTTCTCCTACCCCAGCAGTGCAGGAGCCCCAGCCCCAGCCCTGTGGCACAATAAACACTTTGCACATTATCTGTAGGCCAAACCCAGAGTGTAGTGAAAACCTGTGCCAGGTGTGGATGGGAGCTTGAGGCCTCCCAGCTCCAAATGACAAAACAGATGAGGATCAAGCATTTTCTTGGCAGGCCAGGGAGTGAGGCAAACCTCTTGAACCTGACCTGCTTCTTGAAAGGAACTTTATTCCCTCTGTTGCCTGGATATCAGCTCTTCTTTTTCATATTTTGCTTTTCAGTTGTATTAATTAGTAGATTTTGGGTATCCAAGAGCTTTGTCCATAACACTGTGTTATCTCCTAGAGTAATTCCCAGCTGTTTTTGCAAAACATAGCAAGAAAATTCAGTGGTGCATCTTCACTGCCCAAGAGAGGAACTTTGTCCATTCACCACAAATACTATTAACAAGAGCTATAACTTGCCTCTACTTCTGTTGCTTATTTAACCTATAACATTCTAAATGCATTTACTTGACCAGCTCTCTAAACAAAAGCAAACTTTTTTTTAGCAAGCAGGGCAAAGAGAGGCTCTCCTGTGCCTGCACACATGGCTTCGTATTATCATTTCCTAATTTCCAAAGGCTATGGCTGTCAGGGGACAGCCCCTCGCTGACTGCCAGGGCTGCTGCAGGCTCTGGTTGCAGCACTAGCTGGAGTTCACAGCCATCTGGACATCGTTGCATTCGGCACTGAACGCTGGCAGGTAAAGTGTTTCCAGAGCAGCTAGAATTACATTAGGCATTTTTGTTTTCCTGAGGATTTCCAGTAATTAGGCACTATAGCTTGCTTAAGGGACACGTGAGCTGGAGTTTAGCAGACACACTATCTCTGTCACTCTCCAGGAGACAGAAAATTCAAGGCCTGCTGTATTTTTAGGGCTTTTCTACCTAGGAAGTTTGTGTCTTAGCTGCCGAAAAGACGGCAATCTGAGCACCCACTGAGATGACTGCCTAGATATACTCTTGAGCAATTAGCATAACATCTAGTAGATCCAGAGACCACCAGTAGCTCAGACTCAGACCACTGCTGGCTTTCGTTAAAAAACATTTTACTGTAGAAAACCTTTTCGCAAGAGGGGAACAGAGCAAGCATGACCAGAAAACCTTTCGACCACTTGTAAACAGAAACAGGTATGCACTAGCATGAAATGCAATACAGGGTAAGAAAAATAAATAAGTCACGCTTCACTTTTCTAATGAAATGGTGTTAAAAATCTAAGCGTTTGGGCACTGCACATCTATGGTTACAAAGCTGTAGCTCTGATTTATATTGAGTCAAGTACAAACTAAAACCAGGCCTGCCCTTCTAGCTTGCCTTTGGGTGGAAATTAACATATTTGCTTTAGCGATGCACTTGGATTGCTTGACAAGCCTGCAGATTTGTATGACACCAGCTGCTTCCATATCAAATGCTGTCCCTGTAGTTAAAATTAGACCGATCATGTTTCCTGGAGGGGTTTCGGCTGTACAGCCCACTGTCGGCCTGCACGAGGGCTGCCCAACAATGAAGAGTTCACTGCTCGGCATAAAGCAGGCACACGGTACTTTGTGGAAGCCCAAATGCCATGGCTATTCTTTTAAACTAACCTTTTCTCCTCCTTGGACACAGGGTACGACACATGTCACTGTCATAAGAGGTGTTTGTGAGAGCTTAAACAGTCCGGTCTTGCTGCTTCCTAGAGGGAAAAAATAACCATTAGAACAGGCATACATTTATTTTTCATTCAGGAAATAGCTGCACAAGTTATTTAATTTTATGCAACACTTTTTGCCAGCTCAATTTTCTATAAAATGGCTTGGGTTTTGTAAAATTATTTCCCTATAAAAAGTTTCCTTTAACTATACAGTGACGGCTTAATTTAGGGAACTTAAATAACAATGGTTTGGGGAATTGGTACTTTTAACTGCTTCATAGCCTATGCTTTAGTTCTACAAATGCCTCTAAACTACAGCGTTTAACAACATTCTGATTATTTGCACTTTGCACACGTGATTTGTGCTCCGTGTAAAAGCTCTGAGGCTGGAATAGTGTTTTACCATGTTTTACAGTGCAACAGGTAGGTCCCTGTTTTGAGCTTCGTGGTGATACGGCAGCATGTGCAATGGGATGACAGTACTCTGACCATTGCAGGTCTTCCAAACTTGGTTATATGATGCATTCTGGGGCCCAGCAGTTTTGGATAATTACCATGAACCCCGCTAGTGGAACCAGAGCTGTTGGTATAGACTCAGACTCTCTTCTAGATGCCAACAGCTGCCCAGCTTCTCTGGTGAAGAGATCAGAGATAAGGCCTGGCCTAGACACAGGACCGAGAGCAAGAATTTAAGAGACCCCAGCTCTTCCCCACTGCACAATAGTCCTCCAGCCTCTGCAAGAGCCACGCAAGGCTAAAATGACTGAAAATCCCCTCCTTGTGTTGTCATCAGTGCCAGCTGCATCCCCTGCTCCCTCACTGCTCCTCTCGCACCGCACAGCACTAACATTGTACTCTAGAATCATCTTAAAAAACGTCACTTGAGATAACTCCGCCACTCAGGTAGCAGCAGAGGGAAGAGCCCTGCCCCAGCCTGAGCAGGAGGTGGCCAAAAAACCCATCCTTCAGATGCCCTCCTCCCAACTCCCAGGCCTGCCCAACATGGGGCATTGCAGACAGGCCTGGGGAGGGAGCCAATTTCACCCATTTCTGATGACCAGTGGCTGGCCCTGGAGTTCACGTGCCCACCGCGAACCCCGCGTCTCCCAGGGGAACCACACACTGCCTGCGTGCTGCCCCAGGGAAGGTGCCTCTGGTCAAATCCTCACACCACCAACGCGAGGACACGGGGTTGTCTCCCCAGCGGCTCAGACAGACGTGCCTGTCAGGAGGCTAGTGAGCTAAAAACATCTCCTGGCATGTCAGTGAAACCTGAGATGAGAGAGCTTTAAATAATGCTCCGCTCAAGCAAACAGTCTCCAGTGGGATCCTGGGTTTCTTGTTTAATTGTACAAGTTTAAATCTCACCCACTGACTTTGCTTTGCTGGCACTGCCCACCCCGGGTGTCGGGGGCTCGGCATGCAGGAGTGGGGGCAGGACGGGCAGTGGCAGAGCCCCCAGCAGCAGCTCCGTATGAATGTGTGGCCCAGCATGCTGGCTGAGCTGAACTAGGACAAGATTTTTAGGCCAGAATTCACTGTGGGCACAGATGCAAGGTGATAAAGTGCAGCGATGGGTAGCCTGGAGGATTATGTGCTGCTGTTCCTGTAGACGGGCTCCCCTGCCTGGGGCAAAGGCTGGAAGCAGCTCTCGCAGCACTAGAGATCAGACAAGGAGTCAGGGTCAGGGCATGAAACTCAGTCACTCACCTCTGCGTTCACTGCAGCCTTCTCCATCGCACAGCAAGAGCACGGGCAGCTCAGGGGCCTCACGTGCAGTGGGACAAGAGGGCAGGCGGGCTCAGGAGCTTTGGTTCATCTCTGGATCCACCAGCTTTGATGACACCAGGGCTAGATGGCAGAAGCATCAGACCACCAGTTAGGATACGCTGTGAGATAACCACACGGGGCACACTTGTGTGACAGGAGATGACAGAAGCTATAGCAGGTGCACACTGTTTTGCACAGCACTGGAGAAAAATATTATGCAGGATCTGGAAAAGCTACCCTAGATTCCTATTTTTTTCCTGAGTGCAACTTAGCTACTGCTGTCAGTCTATAGACATCCCATTTCAATATGTTCCCACCTGAGGGTATACTTTCTCTTTATTCCTATTCAGAACAATTTAAATCAGCTAAGTAAAAGCGAGAGGCTCCAGGACAGAAAAAGCTCTTTTTCCATTTTGGTAATTACTAATATAGTAATGACATCCTATGCTACACTGGATGCTGTAGCAGTCACAATTCATACTGTGCTGTTCACAAAAATTCCTTCTTCCCAAAGAAGGAGGGACATGCCTAACAGGTCTGGTTTGGGGACAGTGGAGATCGCAACATGCTGCGTTCTGCAGAAAGTGCAAACGTAACGGCACAGCCATGGGCTGCAGAAACAGCCAGTCATCGCTGGAGCACTGGATAGCAAAGCCATGAGTCACGCGCAGTTACATGCACTGACCACACAATTCCGATCTTCTCCTGAGCCTGCTGAAATGACATATCCACATCCTTGGAAGGTGTGCCCCACATAAAGTACCAAGCTGCCTGGACTGCTCTCTCTCTCTTCTTTGGCCCCGTTAACTTAATCCTCCTTATGACTCACAGGAGAGTCATCGTTGTATTCTAGGGCGGAGAGGTTAACTTACTCGCTAGCTGAAGAGCGTACGGTGATTTTTTTACTTTTAAAAAAAAGACTGTGGGTTGTCTTATGTATTAGGGCTGAGGCTCTGCTTCATTATTCACTGCAGGTGTCCATGGGGAAACGGGGAAAACACCCTCCAGCAGTCAGCAGTGAAAGGGAGCACTGGAATTTGATTTATCCCCTCCTTATGCACAGCTGGGCTCCTGCAGGCAGGAGGCGCCCCTGGCTCCTGGCACTGTGCGGCTACAAGGAGGGGAACTGATGGGTCAGATGGCTCACAGATTTGTACCAGACCAGAGCAGCTCAGCACTGCCCCAGTGCATCAGCTCTCCATCCAAGCACCGACAACACAGAGCTCTTAGGAAGCAGCAATCCACAAGACGGCGAGCCTGTGGGTGTTTCCCCAGCACTTCCAGGAAATAACTCGGCCTAGCTTTCTTACTACATAGCATCCTAACCGCACACTTCATCTGTCAGGCAGTCTGGCTCAAAATCCTTCCACATTCCTGTAATGCTCTGACATGCAAAGAAGTGGGGCAGGGTTGGTTTGGGTTTTTTTTATAGGGAAGAAAGGAAGGAAATGCCCAGGATCTCTGTTTGACATGAATCTACTTACTTCAACAAGTATGGAGCCTCATGATTTCAAGTGGAAGCTTAGCATCTCTTAAAATAAGCTCTAGGCATCTTCTAATGTCGGTACTTAAAAAGGGATTTAGTCACTTGGTTCTAGGAACTCCAGTTTGACTCAAGTGTCCAATATCTGTCGGCAGTTCAGCTGTTACCCAAATAAGGGGAGGGAAAGCCAGGATTTTCCAGCCCTGAGAAACAGCTGTACTCAGAAGAAGCATGTAATACGAGGGATAAAATTAATTCACTCTCAGCCCTAGTTTGCGAGCCGTTCCCAGCCGCTGGATGAGCAGCCTGAATCTCACAGCGGGTCCCACAGGGCTGCAGGGAGTGCACCCCGCTAGGCGGCCCCAGAGCCACGCCAGGAGGGACCTCTGCTCTCCTCCAGCGGCTGGATCGGGGGACCTTCAAGGCAATCGAAAGGTGATTTGAAAGGAGAGATATTGAGGCCCCATCTCTTGGGGTGGGACGTGTACCATGAGCAATAACACCCTGACTACGTGCACCCCTGCACACTGCCCAAGGACACCAACATCCTACAGATTTCACAGCCACGTGGGCCATACACAGGGTGTGTTTGCAAATGCTCATCATCCCATCAGGGACATGCCTTAACTAATTCCAAAATTAGAGCTCTCTACTGTGCTTTTTCCTATACGAAGGCTACTGTTGCCCAAACACCATTACATTCAGATTGCTGATGTTCTTTTCCTTGCGACAGTCTGCTCCATACAATGGACAAACTCATCTTAGCAAAGACTTTCAAGCATGGAGCACAGTACACGTATTTCAGCAGCCGTGTTGTTCTCCATGCTTGAAAGTCTTTGCTAATCCCAGAGGGAGCCTGTCCTTGAAAGCCAGCACACCTTTCTGCCCTTCCTGAACAGCACGTATGGAAAAGTCCACAGAAGTCCCATACACACTTTTTGAGATGCAAATCTAATATCCTACCTGCTTGATGGGAGGCATTAAAAACCTAATGCACAGAAAATGAGCCTTTGAAACACAGCTCTTCAGTGCCATGTGTTCTGAAAACGTGCTACAAAAACTTGGTCTTTGAACAATACTTGGTGTTCAGCTGCATTTCTACAATTTAGAAAGACTCTCAGCAAGCTTCAAATCCAATCAGGATTCTGCGGTTTCTGTAAATACTTCATCAATGGCTACAATAACCTCCTCCAGCTATTTGCTTATTTTCAGAGTATCTTAGCCAACGCAAACCTGCTCTTCTCCCCACCCAAAGAGCAGTCATTTTAAGAAATCATTCAACAATTTGAAACTATCACAAATTTCCCTGCAATCTATCTGGTCATCTTGGGATCGTTGGTGCGTGGGAAGAGAAACAAATAAAATCATTTTTTTCTCACTTCCTACAGAAGTCTTGTTATTCACACCGCAGGAGCAACAGAGAAGGCACTTTCAAATCACATATTCACATCAGCAAGTAACTCACAACTAGAAAGCTCACTACTCAAGCGGTGACAATTTCCCCATTTAGCCATATGGCACAGAGGAAACAAAGCTCCAGACAGAGCTTTTTCCATCCCACTGCCTTTGGGAAAGCCTCATTCTTTGTGCTCCTGTGTTCATATCACTGTTAAGCCACACAGGGTAGTGCCACAAGATATCCACATGTCTAGCATACACTCCCAAGGCTTGAACACCTCTATGAAAATGAGCAACACCATCAGGTACATGCAGATGGCTTGCAAAATGCATGGCTTTAAAATTGACTGAAGGTCGTTATCCTGTATATCTATTAGAGTCTGTTTTCTAAATAAAAGACATGCTGGTACATTAATGATGATGCAGTCTAGGTCTGCCTTATTTCTAAGTGTAAATTTTAATATGTTCTCCTCCCCCCTACGTACACCCTTTACAATGCAGTGTATTTCAGATCCAGCAGATGCTCATTTTCTTCCTAAAACAGATTTAATGGGTTTTCCATGATCTAAACACCTGGCAAAAGAGCTTCATGCAGCTTTAATACTTTCCTAACCCTGTGTTAAATTTATCCTAGTGTTGCATATAGCATAATTCTGCAGCCATGTCAACTATTCAGGTAATGCTAGAATGTCGTCATTATGGTTTGTGTCAACAGCGTGTTCTGTATGTACCTTGTAATCATTCTGGTGTTGGGTTGCAAAGGTCCTTGGACTCTTCATTTGGCTGAGTCTAATTCTGTCCTCTTCACAAAGATCTAGAGTTACACTAAGTAAAGGTTGACATTTACATGAGACACATGGACTGCTAGAATGACTCACCAAGGTAAAACCTTGGCTATATATTCTTTCAAGGGCGTAAGCTGTACAGTGCCGACATTTCCGCTGACCTGCTGTAGAAAACGTCTGTGCTTAGCAAGGCAAACATGGACAGAGGGGCACGTCACGCATGGAGCTCGGCAGGACTCAGGAACTGGATCTCAGGAGTCTGAAAGCAGATAGTTAAAGAAGCCTGGAGCAATCACTCATAACTTAGAAAAGGAGACACGTAAGAGAGAAAACAGCTATCTCAGAGTGACCTTCCAGCATTTTCCTGGGAGCTGAATGACCTCCTCTCACTTCTACTACTACGTTGGACAGGCCACATACACAGCCTCGTACACAAGCCAGCTTTGCATTTGCACAGAAGCCCACTGTTTCAATCGTGTGAAACCAATTAGTACTAGCAGGGCTTGTCAGCATTGCAGCCAGAGTCCATATGCTCTCTCCCAAATTCAGTCTGCCCTTTAAAGCAGCACCTGTCACCATGTTCAGCACACCTGAAAGTCTCCTTGTTTACTAAATATCCAGAGACTCATCGGTGTCATTAGGTCTCAATAAAAACCAGGCAGTTCAGACTAAAACAGCGACTGTTCCAATGATGAAGCTTGTAAACCTTTTATCTATTCCCATGAACTCTTCTTTATCCAAATCCAATATTAAAAGTGAAAGCATCCAACACACCCATGAGAAGCGAACTGTGAAACGGAAGGACCACAGAACAGGAGATGAGAACAGAGCATCTACCATAAATCATGTATGTGAAGGGTGAGTTTGTCTACAAACCAGGGTGCTGCAAGTAATGTGGATTTCAAGAATGGCTTCTGCTTTAAACAACAGACACATACACCAGCCAAGCTCAAACAGACTTCCCAATGGTGGGGTCTCCTCTCAACTGAACTAGTAAGATCTGCTTTGGCAAGAGATTAGCCTAGCCTCCCTCAAGCACTGGCAGCTGCAGCATCACATATATAGCTTCCTGTATTTACTGTGTGAACACTGACTGCTTGGCATGTTACATGGCATCAGTCCAGTTTCACTTGCAACTTTGACAGCCATCATCTTTGGCCATGGTCTCTGCCATAGCAGAAGGTCTTAGCAGTAATCATCGCATTGAGGAACTAATGCCACACAACTGAGTAGCTGTCTTGAGCACAAATTCATAAGCTAGTGCTATTCCTGTTAAGTGCTAAAGTTCAGTGCCAGTTTTAACATGGCTGGAAACCTGTCAGAAGCTGTTCTTATTCAGTTCAGTAGACAAACCTCTCTCCAAGATCTTGCTTCTCACTCCAGATAAGGTGTGTCCGACCTTTCTGAGCAAGTGTCCTGGAGTTTCTCACTGTGCTTTGATCTTAAACAACAGCCTGCCACAGCCTCACCTCTGACCACTTCACTTACTCTTGCTAAGGGCATGTCTGACTGATCATGGACTTAGAGATAAGAGTGGAACAACCAAGAGTGATGGCATCTATACAGGAGAATTAAGCCTTCTATTGTACAGGAAAAAGAGGGGCGTAGATTCTC
Source organism: Rissa tridactyla (assembly GCF_028500815.1). Classification (NCBI taxonomy): domain Eukaryota; kingdom Metazoa; phylum Chordata; class Aves; order Charadriiformes; family Laridae; genus Rissa; species Rissa tridactyla. The sequence goes on along the minus strand of NC_071476.1, from coordinate 5,921,964 downwards.
CAATGCGGTTTTGTTCATGCTGTTTCAGTCATATGAGGTGATCTTTAAAGCGGGTATGTCAGCCCAGGAACTCCTTTCACAGCCTGCACATCTGATTTTTCACCACCCTTTTTCTTTAGAGGAAAATAAGAAAAAACAAATCAGCCAATTTTAAAGGTCCTGAAGGGTGACTATACTGACTGTTACCCGATAAGACTGCAAGGAGGCAATGCAAACAGCATCGCAGGGATCTGTGGTGGAGTACAGCCAGGATTGGTTTGTGGCGGGAACCAGGGGCAACTCAATAACATTGGCTTCCCAGGCCCTCCTCCCACACCCAAAGGCTTGGGATTATCCAGCAGTCCTTGCATCACGGCACAGCCCTGTTGATGGCCGCGTGACATAACCTTGGACAGGAGCCATCCTTGAACTGCTTGAGAGATACTTATAACTCAAGAGCAACAGATAGAAATATGAAGGCCATGGGTGGTCCAAGTACATGTGTAACCGCTTTGCTGGATCAGGGCCAGGGGTAACATACTGCAGGTTTAGATGAGACACACAGTGACATGTTCTCATCAGAGATGTCTGACTGCCTTACAGCAGCCCATTGTCCCACATGGCTGCCGGCAGTCGTCACATGACCTCACCAGTCAAATCCAACCAGACTGCAAAACATCCTTCACTGTAATCAGTTATGACTGTTTTGGAGAGTGACAGAAAGCAGGAGAGAGAGAGAACAGATCTCAAATTATTTGGATCAAACAGCTATGCAAAGCCTCTGAAGAGTTCAGATGCATATACTGATTTTATTTGACAAGATGAGTGCTTTTGTAGCCTACTGACCTGTTCGAGGTAACTAAATCCTAGTTTGTTGAGGTGCCTCCATATCTCTACACCATGCACCTATCTGCATCTTTACAAATGTGCCTCCAAGACACAGTGACAGTCAGCTAGAAGACCGCAAATTCAAAGTTACTCTACCTATCATGTTACAAATGCTCTAAGTACCAAACAATACCATACAGAACCAGAAGCATCAAGCATAGGATCCAGACCCTGAAGAAATACATACATTTGACTGACCTAGTCAGAAAAACAGCCATAACCTTAAGGAGAGACTTCTTACTTGCCATGCCATGACCACTCACATCTGGCTCCTGGCAGGCTGCAAACACAAAGCAAAACTGCCACAAAGGCAGTGGTTCGACAGGCGAGGAGCTCACAAGGGGACAGTTACAGTGGCCTTAGCAACTGATCACTAAACAACAAACAACAGCTTTGTAACCATCTGCCAATACCTTAAGGTACTGTTTGCATGACCACAGACACATGCAGGCACAAGCACAGGACTTGGCAGCACGTGACAACATCGGCTACCAGACAGTGTAGGCTCTGAATTTGACACTGCAGGTGCTAAGAGTGAGAGAAGGTGAAGGGCTGGCTTCATGGATGGGGAACACAAATCCCAGGGCACCCTTTGGCGAGTCAGCAGCTCAGGAGCATTGCATCACACCAAATGGCTCAGCAGGGGACATGTATTGCTCCTACGGCCAGCAGAAAGTCAATTCAGTTCTTTCCATGCCTTCTCCTTGCTGACAAACCAGGTTCAATTCCTTCCCTGCAGCTATAGCGCAAGGCAGACAGACGAAGGAGCACCGGCTCCGCGTCTCACACATGCTGCTGTCTCTCAGTCCAGAGTCACATTTTTAACGTTCACTCCAGAAGCCGAGCGTAGGACAAGAGCACTGCTGCTGCTGCTGCAAGTTATTTATCAGGACCAGCATTTTCACTGATGCAGCTGGGCCTGGGAGAAGCAGGACCGTTATCCTGCAGTACTCCACCAAGAAAAATCTCTCTTTCCAGAGTAAAAGGGAAACAAAGATGAAATCTGTAACCCTTTTATTACCACTGTGAGCTAATAAGCTACCAGTAACTACCTTTTTGTGTCAATCCACTATTTTACAGTCCTTACATGAGAAGGATCTGCTAGCTGGTTTATGAAGTACCATTTTCACTTTAGTTAAAGTAACAAGGGTTTTCTTTAGACTCTTCCACCCAAACCCAGAAAACCCCTAACTCCGCCATGCAGCCAGGCTTCACAGGTGACTTCTTTCTTTTTATAGGTCCTTATCAATAACCTTGGTTAAACGTCTCTGTGCTCTGGAGGTGACCTGAGCCTACTCTCAAATACTACAGATGCTTCTATTTTCTCTGGCACGTACCACTCACTCTCTGACCAGCATATGCTCAGTTCACAAAACAGAGCCATCACTGTGTTGTAAGAAAAAGGAGACACCTCTGAAGACACTGATTTGTGTTTGTCTCTCCAGGTTCATAGAGTAAATCTGAAGGCTAAGCCTCCTTGCAAGCCTCAGCATCCTGGCAGGGCCAGAGGAATGTCACAGTAAGTGCAAACATTGTTGGGTCAAGTATGCTCAGCATTCTAAAGTCTCTGTCTCCATCCTGCTCTGTTTATTTTTCTCCCCACACTAGGAAAAAGTGGAAAACCACCAGTGTTTTGCTGACGATTGGTTCCTCAGACAATGAAGTCTCTGGCAGCCATTCCGTCCACCAGAGCTACACCATTTTAATTCAGCCATTATCTATTGACCCTCAAAGAGCATTTTTTAAATTATTACTTATAGTATTTTAGAAACGTTTTGCAAGGATTGCGTCAGGCCCATCTTCAGCATGTAACTAAGAGAACTGATGAAGCAGGGGACAGGGTGAGAAATGCTCAAGGGGCTACCACGCAGCTTAGCCATTTGTCAGCCTACTTCAAAGGCTCACTTCAGCACAGATAGTTGATTTAGAGCACATACTTGGTCAAGAGCTGGGGAACTCAGAATACCCAGAAATTAACTTAAATCTTGACTCAGGCTGAAAGGGAAAGAGCTGATAACTTGGGTTATTTCAGAGAAAAGACAGATTATAAAAAAGACCAGTGCCACAGCAAAACAAACCCAAGCACTTCAGTTGCACATTTATATGCAAGACGCATAGTTCAAAAGTTAAATGAGACAGATATGAGTGCACATCAACAGTCCACCATGGAACAAGGACATATCTTGCACTGCAAATATTTGATCATCTTAAAACCATCTTTCTTGCTTAATCAGAGACCTTATTGTAACCTCTGCATCAGCTGACCTTCAGAGGAGGATGTCAGGACAGAGCAACAAAGTTCCTGCTCATTTCTCTACCTTCAGCTTCACTGTAGTTACCACATACACCACACAAGCCAAGAAGAGCTAGACCTGGGACCAACTAAACCAGGAGGGGATCTCTGCAGAAGGGCGCAACTACTGGCAAGCAACCCTGATCACAGAGACTACTAATTGGCTTAGAGCTATAAGACCAGCAACACTTACCAGTTCTCAGCTCCTCTTTCCACTAACTTGGGCATTCAGAGTCAGGGAGGCATTTCCTCTTGGAGTGCTTGAATGGAGACTCTCCATGGGGTATTTATTATGCTGGCGCATGAACAACAGTAAAACGCTCCGGCATCTTCTTCTGTTTCAAAGTGCCAGCAACGCAGCCAGGTTTCTGCATATGAGAAATTCAAGCTATAAAAATCACTTTTCTTTTCTATATAGATGCAGAGTCCCTCGGTGAGCCTGACCGGGTCTGCCTACGGAAGCACGCCTGTGTTTACAAAGGTAAAGAGCACAGGTCGTCTGAACGACACAGCTCGTTCTGCAATTACTAGCATTGGACTTTGAGTTTTCTTGCTCCATCAGAAGGTATTTCGAGACTGGAACATCGGTTCATTTACAATTCAAAACAGCCAGCATGCTTCATTAGTGATGCTATCAATCTAACATCTTAATTGGTAAACAATCCAGACAGACAGAGCCACTTACATGAATTCATCTCATTTATTTCCTACAAAGGAGGCTGAAGAGGAAACCTCTCATAGTAACCTCCCTTATTATGTTGTATTCACTGGAATAGATGTTTTTCCTGCATTTTTATCTTTATTTAAATGCATAAGCAAGCTAAAGCCTTTTAAAGAGCACTGGTATACAGGTGAAAAAAAAAAAAATCCACTCACAACCCATTGCAAATGCATTTAGAATTAAATCAACTATTGTAAGTAAAATAAAAATAGGTGCATGAGATCATCTTCTTCACTGAAGGGTGTATCATCCTGTAATAATTGCTTCAATGGGGAAATACTTACGTCAGACACTTAACTCCAATTTTTCCTCCTCTAGGGTCTACAAAACATAAGAGCTACGAAGGGTCAATTAGTGGTATTTGAATGTCGCATTCGTGCTACACCCACCTTACAGGTTCACTGGTACAGAGAATATGATCCGATAATCGACTCTGCCGATTTCCGAATACTACGAAAAAGTAGGTATTACTATATCTGCCTGATGTACAGTAATTTCATTGGGGCAGTGAAAAGACAGGAGCAAGAAGTGATACAAAAATCAGGAGACAGAACACGTTCATAGAGGCAGAGTTAAGTTTACCAGTATTAAATGACCTGAAGCGACTGACTGCTGTTCAGAGACCATGCTTCCTCCGGCAACACGTGAGCAGATCAGGCGCAAGGCGGGAGATTGCCATCCTGTTAGTTATTAATGAAAGTACTACTGAGCCATAACGTCATTGACACCACATATTATAACTACTGATGAACTCAGGAAAAAGAATTTAAAATATAAGCATATTTTAAACAATTTATCATACTCCCAGGCATGAGGTCATAGCCCCAGTGGGCCAAATTCACAGCAACTAACTCCAAAGTCGGTGGAGCTCTTTCTATATCACCTCAGTGGAGAAGTGTTTGTACCATGAGGTTCCCCAGCCAAACCTGAGCTTCTCCTATCCAGATGGACAGAAAGGGAGATGGTCCCTTTTGTAACGGGGCAACAGCTGAGGTGGGAAAAGAGGTGAGGGCTAAAAGTCCTTCCTCCATTCTGGCATTATAACCATTTAATTTTTTTCTTTCTTATTTTGAGCAGAGGCTTGTTCATCAGCTGTTCCTGGTAAGTACACTGCGTATTTTTTTGTTAGACACCTCATCGGTTAATTACCCCAAGCTTAGTTTTTCCCACTTCATGCAAGATAAAACAATAATGTTCAAAGGGGAGCCAGAAGACAGCATTCAGTGTCAGGCTGAGAGCTTTCAAGTCCTTGGTTTTGACACAAGCACCTGAAAGGCCCTGATTTATTTCACAACACAATGAAAAAGGTATCATCCCGTTTACATTCAGTCAAGGAATATGTTCCCTATATGTTAAGGGAAAACATATCAACTATTTTGACCTGTGATCATTTCTGGGGTTTAAACTTGTGCAAGAGAAGACAGAATTTAGCAAAAAAATTGTGTCTTGTTTCTTGGAAGTCACAGGAAGAAAGATCATTCCTTCACCTTCACTCCTTCTGAATCCCTTGGATTCCTATGCCCTTCACATCACTTTGTTGCACTTCCTTGCTCCCAAGCCCCATCACTAAGTAGCCATCCTTCTGCAAGGACCAATTCCTACAAGTTAACATTTGGCTTTTATGGTACAACAGCATGCCTGAATTTGTCATTTCAGAGGAAGTCTGCACCCTGGTAATTACTGAAGCTTTTCCAGAAGACTCTGGAGTATTTAAATGTGTTGCTGAAAATGAATTTGGATCTGCGGCATCCAGTGCACGTCTCTCTGTTTCCCCAGGTAAGCTCATGGGTCTCTGAACTGAGCAACTAAGCATGAGAGAATTTGCTGCTGCTCCACATGAGGTAGAGTGACGACCAAGCAGAAGCCAGACCCTAACATTTTTGCAGGCGAAAGAGAAGAGAAATGCCCCAAAAACACAGTCTGCTTGGGTCCTTCTCAAAGCTGGATGCAAGTTCTTCTGCATTTCTGCTTTTGTCCTGTCTTCCTCCAGGGTCAAGGATGACAAGGTGGAGGTGTTGTTCTGTCTCACAGAGGAGTCTCATCCCTGAGCTTCATCCCTCCAGGGACCCCAGCTTAGCCCAACACATTGGCTGTATCTATACCTTGTTTATTTTAACACCTGACTTGTCTGGCTTGTGCTGAAAACCATCTCCAAACAGAACAGCACCTTGTGTCTAAAGCAAAGCTCACCAACCCTGGTGAGAAGTCAGTTTTGGCCAATGCAGCTGTGCAGGTTTTGGTCTATGCAGACCCCAGGCAGGTTGAACTCTCATCCACCTGCACAGACATATCAGTTTCCCTTCCTGTTACTGCAGCATGCTGTATTGGTGAACCACCACTGCCTTCTACCTGACTTGTGGACAATTCTAATTCCAGGAGCAAAAGAGCTGGAAAGCTTTGCGGGTGTTGCCCACAGGCCAGCTGTGCACGTCACCATGAAGAAACCCACCTTCCCTAGGAACAGCCAAACAGGAGCCAAGGACCGAGATGCGGCTGGCCTGCCATCCTACAGCACAGAGACCCCAGGGCTGGGCAGACGAGCGGAAGCCGCAAACTTTGGCCAGATGAACTCCGAGAGCGAAGCTGAAGATTTTCACGGAGCTTATGAGAATTCGCCTCAGGCTTCACCTCTGAGGTAAGACAATGCTTATTCTGTTTAATTGTTCCAGAGAAACAAAACAAGTTAGAACGCTCATTTTAGCAATTCCATCCCAGATTTTTGTAGCGTTTCTTGGGTGTTTATAGGCATAACCAAGACTTCAAATGGTGACAGTTAAAAGGTCCAAGCCCAGCACTAGAGAGGAGTTTTCCTCAGTCCTGTTTGTGAAGGGGAGAGCTCCGAGGCAGACGTGTGCCTCCTCCCTCAGCCGAATGCCAGGGCGGCATTGCAGCGATACTGTTACACCGTGTGTAAACGGCTGTCCGTGACAGAAAGCACTCTCTGTGTTATAGATTATTTTTGGATGTACTCAGCCGCTTTAACTAAACTGGCTATTTTAACAATTCTGAACATCCTCCTCCAAAATCACTGCAGGAGAGATCATATTTCAGTGTAGATTTCTCCATGCACAGGAATTCTTTTTGCTAAATCACTGAGTAAAAATGGGTTTGCTTCAATAACCTGCAGTTCGCGAGGAGGCTCACAGTTTAGCTTCAAGCCCTTCCACGAAATCCAGGCTTGTTCCAGGGAAATCAGCTGGGACCCTATGCAGAGCCACTGCAGAATCAAAGCCCTGGCTGAAGCTGACTGGTACGGAGTTTAGGAGACTGCAGCACGGCAAAGCTGTGGAAGGGCTTGCTTGCAGCCTGCGATAAAGCTGTGCTGCTGTTGCCTTCAAAGATCACAAGCCAAGCATGTGAATGCAGCACCGTATTCAATTCACAACCAACTACACCAGTCCCAACACCTAGAGATAAGGCTGTTTGCTTGGGAGTATCCAACACAGACCAACATTGCATTAATTGTAACTTTTACACGATGATTGTTTTAAACAAGACTGTTAACTGTCCGCTGTGCAAAAATGAAAACCTTTCATAGAATTACCTCATAATTACCTCTTGGAGGGAATGGGAACCGTAGGAAACATCTGCTAGCTGTCTTTTTAGAACAGAATCCGCTTTTCCATCCTCTCCAGATTTCTCAAAGGCAGCAGGAAGCCTGCATTTCTAACAAGCAACCTCTGGGAAAGCTCTTTTAGATGATACTTTCTGCTTAGGATGACTGCTTGTAAAGTTTATTGCTTGCAGCAGTACCAGTGAGCTATGGTTGCATTTTTATTTTTAAAGTTCTGGTCAGTTTGAAATGCAGAACCCGATGTCCTGCATTAATGGCTATAACATACCACCAAAATCAGCTATGCAATAGCTTTTAAAAAATCAGGTTATACAAAACATCAACAAGTGTACAGAGCTGCAGAGTGCTTTTGATTGACAGCAATGCTGAACCAGATTTTGGAAGGCATTTACACATCTCAAGATACAGAGAGAAAACTATTAAAATTTCTAGATATACCCACCTATGAGCATTTAAATATCTTCAAAGCCCACAGTCTTATTGCCCTGTGCTTTGAAACATCATTTTGAATGGGACTCAACATCGTCAATTTTGCTGTTACCTCAAACTAAGTCATCTCTAATGACTAGCTGTACAATAACTGTCTTGTTAGGCAGATTTAGCCATATAACTCTCTCGTGTAGCGTATGTGGTTGCAACTGTATTACCGAAGACAAAAAGAAATACCGACAAAAACAGTGATGACAGAACAAAGCTATTACTGGGAACAACTGTAAAAATGAATGAAGTCCTTGTACTCCTACTTCTGCAAATTACTGCTTAGCAACAGCCACTCAACAAAAGCTAGAAAACGCAATTCTAGAAGACTGCCACTACCAGCTACTCCTTACAGCATCCCTCTTGATAGCCTTAAAGAAGCAGAATAAAATCTATACCAATTATTAACTTTAATAAAGGAACTTAATCCAAGCAAAAGAAGAGGCTTCAGGCAGCAAGTATATTGCCAGGTCTTTTAGGTAGCTTTTAAGATTCCTTAATAAATAAGCAAATGATTCTTAACTTTTTTCTAGATGTTTGTTGCTATGTGACTCAAGCAACAAGGAGAACATGATCGGATGCAATGTGTCACCATTCATAGAAAGTAAACTGAAGCTGTACAGAAAAGCTGGTCTCTAACACCTCGCAGTGCTGGTCAGGGTACTACTAAGTTACCCTAACACAGGCTATGAGATTTATTCCTATCCCGTTATCAGTTCAGCTTCTAGTTCTTTCAATTTTTTTCCTACCTTCTGGATCTCACGTTTTTCTGTTCCGTCTCTTTCACACAAGTCGTCCGAGTTGTGTCCAGCCTTCTAAGCGCATAAAGCTGTTCTTAAAATTGATGCCTTGCAGCCAACTTCAGTTCGGAAACAAGCACAGTGCACCCTCATTGAAGTCGATGGGGAGCCGGGGAGCCTGTCTGAGCACAGGGTCTGACCTTTAACACGCTCACAGCTTCCTACAGGGCAAATGACCATGCTTCAGTTACCTTTTTTTTGGTACTCAACTCTCCCTGTGCAAACTGCACGTTTTTATTTTTTACTTGAAAAGCAAATAACCTCGCCAACAACCAGGGACGCACGGCTTTCTCCCTTAATCACTTTCATCACGAGGAATTTAAATAAATTAGCACTCAATTAACACCTGCTATGTAGATTTAGTTCACAACCGGTGGGGTGATGTTTAAATACAAACACTAAATGTGGATTAATGCTTGAAGATCGCTGTGCTGAAGGGCTCACAAGTACAGTGAAGGGAGAGAAGAGGCAACTGAAAGACCCAGACCGAGCTGCGGTACTCACAGAGTTGGGATTTTTTTAAATAATAGTGTGTATTTTAGGCAAGAGTTGACAAAGTATAATTAACAGACTTAAAACACTATAATGTTAATTTAAGATGTAATTAAGCACTGAAGCCTTTGATTAAAGGGATACAAATCACCTAATCTGCCAGCAGGATCCGTTGCTGTTCTGGTGAAAACACCATAGTTGCACCTTTTAATCCAAGTAAATATGTATAATAATACACACAGGCAGCAAAATATCGAATAATGTTTTGTCACCGAGTGTATTTTATTTGTGTTATGCAGTTTATGACTCTTCAGACACATCCGTGAGCAATGAATGCCACTGCTCTTGATGAAGGTCGGTACCAGACAGAAGGTGCGGGTACCACCGAGGACGAGGACACGGCGGCCCCGGGGACCGCTCGGGTGTGCTGCCGGGTAGTTTCTTAAACATTTTTGGTCTGGCTTTCACCTATCTGTTGCCCTTAAGTACACAGCCTTAAAAACAGTAACAGTGTTACCACTACAGAGACAGTTAGCTACAGCCAATTAGTAAGTGAATTGAAAAAGGAATTACACAGAGATAACAAAGTGGGATTCAGGGACGTGCAAGCACATTGCAGCAGTCCTTCCTCTCTGGTCCCTGACGGCTGTTATGGGCAAAAAAACCTGGACTTCTTCAATTCTTTCCCTTCTCCGGGTGAACGCGGGGACGGAGCAGGGGAGGCGAGCGACAGCGCTGAGCCTCAGCCGCTCCACCGCCGGGCGGGGAGAGCCGGAGCCGGGCATCGCTCCCGCGGCCGGGGATGGAGCCGGCCGGGGCTCGGGGGAGCCGCGGAGCCCGGCCCCGCAGGCAGGTCCCAGCGCTGGCCAGGCGGGTGATTTGCTGACCGCGGGCACCTGCCCAAAACCCGGGCACCGGCCTTTAAACGCCGTGTCCCCGCCGGTCCGGGGCTGGCGGAGACTCTTATTGTGACAGCGGTGCGGGCAGGACAGGCAGGTCCCGCCGTGTCATCTGCTGGCAGCACATTAAAGCCTCCGGTCTTATAACGCTACGCAGAGGGTTACTATGACAGTCCGGGTCAGTGAATGACGGTCCCTTCCCAAAATACTGGTTAAAGCCCAGGTGACAACTCCTAGGCTGTAGGTAAGGTGCTGTGTTCGGGTTTGGTTTGGTTTTTTTTTTCCACGTCACTTTTTGACTCGGAAGCTGGTTAGGGAGCTGGCATGAGAAACAGCGGTGCGCTGGGCAATGCTGAGATGAAAAGGTACCTTTAAGGTGCGGTGGTGTCAAAAGTAATGTGAGAGGCAACAAAAATTAAAAAATATATAGATATCTATTATAAGATAGAATTATAAATTTAGATACTTTTTTTTTCCCACCCAAGTCAAGGTGGAATGATTTGAAGAAACTGTAACTTATTTGTGGCTGTGACAAATGAACCTGTGCGTCACAGAATCGTATCATATCTTGTTTAAGTGCAGTGTTCTAGAAAATAAAGTAAACGCCGGATTTGCTACATAGCCTGTAGGTAAAATGAATGAGTCTGCGCACAGGCAATAATATAAAAATGGTATAAAACCAAGATTCAATGAATTTTCTGCACCAGTGAATGAGAACACAATGTGGACATGCTCCAAAAATCTGAGCCAGCTTCAAATTCCGAGGGCATGACAAGGGGAAAGTTGGGGAATTTTTACTAGAAAACCTCTGTTTACTTACAGTTAATTTACAACTAATATTGATAATTACCTTTAGGAAATGAAAGCTTTGAATCTTTAAAATGAGAGCGATGTCTTTAGTTGATCTCTCCCCACGGGAATTTACGACCTTCGCGGAGCCCTTCTTCGGGCTCTCCGAGGAGAGGAATACAATATACTGTGTATATATAGCAGCGAAACAGCTGATCTCAGTGGGGCAAGATTACAATTTTTTCCAGCACATGTAACTGTGTGGATTTATATTCTAATTTTTTTATTAGTAGCTTTACGTTTATTTTGGGGGGTGATTTTTTTATCCTGGAGCTGAAGTTGCTTGTCAGTTTTAACAAACTCGCTCAGTTTGCTCTAATTAAACTTTCCGCTTTTGTAAATTGATGGAAAGCCCAGATTTAGATATCAAGGACCTGCAAAATAAATGCAGGACCTCTGAGCAGCTCAGCTTGCCTTACTTGATCCTGCAGCTATCTAATTCGGGAAATTATTAGCCCTAACAGCAAATCTCGGGAAATCACTTCAAATGGAGATGCACAGTCCTTGGCATTCGAAAACCAACAGAGAAGAAATCAGGATACTTTGTTTCAAAGGTTTCGTTTTCAGCTTAAAAGACAGTGGAACCTGTTTCATGCTTCCCTGTGGTGTAAGGAATTTCTTGGCACAAATAGCCAGTTCTCTGAGTAATAATACATTTAGTGTTTTGACAGGGCACAAAATTGCAGGATTCAAAGATCTTTAGTTAAGATGATATGTGGCAAATTAGCTTGCTTAGCAATAGTATCTGTGGTTATCTGTAGACTTACGCAGGTGCTGGGTCGTCTCAATAAATCAATTGCTATTTCTTTTAGAATTTACTGGGCTCTTGCAGATAAGATAGCCGTGGTGAGCACGGCACCTGAGTCGGGTAGGGTGCGTGAGTTGTTACTGTAATCCGAAATGTTCACACAGTTCTGGAATAGTTCTAATCAATCCTAAATCTCTTTATTTTAAGCTCAAGCTTTAACTGTCAGTTACCTGAACTTCATACTCTTTGGATTGCTAATGACTGCTCAATACACAGTATTTTTGTGATTCAAATCGTGATGTACTATTTATTTTATCTGTATTGTCTTCCCTAAGGGAAAATCCACACCAAGAAAGCCTCTATTCTGCAAGGCAAGGGTTCCATTCTATCCAGGATCCCAGCCAAGAAAGCTTTCGTGGCCTACCACCTAGTTTTTACCAGCCACCTATCCAAAGCCAGTTATCACCAACAAAAACCCAGGACAGCCGTGAAACCTCTCCTATGAGTGTCCCTAATTTCCCATCCGTTTCCTCTATGTGCCAACCAACTATGTTTAACTACGAACGTCCAAAACACTTTATCCAGTCTAAGAACGTGTGTCAAGGGCAACAGCAGCCTCCAGGACCCGCAGCCTCTACAGAGTCAAGCAGACAAATCAAACAGTCCTCCATCCTAATACAGCCTCGTAACCCAAGTGGGCAGAAATTCTCCTCCTCGTCATCGCTGAGCTCTTCAATCACGCTCTCCTCGCCTTCCTGTAGTGCCCCTAAGGAATCCACATATCCCGTCACGCCTGCATCTGCTCAGTCTCCTGCTAGCTCATCATCTGGGCAACGGCTTATATCCATGCCTAACCAACCCCCCGCAGCATTCCTGTGCTCAGTGCTACCCTCGCAGCCCGACTATAACAGCCAAACTCCTTCTCCTATGGAACCTCAGTAAGTATATACAGGCTTCTAACCTCCCCTTGCTTTCCTCTGGCCTGGCCTCTCCCGTGCACTGACCATCCCAAATCCAACTGTCCGGTGAAACATCAGCTTGGCTGAAGCCAATGGTACAACTCCCATTGACTTCTGATGTTGGAGGCAGGACTCTGCATGAACGGAGTTAGGAGGCTGAGTGCTTGCCCTTGGGGTCTGTGTGGGAGAGAGGAGCATCCACCAGGAATTAAATTGCACAGTAGTCATGGGCTGCTGTGCACGATTTCTGGAGTCAGTTTGGACAGTTTAGTTTCATTTGATGGAAATATCTAATTTAAGGGTATTCAGAACAGAAGATGGACACCCATCTCAAATGAATTTCAACAAATATGGCTTATGAACGGGGAGGCCGGGGGAGAAGGCAGTAGTATTTCCCACATATAAACAAGTTCAAGATTCCTAGTAAGTCTCAACAGTATTTTCAGGTTCCACATCGTGATGGGACTCTATGCCCACCTACAATACAGTTTCCATTAATCATACGTGCTAACAGAAAGGCAGCCACTCGAAAATTTTACCCCTTCAGACTGAAGACTAAATTCTTTCCTGAGTATGTATTATATCATTTTGCCTTTGGGCTGCAATCCAAATATCTCCCAAGGTCAGTGAGATCTCAAAGGGAGCTGCGTCTTGCCTTCTCACCAACTTGTATTCCTGCCAATATTCGCTGGAAGTCCCGGGGGCAACTCAGTGTAGAATACGCAACGAACACTCAACCAAGGATATTGGAAAGGTGATAGGGGCAGGGGGGTCCTGCTGGCTTGGATATAAATTCAGGCATAAGAGTCAGTTTGTATTCAGGAAATCTGAATGTTTCTGGGTATTTTTTGAATCACAGCACTGTGGGAAGCGGGAAGGTAAGACACAGAGGGCAAGATGGGGCACTCAGGAGCGTTTCTTAAAAGTACTGCAGGAACGTGTTGGGGTTAGGTACGTATTTAGAGTAACTGCTGGGTTTTGTGTATGTAGTGTTGGGTAGTATGTTTTCACAGCAAAGGGTTTTGGTGCCTCACTATGCTTTCATATAAGCTGCTCTTAAATGCAACACCCTGTGAATTGAGGAATTATTTTCCTAATCATGCTACAAATGGGCAAACGGGGACATGAGATGTATTAATCTGTAGGGCAAATTATTAAAGTTTTTAAGTTATAACTTGGGCAAGTTATTAAATCCATGCAGTGCTGGGAATATGTACCAGAATTATAACCCTTCTACCCTATTCTAATCAGCAGAACAAATTCCCAAGTGACAGAAGGAAGCGGATTTTGAATAGAAATAATTGCTGAATACAAGTGCAGCATACAAGACCCTGCTGCATGTAACGACCAGGGTCAGATCCCGTCAGCACAGAGTGCTGTGACCTCTGGCAGAGCTTTACAACCCATTTTGAGGGATGCTCCTCTTTTCCTAGCACCTTTCAGAGTCAAGCCTACTATCTAACTCCAAGATTTGATTGTGTCTCTTGACTATGGATTACAGGATCAGGCCATGTGGGGGGCTGCAGCAAGGGCTCCTAAAGACCCAGCCTAGCTTGGGGTAAGCTCAGCTGTGGAACTTCTCACAGAAATGCTATACGAAGTAACTTTCTGGGGCCAAGAAGAGGAGGACAACTAATAAACTGTTCATACCTAATAGAATAGTTTGTGACCTTGCTGTGGATTTGCAGCACCCAGGGACTTTTTAACAATTGAAATTATAAAGGCATGCAGTTTTTGAGGGAGAACTTGCTCCTGGACAGACTCGCATTGCTCAGTGGAGTTAGCGGCTCCCTCAAAACACTGGTGGCCTTACTGCACACATCTGAGTCCGGGCAGGGGCCATTGCAGGATGCAGGGATGCTGAACAGTGACCTACGGCAAGCTGCTGCGAGTGCTGTGGGAGGACACTCAATGGCTTGGCTAGAACATGATGCTTCCCCTTAAGTTTTTGATACTCAATTACACCACCTAGCCTATCTATCTCCCAAATGCTTTACGGGTTCATTGGAACCACAGTTCCTAGGTAGCAGGTTCACATTTTTGTGTGTATTCTGTGAAGCTGTAGCAAACAGTCAAGCAGGCCCACAGGAATAACTTTTGTTTCCTCTTCCTGCATGAGTAGTTACTCACAACCAATGTATAACAAACAAGCTAGCATCAACTCTATGCAGAAGACATCAGAACAAGAAATTCGAGGAACAAAAGAGGCCCTCATTCAGGACTTGGAAAAGAAACTCCGATGCAAAGACAACCTTCTCCAGAATGGCAACCAGGTAAGGGAAACCTGCTGATTAAAGAACCGGTTTGCTCTGACTCTCGGTAGTGCAAGCAGGGATGCAGAGACTAGTTATAGTGCCCCAGAGGCTGGAGCCTCCGAACTAAGCTGAAAGCAGAAGGAAATGCAGGAGCAACACTGCCCAAACACCTTTACTCAACAGATCCCAGCAAGAGTTCTTTGAGCCATTTATGACCAGAATATTCTTTCAGTGTGAGGTGGCTGAATTTTTCTATTAGAAATGTAAAAAAAAAAAAAAAAAAAATCTTTTCCAACAGTAACCATTTTTAATCATGGCTCGGGGGTGGTGTAAAGGCATGGTTCTGAAAGATTTACATCCAAACTCATTGTTTCCCAACACCTTCTTCATAGTTATTTTTGCTATTAGAATGCAAACAGCTGTACTGGTGGGCCAGGTTCAGCTCAGCCCTTCCCAGTAGAGAAGCAGCACATGCCTTAGTGCCTGATGAAAGCTGGCCTGGTTGCTGTAAGTATGTCTGTAGGCATTCTGCTCTGGCAATTGAATGTCTGCCTCTCCTGTGACTTCTGTAAGGGATGTGTTGACTTCTGAAGGCCATCTGATGCAGCAAGATGGCTTTCAGCTGCTCTTGCCTTTCCCTCTTATCCTACCTTCTTGGCCAGCACACAGCATTCAAGCTGTCTTTGAATTTGCGCCCCCAAATTAATAAGGCTAGTGTCAGGAGAAAGGTACATGTTTAGAGCTGTGGCACAAACTTGAACTCTCTGCTGGGGATCCTGCTGAACATCACATCCACAGACAACTAGAAACACAAGGAGAATCTCTCAGTTCTCCAGGCACAATTTTACCCTGGCATTCAATGCTGGGGTTAATAAACCACCCCGAGTCACTAGAAACTTGGAGAAGTACCAATATTTGAAAGCTCATTCTAGACACCATCACCACATGTGGAAAACCTCTTTGATTTCTGTTTGTATGAACAACAACAAATCAGATAAATCACAAAGTCTGTCTCCTATAAGGAGGTCTCTTAGTCTCAGTACCTACTTATTTATTCTGCGAAGGGACAAAATGCAATCCCCTTTTCCAAGAAATCCAGGTCTGGGAGAAAAATTTGCTTACCAGCAGGGAAGCACTTTACAGCAAGCTAGAGAGAGTGAGAGGTCTCTAACGTAGGAACCTTCCTGCTGGCTGGAGGCAGACTGGTAAAAGCACAGTGTTTATAGTTTCCATCTTCCTTCCCCTGAAGTAGAAAGAAATTTCTCCATTATCATCAGTGGGAACAGGTTTGTGTCTCATATATAATTTAAACATTGAAGGAAAAAAAAGCATATCAGGTCAAATCTGACTTAATGTGTCCCTAACAGGAATCTTCTCGCTGCTGTAAGAAAGCTTCCAATTGCAAGCCAGTTTTTCTTCCCATAGGAAGCCAGTCTAAAAATAAGGCTTATGCAATCACCACTCTGTGTCCTCCTCCCCTTGTCCTCCAACATCTGAACCAACTGGCCAATCTCAGCCACACTTGATACAGCCGTAACAACCTCAGGGATATTAAGCTCTCGCAGGTTTTGCAAAAGGTCTCTCTCACTCTTTTCTAAAGAAAAGTCCCACAAGCTTCCCCAAACCCTTACCTACCCAGGAATAATCACATACATGTCCCGTACACAGTAGAAATTCAGTCAGAGCTTGTCCTCACATCACAAAATCCAAACCCAAGGTAAACTTTGTGGGAAGCGAAGTGTCAGGTGTTCTGGTGCTCAGGAGACTAATGTACTCTTCTAAAGGCCACTGACAGAACTTGAATTTAACTCTGTTCGTATTTATCCCTCTGTGCTGCATCCATATTGTAGGAACATGTTACATGACTGAAACGCATTCTTGCCTCCTCAAGACAGCACCCAGCATTTCATAAGGCAGCAGCTGCGCTGGCATAAACTTCCCTTGTGCTTTCAGGGGCAGTGGTGCTCCTCTCTGGCTGCGTCTGCTTCTGATGTGGCTCTTGCTTTTTTGGGAGTAGGGGCGCGAGCATCCAGCACGCCTCTAGCTCCTGAAGTAAATCCACAGCTGAATGACTTGGGAAGTCTTCCCAGTGCTAACAGAAAGGTACCCTGGGACTTACTCTGGCTTCTGAGATAATGCCATCAGTTACCCATAAATAATCCCGGTGGAGAAAGAGGAGGAGTGTAAGGCCACAGATGGCATGAGAGAGGCTTTGATGAACAGGCAGTTTAATCTTTTATGCATTTCAGTGCTGTATATATTGAGGCTGACTTCAGTAGTCATCACAGACTGCAAACCCTCTGGAACAGAAGTTGTGTTTCTATTCAGCCGCTGCTTTCATTGACAACACCCTGAATTTGTGGCATATTAATGTGCTCTTACAAGCTGACCTGAAATAGTAAATGGACTTCTAACTAGAATTCCTCTCCACTCTGCTTTAAGCGATTAACTTATGAAGAAAGAATGGCTCGCAGGCTGCTCGGACCAGTAAATGCTGCATCTGTGTTGGAAGCACAAAGTGAAGACAACATGCAGAATGCACAGGTAAATGGGGGGGGACCTTTCTCCAGAACAACAGTTTTCTGGTGACTGTGCTGTGACCTGCTTGTACCTGAACAGGGCAGAGAGATGGGGTTTATTTGGTACCAGTGCAAGAGAGGGGAGGGAAGGGGCCAGCTCGCACTGGCAGAGCTCTGTATAGTAGGGATTTGAGGGTTTTTTTGGGGGGTTGTGGTAGAGGGGGGGAATTTAAGCACCATCCCCTTGCTGGGTCTGATCTGTAGGAATGATGTCTCCAGGGAGGAATTACAACAGCTGCTGCACAGCACGTTACACCCTGCTTGTGACAGGCAGGGAGCAGCACAGCCAGGGATACAGGTACTCACTCTCTAACAGCCCAAGTTCAGACTTGGCCAGGACAGCAAGATTTACACCTGTCACTGTTTGGAATAAGTGACATTGACTACAAGAGGTCAGGGCCTTGAAGTGGGATAGGCTAGGTTTTAGCCCCTCCAGGAGCCTGCAATCATTAAGAGAAGGCAAAGCATTTATTTTAGCAGCCCACATACTGATAGACAAGCATCTATTACTACTGGCATTTTCAAAAGCATTTTAGTTGAAGACCAGTTAAAAGGTATCTTTGGCACTTCTGTGATCAAAGTTATTGGAAATGTCTGTGATGTGGCGCTGGATACCTGCGCAGCCAAAGAAAACATACCTCCTGCTGCATGCACGCAGGGAGCCAGCAGGCTGGCACACACCTTCCAAAGTGCAGTTAGCAAAACTCTTTGCAAAAGACACTTAAGATCACAGCAAGGGAGGAATACGCAATTTGAGCTATTTCTCCCCAACAATCACCTGACAGGCAGGCAAGAAGGGAACATTATGGATGTCGGAGAGCAAGGGAAGCCTCGTCTTTTGTAGAGAACAAGGAAACATTCAGTCAAAACCGGATGACTGACAACTTTTCAGGGTGTGTGAAATGCTGCATAAAAAGGAGTACTGGAAGGAGAGGTTGACTTATGTTTGGGAGATCTTACTCCCATTGTTCAGTCTTATTTTTAAATATTGTAGTCATTGATTCATTCAGCCTCATGATTCCTCAGGAACTTAACTACATAGTCCATATAATAGAGCATTAGAATTACAAGCAACTCCATCACTACAGCATCCTTTCACAAGACAAGTAATAATTGTACAGAACTAGTGTAAATGAGCAGATAGAAGCAATTGCCTCTTGGACTCGGCATTGAGCTCAGTCCAGCAAGACCCCCATTCATGCAATGCTTCTCCTGAACTGAAGACTGCTTCTGTGCTTGAAGTTTAAACCCAGGCTTAAATATTCCACAGAACTCAGCTATAGAGCACAGAACCAAGCATCGTAATGGCTCAATGCAAACACCCCAGGAATTTCCATGCAGTGTTTCCTCTATCTGACTCCATTGCTAAAATGAGTCACTGGTAATAAACTCTGCTTGCATTTTCCAAACATCCAAGTTCCTAGCAGGCATCAATCCTGGGTACTTTAGCAGATTTACTCATGTGATTGTGGAGCTGTCAGCGAGCTTAGTTGGTGCTGTGATCTAGAAAGAAAAATATTTTCCAGCTCAGCATGTGTCCATTGCCACTGGTACCATATTTAAGTGGGCACAATACAGCGTTCTTGCCAGCGATTCCACTTCTATTCCTGCTATAGCGAAGGACACTCTGTACTTAGCTCTCATTTTAGATACTGCCAGTAGTACTACTCCCCTCTAACAAAGGTTATTGGCTGGCCAAAAGCCTTGTGTGCCAAACAAAAGTGCTGCACCTATCACCTGTGCAGAGTGATGAGACGTTGTGCCATTCTATTAATAGTACTTGTTACTGTCATGGCAAAGCCTAGGGTGAACTCTTGATGCAAGTTCCTTTACCTTTTGTCCCAATGACTTCTGAAGTATTCAGCTTTTAAGCAGCAGACAGTATATGAACTTTAAAATGGCTTCTCATTCAGTTTATAGATAGAACTTTCTAAGTTAACTCACCTCTCCTCTTTCTCTTTCCAAGCACCAGAATGCGGAAAACATCAGGCTGCAGGTTCCTACAACACATGTAAGGTAATGCATAAGCTTGTGCTGCACTGCACTTCAAGATCTTATGTCAAGTGTTTCTAGACAATGTTAGTTTTACTTCCTTATTTATCACTTTTTCTAAAGTAGTAATTACTAAATTCATACACTTCAACTAAAATATTACTATTTGAGGATGGCTGATGATGCCTATGATCTTAATCCGGTCAATTCTAAACATATCACTAGATGTTTAAAGACCCCATGTACCTAGGGCAAATATGCTTCGTATTCTAGAAGACTAATCTCTAGTCAAAGCAAGGTTCAACAATGTAAATGATGACATGTAGCACGATGAAATAGAGCCTACATTGCTCTTGTAAATTCTTCTGGATATTAGGCCAAAGATGAAGGTTTCCTATGTTACGCTTCTGGGTTGAACTGAACAACTTGAGCAAGATAGGTGGCTGATTAAAACCCATGCCTTGCAGCTGAAAACCAAACCACAACTGTAGTACTAGACTCCTAAGCATGGTGAGGGACTCTAGCTGCAATCAGTACTTCAGTGTCATTTGTGCTATAGTGACTTTTACACAAGTAACTGTTGCTGTCCACTTTTTAGGAGCAGACCGTCCTCAAGAGGAGATGACCGTGGACATGATTCCATCCAGGAAAAGTTTTTTCAGCCACGTTTCACACAAGTGCCCGAAGATGTAATTATTGAGGAGGGGCGATTCTGCAGACTCGACTTCAAAGTAATACCCGCCTTTCACTTTCAGTTCCATTATCTGTGTGGGGTGTGCGGCATGAAGAGAGGTCTCTGAGCTGCAGTGCCTTTGCACTTTAATAAGCCAGAGCACTAATGGCAAATGGTGCAAGGTCTCTCCAGGCAACGTAAACCAAGAAATAGGAGATGCCTGAATATTTCAGCATTTTCCCTTGGAAAACGTAAATGGAATTAGCTTCATAAGAATATGGTTAAAGCTAAATAGTGGTAAATATGGACCACCATAGAACACCTTCTAGACCTCACTGGGAAGAATGAATATTAAGGCCTTGCTGAAAGAAGGCATTTTGGGAGGGAACTTTGTGCTTTGCACTGGGACTTCGCTGACTTCAATGGATACATGCTGGACATACGTCCAGCAAGGCCTGCTTAGGACTAGCCTGCCTTTAGTGAGTCTTCTCTGAGGTAACTGTGCCCTTGCTGGAGCAGACAATCTGGAAAGGAAATGCCCTAATGACAAACAAACAAAATGCCAGAATGGCCTGAAACTGCATGGCAACGGTACCAACCCTAGGGTTAGAACGAACCTGCATCTTCCACACATGCAGCTTCGCTGCAAAGGGGGTTTGCTGATTGTGGTTTGGCTTGTTTTTTCCTAATCGCTTCCAATCTCTTTCCTTAAGTAAACTCTTGACAGACTTAGGCATGACCTTTAGCCATTTTGCTGCAAATTGCTTAACTTTTGAATGTCATGGACAGCCTGGAGCATGTCTGCAGGACAGTTTATTTATATACATTATCAAAACAGTATGGATGTCAACCCTATTGATGGTACTAACTGTGAGATTAAAAGGGTAAGTTCCCCCCCTCTATGAACCCAAAACGAGTATCTTTGGCCTAATCAAAACTACCTTACAAGATGGGAACAACCGGGGCTTGCAGAAACAGCATCCACTGTCTTGTAGCTAAAAGCTCATCTTTCCATGGCACTTCACAAGCCTTACTCTCTGTGCAGCACCACATTAATATTCAAAACTAGGCAAGACTAAAACTTTGCAGTAGGATCATGATTTGATCATCTATTGACATCAAACTCCCTATAGCATTGAAGAGCTTTTATTATCTTAAAAGCTGTTTAACTCTTCACTGCCTTCCTCTCCTTCACAGGTTAGTGGGCTGCCGACTCCAGATGTGATGTGGTATCAGAATGGAAGGATGGTTCACCAAGATCAGTTCCATAAAATGATAGTGTCAGAAAAGGGATTCCATTCATTTATTTTTGAAGCAGTCAAATCATCTGATGCAGGGACATATGAATGTGTGGCTGTCAATCGTGCAGGAGAAGCCTCTTTCGCAGTTAAAGTGGAAGTAATTGGTAAGACTGAGAGCACCGATAATTACTTGGCCACACATGGAAAAATCTGAGCAATCTAATGCCTTCCTCCATGTGTTTGGAATTTAAAATAAGTAAGCAGCAGAGATAGATCTCCAGATACTCAGGCTCAAACAATAACAAACACATTATCTTTTCCAAGACTATTGTAATACATACATCTGGGATGCCATATTTCTTCAAAGCACTTCTAGTGGGATATTTAGATGTAGTGGGATGTCCAGAATTTGGGAGTTATTAATCTCCCAGAATTGATAACATATGTTGATTGGCTCTTGTCCTACACCCTTATGTTCATGGGAATTGCCTGTACACTAAAGAGATGCAGTAAGGAGCATGTGCCCTCCTGAATTTAGCATTCTGAAATTTTAAAAAACAAGCCTGATATTAGCATTCAATACTTAGAGTAACTCCTCCTTATCTTTCCTCTTTAATTTAGCAAAAGAACATCACACGCCTCCAACTTTCATCTTCAAGCCACAAAGCAAAAAGGTTTTTGAAGGAGATACAGCCAGACTGGAATGCCAGATCTCTGCTATTCCAACACCCCGGATTTACTGGAAAAGAAACAACGAAATGGTACAATATAATACAGACCGAATAAGGTATCCTACTAATGAGTTGGCCATTGGTGTGTTAGGAAACAATAACCAGTATTTAAGTCAAATTTGAACTGGCTAGTTTCTAAAAGCAGCAAGCTGGAAAGCTAGATCCATCCCTCGTTGGGATGGTGAACAGGCCCATGTGCTGGACAGGCACAACGCTCAGAATCTTGTTTCGAGGGCACAGAGAGAAAACTGTGACCAGCTGCCACTCTGAATTGTAGCAGCAGTTACAAGGCCCACAGAGAAGCATGGCTTTAGGACTGAAACACGCAATGCATTCATCGTGCTCTGAGGCTATGGGGCTACAGAAGGGCCTTGATGCCACCTGAATGGTATCGTGATGGGAACCACTGCTGTCTCGTAACACAAATGCTGTCTAAATAGTTTGCAGTGCCCTGCAAGAATTGTTCTAGGACTTTCTCAGCTCCTCAGCATGTAAACTGACCCTCTGATTTCAATGTCTTCTCTCCCTCTCCCTCCAAGCACTTACACATAAACACCTTCATTTTTCAGCTTGTTACATGACAATACTGGAAGGATTTGCCTCCTGATTAATAATGCAAACAAGAAAGATGCTGGCTGGTACACTGTATCTGCTGTCAACGGAGCAGGTGTGGCCACATGCCATGCCAGGCTGGAGGTTGCCAGTAAGTACCACATTCACAGTGCCACAGCCACAACTGCAGCTGCCACTGGCACTTGTACTCAGAGCAGAACCTCAAGTTTAACCTAAGGAAGCTCAGGCTGCTGGGAGGGTTTCTTTCCAAAGGTACTGATCTAGACAAAAGTAACTATCCTGGGAAAAACTTTTTTGTTTAGTACCAAGACACTGTGATGCGCACACTGTCTACATCTGCTGTCTGCACTGCTTAAAGACTACAGTTTGATTGATACCAAGAATGAGGGTGAATATAAATCTCTGGTGTCTGAGAGATAGGCTTGACTGTTAAATTACTCCTAAGTGTTTACTGATTTATGGTGCAGATAAAAAGCAATTGGGTTGCTGTACCATGGGTCTTTCCACAGCCTGGGAAGACACTGAAAGAAGCTTTTTTCTCTCTTCCAGCACATGCAAACAAGCCAGTCCCAGCCCCAAAGCAGTTGCGGGTTCGACCAACTTTTAGCAAGTATTTGGCACTTAATGGAAGAGGACTGGATGTGAAACAAGCTTTCTCACCGGAAGGAGAGTTTCAGCGTTTGGCTGAGCAGTCTGGACTGTATGAAAGTGATGAACTTTAACTGAAAACGAAGAGGAAAACTCACACCTATAAGAGACACTTACAACATAGATGCAGTTAACTGGTGATTGCTCTAATTAGCAAAATACCTATCTACATATTTTTACTTTGACTCTTGCACATTCAGCTGTTCCCACTTTACCATGTTAGATTTTATTTATATGGTTTGGTGACTATAACCATTTACTGAGTATTGTATTTTAACTATAAAGCCTAAGAAAGCAGGCTAATTAGTTTTTACAAGTGGGGGTGGTTTTAGTTCCACCTGTGCTTGGTTACATGCTAAAGTAGATTGGCTTGTACTGCTTCTCTAATATCACTCTTGATAGTATCAGAAGTCTGTACTGTCTGAATACTAAAATCAAATAGACTAGAGTGTTTTTATGAGAGTAAATTAGAAGCAAATAAAATTTTAAATAACCAACATCAGCTGTGACTCTTCCTTGATCTGTTAATAGCAGCTTACGGATGTCTGGCATCAGCTGCAGCCTGGCAAAGATGGATTCTTACCCTACTAAGTCTGACACCCGTCCCCTCCCCTGTCTGCTTGCCGATAGCTATAAACTATTCAGTATAAACCAGATGCTGACACTCCCTTAACAGTAAAACAGGTCCGCGAGGCAACATCAGTATTTTTTCTCCTTGCCCACTTGCCCCAAAAGCTGCCCTGTACAATATGAAGCATTAAGGCTATCATGTTTTCCCTCCTTGCTCCTTTAATTGAGGAGTGGCTTTAACTTATCTGACTCTTGACTGTCAACAACCTGTTGATTTGAATCATCCAAATGGTTTGTATGCTGCTACTCAGAGCTACCTTGCTCAAAATAATAAGAAAAGTACCATGACACCTGATTTTGCCAAACTCCAACAAACCTACTCTCTGAAGATTTTTCAACCGTACTTGCTAAAGGAAAATTTGTGAGGGTGGAACTGGCCCGAGCTCCTCCTGGGGGGGTGCACGGTAACGCTGCTGCTAGTCAGCAACCCCACCAGCATCTTCCAGAACGGAAAAAAATGAGGCCTCAGCTTCATCCCACGCTGCTGTACATGAAATAAAACCCCAGATCTGAACCGCACAACACCGACTATGAAACTCCCAATGCAATCCAGCAGCTCTGCCACCACGCTTCTCCCTCTGGAGCAATGAAATATGCTGAAATATGCTGAAATAACTGTCCCCCCCACTGCGCTCTTTGCGGGTTTGGGCTGATCGAATGCAGACTGACACCCGGGTCGTCCACAGGCTTCTTTAGAACATAAAGACGCTGCCATGGTGGGCAGGGGTGCGGTACCAGTGCTGTCAGCTCTGACCCACAGCACCCCAACTTCTTGCCAGGGCCGGGAGCCCAACCAGCACCTGCGCTCGCAGCGTTTGCGTTAATATACATTTAAATGAACATAACCTACGTTCCCTGCTGCTCTTCCCAGCAAGATGGGAATTTCCTAACTGCCTGAACAGAGCCTGGAAGCACCCAGACGCTGCAATTTATCGTTTGATTTCCCGCCCCCCGAAGGAACGGCTGCCCACGGGGGAGCGGGAAGCACGGGCTCTACCAGGCCCCGCTGCTGCGGCCCTGCGGGGAGGGCTGGGCAGGGGGCAGCGGACGGACCCGCTGAACGCCACTAACAGCAATAAAAACAACGATAATAGTAAAAGCTCCGAGGGCGGCAGGCGCAGCCCCGCGACGGTAGCCAAGGGCAGCCCGTGGCCACTCCGACCCCGCTGCCCAGCCCGACCCCTCCGGCAGGCGGTGAGGGGAACCGTCCCGAGGCGGGGAAGTCGTTGGGATTCAAACGGGGGAACGCCGGCAGCCGCCCCGGACCGGCCACCATGGAGCCGTCGGCGACGCGGCAGCGGTCCGCGATGGAGCAGAGGCTGAGCGGCCCCGGTGCGTGAGGCGGCCCCGCTCCCCTCAGCGCCGGTCCCGCTCCCCTCAGCGCCGGCGCCGCCCGGGCCCCCCTCAGCCGGCGTTATGCCGGGTCCCCGCCGAGCCCCGCGGCGCGGCCGGGCCTCGGCCCGCCGCCCCCGCGGGAGGGTAGAGGGCTACGGGGCTCGGCGGGGACTGAGGGCTCCCTCCTCTGACTCCTCTCTGCCCCCGCCGCCGTTTCCCCGACCAGGTGCCGCCGAACACCGGCCCAGCGTCGGTAGAGAACTGGAGCTGAAAACCACCCTGCGGGAGCTGATCATCTACGCCTTTTTCCTGACAGACCTCTGTATACGTAAGTCATCAGATGACTGAGGTGACCGTCTACAAATAATTAATGTGTAAGCTGTACCTCTTTCAGTATTTACTCCTTACTCCACCCGTCTTCCACCCAAAAGTGTCACTTCAGTCGGAATTGCTCTGACTGCCTTTTTCTAGCAGCACGACTTCATGACAACGGAAGCGGAGAAGCAGGGCTAGAAGCTGTTGTCATCCTCTAATTCCAGCCCATGAGCATCCCCTCTTTCCCCCTTCTTTCCAGTGACGTTCGGCATGGTGAGCACGGAGATGTACTACCTGAACAGAGTCATGTCCCAGCTCTTCCTGGAGCCGCCCTTCTCCGAGGACAGCCAGAGTGGTTTCAGGAGCATTGAGAGCAGAGGTGATTTCTGGAGGGTAAGGCTGTCGTTGCAAAGATGTCTTCTTGGACAGCGAATAAGTGAAGAAGCTCCGAAGGGTTAATCCGGAGCAATACCGTCTCACGTTTCTCCTAAAAACCATGTGCTAGAAGTGCTTCCAGCAGGAGAAAGGCAAAAAACTTCTTAAAATCCATTTGGAGAAATTCTGCGTACAAACAATAACACTGATACTTCTAAATAATCAGTCGAGGAAAACAGTAGGACAGTTAATTGCTGCATCACATTCTCAATATTAGGCTTGGTCTGAAAAGAGCTTCAATAAAAACAGAAAGATTTGGGGTTTACAGTTCTTTTGACTTTCAGGTGTTTAAAAAAATATTTATGATTTCCACTAGGGCAAACAGGAAAACATACCATCTCGTTTCACTTGGTTTGCTGTTACATTACCTCATACTTCAGTGACGGCTGCAAAACGCTGCTCTCTGTTTTCACTACTAGGTGGAGGACTTCCCCAAATTACCGGCATTGCGCAGCTGACTGCAGAAGACAAAGTTTCTCACCTTACACTTCCTTAAAAATGGAAATGCCTGGTTATAACAAACCATTTGGAAGAATTGTACTTTTATCATGGTGTCTGTTATTACTAGTCTATAAAATAGTAAACCCTTGCTATGCAGTGTGGGCGCTGGCATACTAGAAGTGGTTGTGATACATGCTCAGATGGTGCCAAACCATGGGGGCTTGTTTTGTACGCAGAATAATGTTCTCCCCAAGCTCTTTATCAGCATCTAAGAAACACACAGAAAAGGGGGGATTTTTTTCCCCGCCTTCAAAAATAAATACTTCTTCATTTAGATTCAGATGACTAATGCCTAGTCAGAAATATATCCCAAAACAGATCTTCAGAGATTAAGATAACCAACAGATTTTGTTAAACAACATACAATGTTTGTGTTTAAACATATCTGTTTATAATTCAGCAGAATTTTTCCATGAAATCCCAAACAGACATGTGTTGCAGCCTTACCCTGAATAATCCCATTACCTATCTCTGATAGAATTGCATAGGGAATAGAATTGACTCATAACAAAAAGACGTAAATATATCGTATTTATAAGACAGTACATAGGTGGGAATTGTTTGTGTTCTAGCTTACACTCTGTAGCTATAAGTAACCTGAGAACCCTATACAGATTTTTATGCTAAAAAGTGGAGTAATAGCAGTATTTCAATCTTCTTTTGAAACTTTAACCTCATTTGTATGTATAGTTTGCAGAAGGACCCCTGTTGGATGGACTCTACTGGGACAAAAGGTGTAATAACAACACGATGTTAACCGTCCAGAACAACAGCAGCCATATTTACTATGAAAATTTGCTGTTAGGAGTAGCCCAGATCCGACAGTTGAAAGTACACAACAACACTTGCTCCATCTACCCATATTTCCATGCTTTTTTAGAAGACTGTTACAGTGAATATCATTACCAAGCTGAAGACAGGTCTGAGTTTGGTCTAAAGAACGACTCCGAGTAAGTCATTCTACTTCAGCACAGAAACGTTTTTGAAAACATAACCATGTTCTTAATGCCAGTATAGTAATATAAACACTTCTTCAGTTAGTACATGCAATTAGCTGAGTTTTTCTCTTGTTTACATTGCGATAAACCGTGGATTTGTTTTTGTGCCAACATTACAGACGGGAATTTGGCATGGGAAATTTATAGCGGAGAGACAGGAAGAACTGGAAACAGTGATCCCAGTTCAGCAAAAGCGCATGTTAATGGGCCTATCGCCACTAACATCTCTGGAGAAATGCTCAATTATGAGGCCTGAATTTAAATCACATGTTTATAAATTGGAATCATGCTAAAATGCTGTGGAAACAAGAGCCAAAAGGCCTGCTTCACACGCTTCATTTAGCCTTGATTTAACGCAATGAAAGAACATGTGAACATGCCACAGTAACAATGAACTACGTAAACCAGAGATACTCCATTTATCTATAAAGGTTTTAAGGTAATAAACTGTCTAGCCCATGTTGGGCAAAATCCAGATTCATAAGCAATTGCTGTTTTGTGAATGTACTGAGTAACTAAATAAAAGAAATGGGAATATCTTAAGGCTGTATGTCTCATGCTTACTTCACGTAAAGAAAAGTGTTATTTAAAGGTCTGGCTTAAATGGCCAGCTGTGGATGCAGAAGAACACAAGAACTAACAAGGACTGTAAAAAGTCGAAGCTTATTTCAGCCCAGTTTCCATAAGCTGATCTGCTTTGTTTTCCCTTTTCTGCTAGATGGAAATACACCTCAGCCTCCTCGTTATCCCCGTGGTACTGGGGTTCTATGGGCTTGTACAGCAGTGGGGGATATAAATTCACCTTACCTCAATCGAAGCAGAAAAGCCTGGAGAAGTTGGTGTTTCTCAGGCAGAACAACTGGCTTACTAGAGGAACCAGAATTGTATTTATCGATTTCTCAACATACAATGCTAACGTAAACCTCTTCTGTATAGTCAGGTGAGTTCTTACATTTACTCCACGTGAAATCCAACTTACTGAGGCATAATGCTTCTGTAAGGACACAAGGAAAGGCTGGTCGCCTCAGGCATATGCAGCCACATTTCTCAGGTAGCAGCTGGCAAGACAGTAATTCATTAAAAATGCAGAAATTCAGTGGAAGGAGCAGACCCAGATCCATCCTTTCCTTTTTTTTTTTAATAGTTGGTGTCTGTTCTGTACAGCTGGTTGCTGCTGTCAGTTGGAATAGATTTCATAGCCTTTTGCAAGGTCAAAGGCTGGATTATTAATCTTCTTGTCAGCTAGTGGAGGGAAAAGACTCAGGGTGTGGTGAATGTTAGGTCTTCTGAGACACAGTTTCTTTAAAGACTTAACCAAACACCATAGCTTGGGTATCCCAAGAGCTTCTTATTTTCCCCTCAACCTTCCCTACCACGTAATACTCTTTTAATGGGGAACTTAGTGTAACTCTTACAAGAAGATCTTACGGGTGTAGGAGTTCCAGTAAGGTATTATTAATGTAGCAATAATCAATACTAGAAATTTAAGGGCTGAGATGATTTCAAACGACGGTAACTAACACCAGTCCCCAACTCTTTCCAGGTTGGTGGTAGAGTTCCCTGCCACCGGGGGTGCTCGCACCTCCTCACATACCTACTCTGTGAAGCTCCTCAGATACGTTACATATTATGATTACTTCCTGGCTGCTTGCGAAATCACCTTTTGTCTCTTTATCATTACATTCATAATCCAGGAAGCTACAAAAATAGTAAAACTGAAAAAGGAATATTTCAGAAGTGCCTGGAACTGTCTGGATTTGCTGCTGCTCGTGGTGAGCTACCCCTTGACTTTCACCTCTGTGCGTGCCAGCCTAGGCTAGCACTGGATAGACAGCCAACGAGCCAGAACAGCCCAAATCTGTGTCTGGTTAGAGTCAGTCACCCACTGTTCTACGTTGAAGAGGCCACATGGCCCACCATGGTTCAGCACACTTGAACTCTTTTCTAGCCTTGCTGTGTCTCCACGTCCTTTCACTCATTATACGCCCTGCTTGTTTTAGCCTTAATCTTTGCAGAGCAGGGAAGCACCAGTGCATAACAGAGCTAACACAATAAAACTAGAACATACGCAGCGTGTTACATAGCACAAGCCCAGAATTATCACAGTACAATTACAAATTATTTGGCCAATAAAGTCTCATACGTACAGTTTATGACAAAACATCTAAAAAGCTCAGGTTCTTCAAATCTAACCAAGGATCTTTTGAAATCAGTACAGTCTTTCCTGTGCAAAGTGGCAAGTCTCAAGAGAGGGGGGTGTAGCTGGACTTGAGTTTCACTTCTGCTTTCCTTCAGGTATCCATCCTTGCCATTGCCTTCAACATCTACCGCACTGTAGCAGTGTCCCTGCTAATGGAAGAGCTGCTGTCTGATCCCCACGCGTATCCAGATTTCTATTTCCTTGCATTCTGGCAAGTCCTTTACAACAACATGATTGCCGTCAATGTCTTCTTTGCTTGGATAAAGGTATTGATTCTTATTCCCTTTTTTTGTACTCAAGAATCATAGCGTTTCTAAGCATAGCATAAATGTTGACGTTTACATTTTCATGAGTAAATTGCAAAGGTGGGGCTAAAAAGGAGAATTTTTTTTATAAGATTCCAGAAGAGTTTAAAATTACCTCCTTCTCATAAACACGGGTCACACAAATTCCAAACCCGTCTAAAAAAAAATTTTGCATGTGGGCAGCTGTCTCTATTGGAGCAGCTGGGAAATTAGCATGGCCAAACAGCCTTCTCAGACTCAGTCTTTTCCTGGACCAAATATTATCCAGGTCACAGCCTGACCTACACAGGCATGGCTGTAATAGGTGAAGCTATTCCATAGCTTTTGTGGCCAAAAGCAATGGAAACAGCAGCTACTGTTTAACTGCAGAGGAAGGCAAAATGTGCCTGAACTTGATTCAGAAGTGGCTTTGTGCCAGGACACCTTTAATTTCATTCTTAGTTGCAAATAGATTTGCTGACTCCGGACAGAGTAGCAAACTCCTCTAAGATTAGGGGCTACTTTTGTTCCTAACCAGGTGCTCTGGGGCCAAACCAGTCCTGCGTGTTTGCATGCCACTGCCCCTCACCTACTAAATCCTGCTGGCTCTGACTGGGATCTGCACCCAGCAGACATCAATGACTTTTTGGTTTGGGTGGCCTCAGCGTTCCCAGCAGCTGGATGAAACTTCCCAAAGCTTGGCCTGATCCCAGGCTGCTTACAGGCCCTCTTTCCCCTAAGGCATTTGTAAAACACCTAGCACAAAGCAGCTGTGAAACAGACAGAGGAGGTGCTCACATCTGCCATTACAGTCATACCCCAAGTACCTGAACATAAGCTATCAGGAAAGGTCACGTCCTTTTAAAATAAACAGGCTTTTGGCCTTCCTCCACCTCCCAGGCCAAAGCTGCAGGAAGAAGCTGTTTGGGAGAACTGGCTGTTAACCACTTCTCTGGACAGTCTTCCTCATTACATCCATTCTGTACCCCAGCTGCACATTCCCCCTGCGTCATCCTCCCCTCAGACTGATTGCTGTTAATTTAGTAGAACAACTGTGTTTATAATTAATGATTGTCATTGAACAAGGCTTTTGTTCAGGCCTTGTTTCAGACACAAAGTAAAGGAGAGCTCCTTAACAACGCAGGCCATCAGGGAATCCTCAGATACAGGCGGGTGGTGTCTCTTGTAATCTCCTTGAACAGGGGTCACAGAATCATAGAATAGCTCTGGTCAGAAGCGACCTTTAAAGGCCATCTGGTCCAACCACACTGCAATGAGCAGGGACATCTTCAACTAGATTAGGTTGCTCAGAGCCTCGTCCAACATGACCTTGAACGTTTCCAGGGATGAGGCACCTACAACCTCTTGATGGCACATCTGCCCCTCGTCCTATCGCTCTACTCTGTGATAAAGAGTCCCTCCCCATCTTTCCTGTAGGCCCCTTTAGGTACTGAAAGGCTGCAGTAAGGTCTCCCTGGAGCCTTCTCTTCTCCAGGCTGAACGACCCCAACTCTCTCAGCCTGTCCTCATAGCAGAGGTTCTCCAGCCCTCTGATCATTTTTGTGGCCTCCCCTGGACCTGCTGCAACAGCTCCATGTCCTTTCTGTGCTGAGGCCCCAGAGCTGGAGGCAGCACTGTAGGTGGGGGTCTCACAAGAGCGGAGTAGAGGGGCAGAATCCCCTCCCTTGACCTGGTGGCCACGCTACTTTGACGCAGCCCAGAATGCGGGGGGCTTTCTGGGCTGCAAGCGCACATTGCCAGCTCATGTTGAGCTTCTCATCCACCAACACCCCCAAGTCCTTCTCAGGGCTGCTCTCAATCCCTTTATCCCCCAGCCTGTATTGATACCATGGGTTGCAGGGTCCTGCACTTGACCTTGTTGAACCTCATGAGGTTCACATGGACCCACTTCTCAAGCCTGTCCAGGTCCCTCTGGATGGCATCCCATCCCTCAGGCATGTCAGCTGCACCACTCAGCTTGGTGGTGTCCACAAACTTGCTGAGGGTGCACGCAATCCACTGTCTATGTCATCGATGAAGGTATTGAACAGTACTGGTCCCACTATGGATGGGGACACCACTTGTCACCGATGTCCATATCTGCGAGAGCTGATTAACACATACCAGTACCCAGCAAAGACCTGTCCGCACACTATCAGCTTTAACACGTAAGCATATTTGCCCTGCAGAATATTCATCTTCTCCAGAAACACACCCAATCCTAGTTCTCCTTACAGATACATACCATGCAACTCGTTTCTAGGTAAGACTTAACCCGTAAATTATGATTACAGACAACATTCCAGAAATTCCATTAAGAAGCTGCAATATATTTTGATCCCCCAGTAACAATATGTTCTGTTCTCTTGCAGATATTTAAATATGTAAGCTTTAACAAAACCATGATGCAGCTGTCCTCCACTTTATCGCGCTGTGACAAAGACATCCTTGGATTTGCCGTCATGTTCTTCATCATTTTCTTTGCCTACGCCCAGTTTGGCTATCTGGTCTTTGGGTCGCAAGTTGAAGAGTTTTCCAGTTTCCAAAACTGCATGTATGCTACTTTTTAACCTTTTTGATACAAACCCCTCAGTTGGTGCAGGCGCAAACCAGTTTCTGCTAAGCAGAACTTTAAAGTACAGGTCTCCAACATTAAGCTTATTTCATAGAGCAAAACCAATGTTGTTGTCTATGCAATTTGTTTCCCAAAACCTTCCAAAAATGTTCAAAAGAGACCACAGGTACATTAAACAGTTCAGGGAGGCATGAGAAAGGGAAGCTCAGGGGTGGTTCACCCAATGGAGCTATTAGTCCCGACAGCTCTCAACACAACTTTGTCACGTGTAACCAGGCCCCTGGGCAATCAGGCAGGCTTGGCTCATGAGGCTACAACAGAAGGGAAATAATTTAAAGAAACCCCCAAAACCAGGTGATTTATTCAAAATGAAAGTATTTTCTCATACAAGCCATTTAAAAATTCCTTTGTACTTTCAAATTCTCAGATATATGCTAAACGCCCAATTTACCATTGCAGTATTATCCTGGCTTGCCTTTAGATTTCAGCGACTAAGGTAACGGTGGATCAGTCTCAATGGTATCAATTGCCTTTTTTTTTTTTTTTACCAATAATGCTTACAATACGTTTCTTCAGGAGAAGTCAGTCAGCCTCCTTGTGGTGTTTTTTACTTCCAGCTTTACACAGTTTCGTATTGTGCTGGGAGATTTTAATTTTGAAGCCATAGAAGCAGCAAACAGAATCCTTGGACCTGTTTACTTCATCACATTTGTGTTCCTTGTGTTCTTCGTATTGCTGGTAGGTATCATCTTAAAAATGCTTACCCTTTTGCATAAACAGTAGGGAAGAACTGTTGTGCAGTGCTCTGAAACAGTGTTTTCCACTCCAAATTAACAGTGGGCTTGCCCTGGCTGCCCCTAGTACACCTGGGCAGAGACACGCTCCAAACTCTTTTGCAGGAGTTCCCGGCATTCAAGATATTTCACAGCTCTCCCTTCCTCCAGACAGCCACAAAAGGGCCTTTTGCACCAAAAAACTGAGCACCTTGCACCTTTCAATCTAGTGCACCACCCATTTATTGAGGTTTTAATTTCTGAAAGCTTAATTGTATGCTCTTGAAAACTGCATAATGTCAGCCTTGTCAGGTAGGAGGGCTGAAGAGAGACTTTGATGGGACCGCGTAGGTGGAGGTTTGCTTTATCAGTTAGATTGATGTTTTCATTAATTACTTCAGATTGAAACACCATCTGAAAAAGCTACAAGTATATAAAAGGAAATCTTTTACCTCCGAGGAACTAGGCCTTCTAGCCAATACTGCAGATGGGAAATGAGTGATTTGTCTCCCAAAAATATTCCCTGAGACCACCAAATAATTTAAGTGCATTATATGTACCCAGCAGAGCTCTTCGGTTCGATTAGTTACATGCCCTGGCAGGGAACAGCCCCCAAAACAACAGCCCCAGCATAATACAAATGCAATTTCCAGAAACAATCATCTAACTGCATCCTTCCTGTGCAGAACATGGTTTTGGCTATTATAAATGACACCTATTCAGAAGTCAAAGCAGACTTTCAGATGATAACCAGTGAAGAAATACAGATCAGAGACCTCTTTAGACAGGTAAGTACACGCTTCTGTAACTACCTCATTTAATTCAAGATAAGAGGAGGAATTCTAAGCTGCATCATTAGCAAAGAGCCTTAAACAGCTGGGCCATAGCCATTTAAGAACACACAATATTTAATTTTTCACTTGAAACAAACATTTGACAGATACAGAGACATCCTTCCATCAAACCCACGGGAGCTCCTAACGGTAAGAGTAGCATATGAGTTCGGGCGCAAAGAGCCTACCTTTACTTCAGCCTTTTAAAAGCAGTATTTAAGACCAGCCTGGTTTGTGATAGATCCTGTCATCAGCTTTCTTCAGAGCTTACTGTGGCTGCTCTTCCAAACTGAGAAACTAAAGATCTCTGCATGGAAAGAGAAGTAGAAATATATACCTTTAAAACTCCTCAAAGTTCAGACCGTGCCAGAAATTAGTAGAAAAGGGGAAGAAATCTTTCCCTAACTCTTGAGTTCAACTTGAAATTATAACCTCCCGTCCCGCCAAATGCATACACTGAAGCCAAAGAGCTTGCATGCAGGTCCATGGCCGGGACGAGGCAATATCTCTGCCTAGAAAGCTAACTTTAACTGGGGAATACAGCATCAGGAGCGAGATAAATGAGACTGAGGTGGGTGTGGGATGAGAGACCTGCGCGTTCAGACTGCGGTTCTCCAAGCTGGCCTGTGCTGAGCGCGCTGTAGGGGAGGGCTGGCAGATGGACCTACCTGAAATTTTCCTGTAGGATTTTATGAGTGGCACAGGCACAAGTTACATGGCTTCTGCAAAGCCTAGCTTCCAGTAAGGAAAGGGGGAGTTCCTACAGCTAGTCTGGTCAGCAGCAGCACAGCTCGGATTCCCCCACCCAAGCTCATTCCCGACTTATCCTGGGCTACAGCGGGATTAAACAACATGCTTGAAAACAGACACTCTTACCGGATTTGGTTGGCTATGACCTTCAGGGATCTCATGACAAATTTGAGATACAGCAGGGTGAATTCTCTGAGCTGAGCTAAGGGAACAAAGAAGGCGGTAGCCTGGTGGGATTTCTGTTTAATTGCCAAGGCGTTACGCTGACAGTTTGTTCCTTGCATTCAAGTCCTTGTGCAGAAGTGTCTCTGGTTAAACACAGGCCAATTAACTTGCCTGACTTTCCCTGTCTACATTCAGAGTTGCAATAAGGCCCTTGTCAAGCTCAAGCTGAAGAAACCAGAGCTGGATAAAAATTCATCGGAGGAGACCTTGGAAAGGTAGGATCTTGGCATTTGCTGTTACCCCCTGCACCGCGCACAGACCGGTTCTCACAGAACTTCTGTCCCTTCTCAACAAGCAAGGAATTTTCAGCCAGTGAAGGAAAGGATAGTTCTAAGCATTCCAGTGAAGCCAGTGCTAATGAAGAGGTAGGCTTGATTCTTTCTTATAGCCTTTGAAACTGCTGATTATATTTCAGAAGTTGAATAATACAAAAGGAGTCACAGTTGTCCCCACTGTTCCTTACAAGAGCTATTTCTCTACAGGATACTATTTCTAACATCACAGAAACAGCAAAAGCTAGACCTATTGATAAATAAAAATCACTAATTATGCCCAAAACCTGAAAGGAAAGCTTGCTCAGGGGCAAGGTCGTACACTACCAGGGCAGAGCTGGCAGTAGGGTGAGGTCAGTGTGTCTCAGCAATGGTACAAAGTTGTGAGCTGGGCATTTGCCCAAACGTTAAATGGAAACAGATGTATGGAAAACAAGTTTTACAGCAGTCTGTTGGGTCACAGGCTGCACCTACAGCAAGATTACTGTAGCTTCTTTTTGCTTTACAAAAAGGTTTCCAGCAGTTTTTTGGTAGTTCCATATCTGGGGTAGGCCAGGGCAAATACTTCTAAAACGTATTTTCAAAAATCACTTCTACAACGGCAGAGGGGAAAAGCCCCTTGGCTGGCTGCCAACGGTACTGCACACAACCCTTGCCGTCTCTCAACTCTGAAAAAAAATGTGTATTCCTGTATCCTGTCATTTTGGAAGGGCCAGAAGGAAAATCTACTTTCAGACGGAGAAGAGAGCATTCATCTCCCCAAAGCTGCATGTATCTTGTCACGCATGCATGCCCCCTCCCTGCAGGAGGGACTGTTGTTACAGGTGTCCCAGTGAGCCATACTGGCTTCGTGATTTTGGTGTTGGTGGTTTTGTGTTTTTTTTAATCCCTCTGGTGTTGAATAGAGCTACCCGGGGTCATCAAAGCTACAGGAAGGGGGACTTCATCAGAAGCATCCATCTGCTGACAACACGGACTCAGTCCTGGCTCAGAGCTACATCTCCACTGCAGAACTTCATCAGTAAGTGTGTTCTTGCAGTCTTACTCCCATCCCCAGGCAGCTGCAGCCCCAGCTGAGCCCCTCACCCAGCCACAACCTGAGAGACAGGAGAGCAACACAAAGTCACTGATTTTAAGATATTTTAAGTGCTCGCTGGCTGACAACAGCTGCCCTCAGGGAGGGAAGAAGGAAATGAAAAAATTTAGTAGGGCAGCTTGTAAGGACATTAGTCAAGAATGAGGTGGGACAAGAATTTAAAATATTGCCACCCTTGCAGAACATTTCCTTGTGGCTGCCCAGGGAGGGGGACAGAGGCTGTGAGACCTCGCGCCTGTGAAGGGTATCTCGGGACGTAGCCTGACACAAGTGAGCAAAGAGGAAGGCTGCAAATGCAAGTTTAAGGGCAGCACCTTCTCAAGGACGCGTTGCTGTGTTTGTGTGTTCTAGGCTCTACTGGCATACAGTCATGTTGGAGAATGAATTAAGACACACTAATCAAATATTAAAGTCAGTTTTGGAAAGCATTCAACAAGCAGGTGGCCGTCAGGGGAGATTGCAAGATGGCAGCGAAATGTGAGTTCCCCTGGTAACAGAGATGGCCTGACTCTTCGCACAGTTTGAATAAATCCAGAGTCCCCATCTTCCCCCCACCCCCTTTATTTTTTTCTATTTCTGGATAAGAGGAGCAGGAATGTTAATAAATGTATATACAATTGTTGCTTCTGGGTCTTTTCTGTGGGAGTTTCGGGTGCTTCTTCAGCTGGGAGAAGAACTGACCAACGCTGCTGGAGTTCTGGGTCGGCATCTCCACAAATGCCACAACGACATTTATTCCTCTGCCCTGTTTTGGGGCCACTGTGAGACACAGGTAGGAGTGGGGTAGCCACGGGCGAGCAATGCCAGCGCTGCCGGCGCCCTGCTCTTCGCTCCTTCTCTGGCCCTACATGGCCCAGCGTGACCCTTGGTCACCGAGCACAGTCCGGCACATGGGCATCAGCCCTCGCTTCCCTGGACTTCCTTTTGCTAGTGCATCTGCTGCCAAGGTTAATGCTTTTTTCTCAACAATTCTTGTTCCAGGCACCTGCTGCTTCTAAAACAGCTTTCTGTGCCTTCAGAGAGAGGAAAGAAAAAAAAAAAAGTTATTCTTCAGGAAATAATCCATCTTTTATTTTGATCAGCCTTAACAGCTGGCACCACTAGAGGGAGATTTGCTTCACACTTGCACCAGCCTGAATTTTCAGAACATCCTTTTTATTCCTGAATCCATTTATACCCGTTGCCTTAGAGACAAGGTGTTATGTCCAGGCCAGAAGCTGTCTACTCCGATGGAGTCATTAATATTTGTTCTTTGCTGGGACTCAGCCACACGAAGAAATAAAACAAAACGCGTGTCCAGATGCCATCTGAGCATGCCATGAGAAAACACGGGGCCATCACCGGGCTGGCAGGACCCCACCTGCACCACACAGTCCCTGCCCCAGGGAACTTCTGCTGGTGGACATCTCCACTCATCCGACACCCAACCCCCAGCCTCTGAAGTATCCTGAAACTTCTATAGATTCTACAATCATTTATAATAATATAAAGCCTTATGTCCTGCAGGGCACTGTCAAGCTACTGCATGGTCTCTCTGCGTCTCATGGCACTGTTGAGGAGCTGCCTTGTGGAGAGGGGAGCAGACGGGCATTTGAAGGGACCCAGAGATGGCTTCAGCCCAGCAGCACGCCGTAGCCATGCACTGGTCTGCCCGTCAGCGTTCACTGGTTTTGCACTTCAGTCTCCTGGCCAAGCCGAGCCATCCTCTCTCTTCTAAAAGGGACCAGTTTAAAATAAAACCACCTTTTCCTTTCCCTTCCTAAAGGTTCTTGTTGTTCTGCAGTGACCCGGGACACTTGGCCCAGTTTTCATAGGTCACCGACAACCTGTTCGTCTGGATTACTCAGCAGCCTGACACGTGGGGAAGCAGATGCACCTTCGGCATCTCCGACCTTTCCTCCTCCTGGCAACCCCCCTCGTACAAAGAAGTCTCAAAACCTTTAGCCACAGCTACTTACCCAGAACTTTGTGGAAGAGCTTTCAAGTGCTGCTCGTCCTTGCTCTACTCCACTCGAGCACAGGGAACCCTCTTGATGGCCCACCTCGCTCCTCCCAGCAACCTCCGTGTCCTGCACGCACATAACGGCTCAAGGAAACTCCTTGGAAAAGGTAAAGCTTGGAATACTATACATTTGCGTTGTCTCAGAACTGGTTCTTCAGCAAGGAAGGTCTGTCCCAGTACCACTGAGCTTTTTGCACTCTCAAAGATATCCGTTTCTCCTCTGTTTTGGCTAAGGGTGTTTAACACAGGGTTATCTTCCTTATTCTTATGTTCTTGTTAGTTCATTGCTTTGTAGTACGTGAATTTTAAATGGTTCCCACCAAACCACTATTTGAGGGATTTTTGTCTTCTCATTAGCATCTTGATCAGAGCAAATAATGCTAAGGAAAATGGAGGATTGAAGAACAGATCTGTAACAGCCCCGCTCATTCTTCAAAGCCAGTGTCCTAAGAATTCGTGCTTTCTTTGACCCCCATCTTCAGAGGAAAGACAACGTGATCAGAGGGAAGGGTGTTCTGTCCCACCCTAACGACATACTGAAGGGTACCTTCTGGTCCTCTCCCTCCCTTCTCCCTCGACTTCCCCGTTGGTTTTCTTCCTCCCATTTACCTGCACTGCCACGCATTCACAAGCAGAGCCTTCACCTTCAGGAGTTCTTCTGTCCCCTGCCAGGCCTTAAGCTGAAGAAATGTGGATTTACACAAAATACAACAGAAGAGTCAGTTTGAAAGACCTCAATCACTTTTTGTATGAATTTAGATCAATATGCTATTAAAAAAAAATAATCTATTTTGTCCAGAGGAAAAGCATCCTCTTGTGTTCACAGAAGTGTGTGCAATAACAGTGATTTCTACCACAAGCACAGCCTTAAAATCAGTATCATAGCAGTTACTGTAAGAAAACCACAGAATAGTTTGGGTTGGAAGGGACCTCTAAAGGCCACCTAGTCCAACCTCCCCGCAAAGAGCAGGGACATCTTCAACTCCATCAGGCTGCTCAGAGCCCCGTCCAACCTAACCTGGAATGTTTCCAGGGATGAGGCATCCATCGCCTCTCTGGGCAACCTGGGCCAGTGCTTCACCACCCTCATGATAAAAATGTCTTGCTTATATCCAGTCTAAATCTGCCCTCAGTCTGCCCTCTTTTAGTTTAGAGCCATCACCCCTTGTCTTACCACAACAGGCCCCGCTAAATATACACAGACACAATCACATACTGCTCATCGGGTGAAGGTGTGGTCACTGACAGTGAACTAATTAGCGCAGTAATGGCTGTCAGCTCCCTGCCCCATCTACTCCTCAAGCTGCTGCTGCTGGAGCAGGAATGAGCGAGACTCACAGTTTGTTCCCACGTCAGCACGCAGCCGGCCGGCACCCCAGCAGGAACTGAAGGCCACCATAAGCCACGCCGTCAGTTCAGGAGCTGCTGCGGTCACCTCCCTGCTGTCTCTGCAGACAGGCACAGGCTAGAGAGGTAAAATAAGGCCCAAAGTGCTGCAGCTTCACCAAGCGCTGTCTCAGCACCTGAGCCATCACCGGTGGCTCTGCTGCGGAACACGCGCCTGCCTCAGCAACACCCTGGAACTACAAACACAAACAGGAACGGCGACGGACTCGGCACTTATTTTTAAGAGATGGCAGTGGAGGAGAAAGCACGATGAGAAACAAAGATATATGACAATAAAGGTTAAGGTACTTTTATTATAAAAGTCTATACAATGAGCACCAGACATAGCAATGCAATTATATCTGGTTTAGTTATATATATATTCCATATCTATATATCCATATAGATATATAGGTTTTGCTTTTACCAAAGTAAAACTGTTATATCACAAAATGCCTAGTTCTACCATTTATTTATTGCTCAACAAGGATGGCACAAAACACACTCGGCATAACTGTTGCCATGCTTATCTACTATACTGAATAAACAGCCAAACACTGCATAACAAACACAAAGCAGCTGTTAATTCTGAATTGGAACCAGTCTGATCACTCACTCACTTATAAAAATATTGGAATCATATAGATTTAAGCATTATAAAGGAGGAATATATTATTTAAAACATTTAAATAGTGCATATTGACATTTTGCATGTGGTATATAAAACACAAACATTCATGTACAACACTATACAGTACAATTAGTTTCAATGTTTGGATACACCCGTGTCTGCAGACTGATAGAAAAGTAACTGAAGTGTACATTGCACAATGGAACTGAAGAAAATGGATAAATGGTCTCAAGACTAGTTTAACCTCATCATTTTCTAAGGTCCCAGATCATTTTGCAGGTTTTTTTTAAAAAAAAAAAAAAAAAAAGAGGCATACCACCAGTGCTCAATAGTTTTAGTGCTTTTTTTTTTCTGAATTCCAAAAATTACATGCCTACAAGCAGAGTAAAACAAACTGAAAAGTATTCTACAGTACACAGATGAAATCTGAGCACTAAATATCCTATTTTCAACCTATTTCATATGCTTCATGACAGAACAGCAAGTCTCTGAGGTTACATGCTAGCCAGTTCTTACGAAAGTTCATTTTTGGTCTTTCATAAAGCAGTGTGAATCATAGCTATGTTGACATTAGCCAGTCAGAAAAACATGCAGTGAGAGGAGATGCATGCAAAACATGGCCACAATCAAACTGATACATTAAAGAAAAAAAAAAATAATAATTGAGAAAGCACCAGTTAAAATTAACACTTAGATTTCGCCAGATCAAAACCAGCTGCTGATGGCTGTTGCGGAGCATAAAGCTAGTAGCTAAATCATCATTCAGCACAGCAGATGTGATACTCAAAACATTATTTAGTCTCAACTCTGCAGCTAAATCATGCAAGGCCCATAAACTGTTTTGCTTACATCATAAGGATTAGGTAACTTATTTTTATTCTCCAACTGTAAAACAAAATCGTGATAAACAGCAGTAATTTTTCGTTCAAAGCCAACGGTTCACCCTGTGGTGCGCATTAACTACACTGATTTTAGCCCTTGATACCACGCTTATTTCAGGTACAGTGGAATTTTAACTGTCCTAAGCCCAGCTCTTTTCTGCTGGGGCTACGCAAGGCTGAGCGCCATCAGATTTCCCGCACACAGAAATGTTCATTACGGTCCTCAAATCTTCCGAAAGCGGAGATGCAGTATCCAATTCAGACAAAACACTGTGTCACCACTAGTCGATAGTAACCCATAAAATGATAAAATGAACAACAGTAACATAAGTCCTGTAGGCAGCATGTGATATAACTTTTCAGTTTTCCAAGTTTTAAAAGACACTAAGCAAGGTCACTTTCTGGTTTGTCCACTGTCATCTTTATCAAGGAGGAAACGTGACCGCTAATGAGCAAAATCCATAGAAGTTAATTATTACTGTGTTATAGGTGCAATTTAGAATACCAAAAATTAAAGTTGTTCCACAGCAGTGCTTTGAAAGGAATTTCAGTCTGTTTTTATAATATTCCAGGAAAAAGAGCTGTATGTTTAATTTGCTGACTTTTTTCCCCCCAAAATAAAAAATAGGCAAGAGGAGTAGTTCAGCGTAGCATTACGCTATTAATAATTTCTTCAATAATGCAAAGTGTTGGTAACAACAAAAGTCTCAAAGTCCTTGAACG
The DNA here is from genome assembly GCF_028500815.1 of Rissa tridactyla. Classification (NCBI taxonomy): domain Eukaryota; kingdom Metazoa; phylum Chordata; class Aves; order Charadriiformes; family Laridae; genus Rissa; species Rissa tridactyla. The sequence continues at coordinate 5,879,748 of NC_071476.1, read as the reverse complement.
CTAAAGAAAAAAGAAAAGCTCTGGTTGTTTTGGAACAAGATGGATGCATCTGTAATGCCAAACTTGGATGGAAACCGTGTTTGCTAAAGTTGGATAGAGCAGTCTCGAACTTCGAAATCTCATTTGCTCTCTAGCCAGGACCTACTTACCCTTCAAACATGTTCTAGTGGCACCACAATAAAGTGCACAAACTGGATTCTTTCAACAGTGCATGACAAATGAACACAAGCACCCAATAAGTACAGTGGTAGTATCACGGAAACACCACGTTATTCACTGCTTTGGAGGAACACAATTTAAATTGATTTTGAAGAATCTTGTTTGCTGATCAGGACTTCTAACAGCCTAAGTTTGGCTTTGATTTTCTTGTACTCCCTGTACTCGTCAAGCATTGGAACCCGATCTTCTTTCTGTACGTTCCTGCAAAAAGAAGCACACCTAGGTTGCAAGAAAATCCTCCGTACTGCAGCAAGCCAAGCACAAAAGCAGCAATGTGCAGTTATCTTAGGGCAGATAAAAACAGTTTTGGCAGCTTGTAAACCAATAATAGACACATTGTTATGTTTTAGTTCATTGTAGTTCAAATTGCCATCCCCTAAAAAACTGAATAGAAAACCCAGCAGCTTTTATTCAGCACAACTGTTGCAGCATTGTTTATATTGTTCTCTTAAGTTCTTCTGGAGACTTTATTAACAGGATATGAAGACTTTAATTTCAGATCCCGTGTATACATTACAAAAAAATACAAATAAATTTCCTTCGATCTACATTTTCGCTATGTAGACTGACCCACAAACTGATAGTAGAGAATTATTCTTATTTATCTAAGACTGGACTATAACCAATCAATCTATTAATCTGACTTATTTTTAAATCAACCCTTCATTAACAACCTCATTATTTGCCATTAAAGTCAAAAGGAGTTACGTCCCAAATTCAGTAAGTTAGTGGAATTTGTGTGACCAATGGGCCAGGAGTTTAGGTTTAAGGAGCAATACAGTAGAAAGTGTAGTTAAGTGAGACCATCTGCCAGTCAAGGAAGTGACTGACCTCTTAAGAACATTACTGGTTTTGTTCCTGTGGCGATACACCTCGAAAAACCTCCTATTGCACACAAAGGGCAGCAGCGCAATCAAATTCAGAACAACATACATTCAAAAAAAGCCCCAAAAAACTAAACACAGAGAAGAATAAAAATGATCCACCCCTTTATTGGTAAAGCAAATATCCACTGTCAGGACTGACCTACTGGAATAAAGGACAAACTTCTTAGGGCAAACTTCTCTGCCCTACGTTAAAAACAGAGGGAGGGTCTGGGGGTGCAGGGGTTGTGTGTGTATATATATAAAATACTTCTTTGTAAGTATTTTAAAATGTTATTTTTTTTAAATGAAAAAACCCACTTCTTCCATTTTCATTACTACGCTTTACAGACTGTAACAGAGGAAACAAAACTCAGGAGCAGGCTTCCTCTGCCCTTAAAAACACACAAGAATGTTCTCTCCTTCAGGAGATTAGTCATGTAGAGATTAAAACCGATCAGATTCCATATGGCAACATCCGTATAAGAAAGTTGAAAAAAATACTTGGCTGCAAAATGAAGCTGCTCCCCAGCATCTGGTTTTACGGTAAACAAACCTTCCGTTCTGCTGATAAAACTCCTCTTCAAATTCTCGCAATGTCTTACGTAGCTTCTTCTTTTCAGCTCTGGCTTTCCACAGTTGCTCCAATAATTCAGGCCTAAACATTTCAAGTGAAAGAAAAATACTGTTGGCCATACAATAACACTTGAATTCTTCAAAGCAGACTCAAAACCAACTGAGCTAGGGGCACTGATAATAAATTTGTCTTGCTCATAAGGAATATGTTATCTGTTTGGTGGCGAAATATTGAGTATGAAGCAGTAGTTAATAAAAGGGCATAAATTTTCTGCTGTCTATATAGCTCAAGTAAGGCTGAAGAAGGTTTAGAAGATACTAACCAATTCACTGAATACAAAAAGATCTTAGTCACGCATGTCAGAGGACAGGAACGCTCATTCAAGCCAAACGCTTCCTGAGAAGTGTCGCTCCCTTCCACTCAACATCACAGATTTGCTATCGCGACCGTAAGTGCAATAATTGCAACTTCTGTAATAGAATTAGTCACTTCTTTATTTTTACGCACATGGAAGCGGCGCGGGTGCTCGACAGCCTCAGGTCCCGGGTCAGTTTCTCTTGACCATCTTCAACATCAGACTCGGAGTTTTCAACTGGGCTTAAAACAGACTGGGTTTGGACAGCAGTTTTTAAGATATCGTTCAGGTCTGTAGACAAACCATCACTTTCCTCCTCTTCCTCCTGAACGTCAAAGCAGAAATTCCAAACAAATATGAAGTATTTCAGTTCCCTATTACGAGTGCTGGGAAGTATTTATTGATGTATTTTTAAATGCACTGTACGCACCTTAATTTCTTCAAAAAAATGGGCAGTTTCACCTTCAATAATGGGCTGTAACATCTGCCCCCGCCTCTTGGTTGATGGTGACCCCTGCAAAAATTTAAGTTTGTTTCATTACGTGCAATTAGACATTAAATGCTGTGTGCGGTCAGAATTTTGTTCAAGTCACCCAATACATAAAGGCTTTTCTTCTTTCAGAGGAGTAAAAGACTGCAAACATACTTACAGACAAAACAACCCTATAACCCAGACAGCTAAGATGCCCAAAGTATCCTCGACAGAGAAGTAAAAATATCTGAACCTAATATTCTTCTTCTGACTTAAAATAAAAAGCACTGACTCTCACTCTACATGTTTCGCAGAAAATTCACAAAGCGCAAACATCTCTGAATTTCGTATTTACTCTTGTTCCTCCCAAACCAAACCACAGGGAGATTATAAAAGTAAAGTTACACAGTGCCAAAGCCATTTTTTATCTTCTGCCGGTTTCTCTGGCCCTCTGAAGCCCCACAACTGGAAGTGCTACGTAAGAGTTAGCTATTGCCACCCCTCAGAGTCAAAATCCTTTGAACGTCAGCCTAAAGCAGGCGCCCCTGAGCTGTACAGGTATCGCACACAGGCGATTACACCCTGCTCATCCGTTATCCCTGGACAGCACAAGCAATTTCAACAGGTGGACTCTCTGAACAGGAGGCAGGTGGAACACAAAAGCCACACACAGACAGTGACCTGTCAAAAAAAAACTTTAGTTCATGGAAGGCGAATAGCTTCCTGCTTCTTTGGACATTTCCATCCAGGCTTCAGGGTGTGCAATGAGCATACCGGGACCGCCTGAGAGATCTCTGATGGAAGCAAGTGTCACATAAACCAAAAAGCAATTCTTGAAATACCTGGCACTGAATACAGCCTACCTAGAAGCTACCACTGAACAATCCCTGGTAATTAGAGAGCTCCACATATCTCTTACAGGTTTCAAAAGCAGAGGGCTGTGAGAAATATTTTTACAGAAGTTGCCTACAGCACAGATTAGGAATTATGTTACCAAGATCTCTTCTGAATTTAAAATCATTTCGGTGGGCTATCACCCATCCCTTTATTTGACAGCCAAAAAAAAAAAAAAAAAAAAAAAGAGAATGACTATGATATAGCCATAAGGCTACTGATAATATAAAATGGATCTCAGCTGCCAGATCTTTGAGGTGAGAGAGAAGGGATAAAACTCAACCAGTCAAGGGCACCACCACTAACCTGTGACTCACCAGTTACGGAGAAATGCTCAGGTGTTTAAGAGCAACCTGTGTTTTGGAGTTCAAAAAGGGATACTGTATTATAATAGACCTTAAACTGAAATATGACTGCAACATAAATCCCATTTTTCTATAAAAGCAGCTACCCAAAAATGCACGTGCAAGAAAGGAATGATCTGGAACTGGTCCCTTTATCTCAACGTACTTCGGCTTAAAGGGGATAGCTGAGAACAGTCAGAGTCAACGTAAACAGCCGATTAAGTTCCTGCTGAGTAAGCCACTGCCCAGCTACATAAATCTGGTAGAGAACTGTCTGTGTGCAAAGAGATTATCTCACGTCAGCTATGCAGTCCTTTCCTTCTAAAAGGGTCAAATAGCTAATATCAACACTGTTCTGTTGCAAGTCTGGGTCAGCACGCAAGATTTCCATTTTAGCTCATGAAGAACAAAGCCAGCAGCTGGCTGACATTCCCCAACTCTTTCACAGGTACCATAAACAAGATTACGTCAATCTCCTTGCACAATATGAAAACTTTTCTTCCTCATCTCTTGCAAGACCCCAGAGTGAGGAAAGAAAAGAATAGAGAGCACTGCAAGTTAGAAGGAAATGAAGTGAAAACACAATGAAAGAGCGCGGATGTTGTACAGATGCTGCAGACGTCACTAACACGTCTCACACTGGGGAAGCGTGAAGGAATGACATGGTTCTCAGGCCACCCTATCGCTCACACCTCTGGTGACAGCAACCCGCAGCACAGAAGAGGGGCGAGCTTCGCTGCAACTGGTGTTACTATTCTTGGGAGGACTAGAAGTACAATATGTACTGCGGATCCAGACGTAGCGCAGTGACTTGGGAATGCCTGAGCCACGGCAGGAACAGCTCATTTACTTCCACCGAGCACCATTTACTTCCTAAGAGCCATCAAGGTCACAGACAGCTTTGAACTGCTCTGCTCTCAGCAGTAAATCAAATGCCTCGAGTACAGTGACAATATCGTCTTATATCTTCCACAAGAAAGATGTATTTTATGGAACAGTGTTACTAGCTTTTCTAAAGGCAGCCTAGCAGTTCAAAGGTGGGGAAAAAACAGAAATAGCATTTGTTTTACTCACAAGAATAGGAGTAATGCTTGCTCTAGTTAACATTTGTTTTACAAGTCTGTATCTGTCATAAAGTGGCTTCACAATATGTCTTTCTTCTCTAGTAACCTAAAGGCAGAGAAACCACAGAATTAATTACACCAGTCACTCAAAAATATACAAGCAAACACAAGGCGGTATGCTTCTCATGCCAGGCCACGTACATTCCAGTTAGGAACATAAAACTAGTTTAAATTGTGCGTATGGAATAGGGTTTGCGCAGATAAAGGGGAGCAGAGTAAGTGGGTGCTTTTTCCTCTCTTTTCTCACTTTAACTCCCTATATTTTTCAGGACGAAGTTGTAAAGACTTCCTAAAAAGCTAAGGGAGCTTCAGTAGAAGCAAACTCTATCTTTAAAGACTCATGGAAAAGAGGCAAAAAAGGGACCAAGAACTGGGGGAGAAGACTGCGTGCCTCGCAATGATGATGATTCTACAGAAATGAGAGGGAGGAAAAAAGAAAAAGATGAAACTGTAGAGAGATTTTATCTGATTTACTCTCAATTCTTGGCCACTGTGTACTCAAACATAACAAAGGCTATCCTGAACAGCTACTGGCATATTCTGCCTAAGGGGACTGTAGAACCAGTGCCAGTATCTCCAAGACCATTATTCTTCCTTGGCTTTTAGACTGAAAAGCTTGGTTGGATGGACACGGCAGCGCTGATTACAAAGGTAGTGGGCCAAGTCCAGAAGGCTGATAGAATAACAACTGGAAAGATCTTGTGACTGGACTAGTGAAGCCCATCACTGTCCAAGACAAAAACCCAGAACTTCAGGCACTAATTGCCAGTCACTTGCTCTACCTTCCATACCTCCAGTTACATAAGATACATGCCACAGACTTGGTTAAAAAAAAAAAAAAAAAATAAAAACCACATCTTTTCATTTCCATTTTTGTAAAATCCAGAATAACATTTCAGGCCTTCTCCCATGAAATTCAACAGTGTCATTTATTTTTAAGATTTCTCTTTGCCTCACAGACATATAAGGCACCAAACGACACCAATCACTTTGCAAAATCCAATAATCTACTGATTTGTGGAAAACAGGCCTATTAATACATCACTTTTTTGGTTTTAGAAGTCAATGCAGTAATTTCCGCTGATGGCAACACGGAAACCAGTAGATAACTGTGTTTTGGAGAAGAAAAAAAAAAAACCACACCCACAGACCAGCATTAAATTCTGGTATTACTACTGCACAAGAGTTACTGTTGTCTATGCATACATTAATATAGTTTGATGAAGTAAACCAAGCATTACCGGCCGGCCGTGTTGACTTTCATAATACAGGAGGCTTTTCTGGAGAGATGTTTTCTCTTCTACCAAATGGTCCTTTGTCATTTTCTGTCAGAAGAATAATTCACGTTAAATCAAACACAAATCGCTTTAACAGTTTTTCTACATTATCAGCTATACAGATGCCTTAGCCAAACTTAGCTTAGTTAATACCATACATCCCACCTTCAGCCATTTATAGCCGTCCAATATTGTCAGCACATACATGTACGTATTTTAATAAAGAGCGAGCAAGGACAATGTGGTTCATCTTGATCATTTCCCCACAGAGTCTAAAATATGAGGACTTGGTAAAGGGCTGCTACAAAAAAGACATCAATTTGTCGATAAAGTGGTATCTGAAGTGTCTGACAGTGCTCCATTTCCCTCTGTTATTCTCTTAGAAACACCTCATGCTTGTGTGTAAGCACGAGTAAGCACAAGAACCTTGTGCTTACTTTTATATCTTCTGGCAAACATCTCTCAACTCGTTTTTCTTTTAATCTTTTCAAAATGAGTTCAAGCGTAGCTTCCTTGGTGGGCTTCTTCTCTTTCTGCACAACCCGCATCTCATCTCCGTTTTCTTCATCCTCTTGGTCAAGAGAGGAACCAAAGCTTTTTGGAAGAGTGTTACTTCGTGGACGTGTTTGAGGTATGAATTCTCCATCGGAGCTCCTCTGCTTTGCATCTGAAATGCGAAAAATTGCTCAATCCAAAGGTATAAAGGGAATAACTTTGTTGGTTCGTTTAACTGCAAGTAACGCAAAGCTTCTCTTCAAATGAACTAAAAACAAAGCCCCAAGAATAATTTGATTTTGAATTTTGAATAGTTTAGAATCTAGAAATGAAACTTTTTTTTACTGTCCTGTGGAATTTTAGTGAATGACTTACACATTTTAGCCGTGTAGATAATTTACGTTTGTAGAAAACCAGAAACTTTAGCATCCCTTACCTTTTATTTGCTTTCTCAATTTGGTAAGTTCAGTCATCCATTTTAGAACTTTTGGATTGGCTGCAATATCACTATAGGAGGGCTGAAAAGTAATATAAAAACTATGTTTTATGAAAACAAACACACTAAATCTTGTTTATGAATACTTCTTTCAGGATTTGGTAGTATTTATGACAGCAAACGTGACTGGTAACGTGGATGCCGCTCAGTACCAGATCAGATCTCGGTGCCAACATACGCACAACATTTATGAAAATAAACTTGAAACATGACATCGGAAGTTGAACCAGAGAGTGGTAAAATGCTTCCGTCTCTCCACACATCTCATCTGATATCCCCTCAGTCTCACTGCATAAATGGCACCGTCTGCCCTTCTTTGGGCTCAGGAATTACAGCACATTTTCTAGTATTGCTGTTGCTCAGTTCACTTCTGCAGACAGCGGTGTATATCAAGATTCTTCTCATTTGCAAACCTACAATTACTCAGTCATGAACTACAAGCTTAGTTAGAACTACAAGCTATACCTTAGCTCTACCATGCAGTCCTTTATACTGAGTGAAAGCAAAAGTGGTAACTTACCTTACTGTTTTTCTCTTTTTCAAACTGTTCCTCAAATTGTTTGATTTTTTTCTGTAATTTCTTGACAAGCTGATAGGGTGTCTTGTCTTCCCTTTTGTCATCTTTGGAGCTAAAGGATGCTCTTCGTGTTCTGTATTGAAAATGTTTTTTAAATGTCATTTAAATAATTAAACGAGTGCAAACAACTTGCATATTTGAGTAACAGATGACTAATTTCAATTTTTTTTCTCCGGTTCATAATCCATTCTTCTCAGGTTTTCAGTCAGGGCTGTTTACTTACTGAAGCAAAATGCTTTGAACTGCTGCCTTCAAAATGTGATGTGTTATTTTTTTTCCTCTCTATATAATACCCATAACAGAAAAACAGCATGTAAAATTCAAGTGTAATAAACTACCACACCATTAATTACATTGTCATTAAAACAGTTCAGATCTTTCTGGTGGCTTGGCTACTTATTTAACTTGTTAGATACTCAGTACTTGTTGAAGTACCGGGCACAGAATAAAGCCTAGGCTAGAAACTACCACGGAACAATCCTTGGTAATTAGACAGCTCCACTTAACTGTCTCAGGCAAGTTATTAGACACTTACCTAAAAACCATCTACATCCTCTGTTGGCCTTACTAATGTTTCTAGAGGATGTGAGTCTGGTTTTAAATCACCTTTTGCACTTGTTCAGCTCCTTGACATTTGCTGCTTGTGAAAAGCCTTTTTATTTCAAGACTGACCACGAGAATCTTCTAGTGCGCTTGTTACACGAGGTGCCTGAAAGATCCCTCAACACAGCTAGTGACATCTACGTAGCTCAAGATATTAGAAATACTAATCTAATAATCTACTAGTGTAGATCCTTATTACTTTCAGCATGAGAACAGCTATTGCAATCAGCACTTTTCTGCAGGTCAGTCTTCTGCGTCATTTTAACAGTACTTGTCAAGAATCTTCTGCAGCTAACTGGAGAAAACTTGGGCAAGAAACTTTTTGCATCAATAAATTTATGTCAGACAGAGAATTGGAGACTCCAAACTTGGTCTTTCCTGTTTCAAAATTTCTCATTTTTATGAGGTTATTTCTTTCCTAACAAGCATGGCAATTCTTCTTAAATTCCCTTTCATAGTAACAGTAGTAGAAAGTACAGTTCACAGGTTATTTACAGTTTTGGAGGGTCACACTCCCCAGTGTCACACAAATAACTTGCAGCTTGTTTATTTAAAACTCTACTTTCATACTCTGGGTGAAACAGGCTTGATCCTCTCAACCTGCATGAGAGGACCTGCATCAAGAACCCTACTCTCCACCGTACTGCTATGCCATGCCTCTCCCTCCAACAGCTAACCCTTTCCTATAACCCTTCTGAATGAAGACTTCCCACAGCCCAAATGACGCATCTGCCCAGACCATTACTGCCTATTTTAATTGCAATGGTTTGTATAACCTGACTCTCTTTTACTGGGAGCGGAAAACACACTATGCAAAACAAATCCAAAACTATGCAACATGAAATAGATAGACAAGCTACTGAGGGGAGAAAAAAAAAAAGGAGAAAAAAAAAAAAGGAAAGTCTGGTAAACAAAGGATATAAATACTATCTTCAGCCCAGGAAGTGCCATTACAGCAGGCTGTCAGAAGCCCTGACCAAATGCCAGGGAAATCTGTGCAAGCTTGCCCTATTTTTATACTCTTTCCCTCAGTGTCTGCCACTGGCCACTTTGAGAGACACAACACCATCCCGGATGAACCTCTGGTGTGACTCACTATGGCAGATCCTGGGCAGGCAGAACAGCCAAATGGCCATATAATGCTACATTTGACCTTGGTCTTGACGAGGGACACGAAGATGCCCAGAGGGCTGGAGCCCCTCTGCTATGCGGACAGGCTGAGAGAGTTGGGGGGGTTCAGCCTGGAGAAGAGAAGGCTCCGGGGAGACCTTAAAGCCCCTTGAGTCCCTCAAGGGGCTCCAGGAAAGCTGGGGAGGGACTCTGGAGCAGGGAGGGGAGCCATGGGACGAGGGGGAAGGGTTTTAAAATGAAAGAGGAGAGATTCAGATGAGAGATTAGGAAGAAATTCTTTTCTGTGAGGGTGGTGAGCCCCTGACCCAGGTTGCCCAGAGAAGCTGTCGCTGCCCCATCCCTGGAGGGGTTCAAGGCCAGACTGGACAGGGCTTGGAGCAACCTGGGCTGGTGGGAGGTGTCCCTGCCCAGGGCAGGGGGGTGTAACTAGATAACCTCTGAAGTCCCTTCCAACCCAAATCATTCTATGATTCTATGAATTAATTCACATCGTGAAAACACATGAGGTTCTTCAACAGTTGTATTTCACGCTGGCAGTAACATCTCCTCCTCCAACACCCACCAAATTGCATTAGAAACATACCTAACAAAAGAAAGTGCTTTGGATGAAGAATCTAATGTTTCTGGATCATGTAAGAAACGTTGGCTTTGCCCAAAATCCAAACTACGATGTGACAATATCGGATGGCAGTCCTCTTCCAACGGATGATTAGTCATCCTTCCAGCCTGCGGCGAAAGCTGAGCTTCTCCAGATTCACTGTCCTCCTGCCAAGATTTGAAAGCAGGAAATGGATCTAGAAGATAAAAAGGGGACATAACATGGTACCTTTCTGTTAACAGAATTACAAACAAGAGTAAAAAGGAAACAAAAATACATACCCAATGCTTAGCCTTGTATGCTATAAAGGATGTGGTGTCATACACGAAGTGAATAAAAACATTGAAATACATCAGAAAGCTACAAATTCTGTCATATAACGATTGAAAGAAAAAGGTACTGAAATGAAGTATGCACACTAGGATCCCTTTTTCAAAGTGTATCTTGGGAGTATGCATTTCTGAACAGTTCAACAGTGTAAAAGAGCCTTATTTACTTCTCAGAAATCCGAAGTTAGAAGAATATATTTATTGTCCGTTGCAATATTTTTTCTGTGAAAATTAATTTTTATACCTTATGCATGTACTTCGGAAGATTGTCCTCTTGGTTTTAAAGAAGGTAAGCCTGAAAATACCTCTTTAGGTACAATACCCATTTGCTTAAGTCTTTTTAAAGGAGCGTTGTTGGGTTTTTAAGTTTAAATCCATCTTGACACCACTGAGAAAAAGAGATTTCTTAATTTGGGGAAGGTGATTTCTTTTAGGCAGGGGATTCCAAAACAATCAATTTTTTTAGATCTCTATAAAAAAGTTAGTTGCTAACATCCCTCACAATTCTCAGATATGGTTTTCTTGCTGTCTAACAAAAAGCTGATACGGCCTTCCAAGCACTTTAATCTAAAATCCCACCCCCCTTTTTGCTTTTAGAAAACATTGCCTATGTTTTCCAGTTCAAACCAGAAATTTGAAAACTGGGTTCAAAGTGTGCAGAACAACAATAAAACCCACAGAGTTTAAAAAAAATAACCCTTGTACCTGCTTTCCATCGTACATTTACTAAGTATTATTGGGATTTTTCATTTTGTTTTTAAGCTATAATCTTGCCTGTTCACACAGTACAAGATACAAGAAGGGGACCTTTTAGAAAAAAGTAAACAAAAAAATTGCAGATCAGAACATTCCCCAGACGTAAGGGACAGCAGGTGAAGGGTTAGTTAGAAAGCAAACCATAAACTATCAAAAGGCAGATAACTGAACGTATGGCGAACCATACTTACCCTCCCCTTCTCTCTGCAGATGCATTGTTTTGAAATCAATGAGGGGAAAAGTGATAGGGCATGGTGCTAATAAAATGAAAAAGAATGGCAAAAATACTAAAGTGAACACACAGCACAGTCAGAACAAACTATACATAACATGTAAAGCAGGAAGATACAGTACCAGGGAAAAACATCCCATCTTTTGGGCCAGGCCCTGAGCACTCTCTGCTTCCAAGCAATTTCACTGGAAGGTAAGGATGCTCAGTCCTTGGCGAATTTGAACTTTTTACTGAAAAAGGTTTACAAAGAACTGACACAGGAATAGTAAAGACTTTTTGTAGTTTAATAAGAGTCACATGCATCCTCACAGTAACAAAAGACAAGTTCTAAATAGGTTTTTTTGCTCACAGCTGGTAAAAAATAAGAGATGGTGGCGATGTCCACAAAGCAGGACAAATGCAGAAAAAAATACTCAGAAATATAGATCTGCATTTTTGCTTTAAGCCAGCAAGCATTTGATGTTCAAGAACTCTGTTGGTTACAGGCCTTTAGGTTTTCTATCACATAAGCTTTCATAACCCAAATCTTGTAACAAGATTTGGACTAGTATAGATTTCTTTACAAAGCCAATCTACTCCAGTGGAATGCCACAAGGACTTGCAGTGCCTTGGAAGGCTGAGATCCGAATAACCATTCTAAACAGGACTAAAGAACAGCCAAAGTTAAACTGCTTTGCAATGAAATGACACCTCTTGCAAACTATGACTTTTCTACCAAGCAGCTTATAATATAAATTTATATACAGATATGCTACTTTCTTTTCCAAGAAAGGGTCATAAAGCTATTTGGGTAAGTAAAACCAAAGCAACTTTTACGAGCAGATTTAAGGAAATAATGAAAATGGTAGCCACAAACCTTCTGAGAATACGTATTAAATAAGATTAACACAAATAGAGGATGCAACAAAATGTAATGTGCAAGTAAGCAATTAATGTAAATAAAGCACTGAGAACATAAGCAGGTTTGTTTCTTGTTTGGTTGGGTTTTTTTTAAACTTTAGACAAAGTTATTAACTTGGGCAACAAGAATGAAAGTCTGGACTCAGTGTCTTTGGATGCCTGTAAATGAACTTCTGCAGGACATGACGTACTCTAGCCTGCCAGGGCTCAAGAAGGCCAACCAGCAAATATTTTACACATCTAAGTAAGCCAATCACAAGTTGCAAACCTCGTAATTTGTAAAAGAGCTAAAAGGGAAGGATGGATTAATGCAGGCAATTAATTTGGCAAACAGTCAACACTGGTGACAAATTAACAGTAAGTTATTACCGTTTGAGCTCCAGGACAAAGTTTTATGTGCTGACATGCTGCAACTATATGCTGCACTGTTAAACTATGTACATCCCAGGTACACTTCACTAATTTTAATGCTTGAAACACTGCAACCAGAAGTAAAGTGCAGTCATTCTTTGTTACCAGTGTCTTACTAACATTCGACTGTGACACTTACAGGCACCTCAAAGAATAGCTGTCACTAGAACAGCCTGGTGGAAGTTAAAACCTCATGCCTGGGTAGTAAATCTGTACTGTATCTAACAAGTTGTATTTGCAGTTTTTTAAAATTGGAAACGAGTGGACTGTGGTCATTGTACTGTCGGTGACAGTTCACAGTATTTTAGGAAACTGTATCACTTGCAGTTTTTAAGGTGTGATGATTCAGAACATCAACACTAGGCAGAGGAAACAGGATATAAGGAACACATAAAAAGATAAGAACTTTGAAAAGATATTGACAAGAGTGTTTTGCTGTGGTTACAAAGGGGTTATGTTTTTACTCAAGTAAAACAACAGTCTAAACAGTTATCATCAGCCATTTGAGCAACAAAGTTTAGTAAAGTCACGAGCTTAGGGGCTTGCTAAACCTGGAAGGCCATGACGAATAAGGTTACAAACATAAGGAATCCTGTCTGAGAGAAAACTATGTTTCAAATGATTTGCTTTTCCTAAAATCCCAGCAATGGAAGGGGCACTAAAGTAATATCCGTTTGCAACTTTAACTTTTATTTGAAAATTTAGAGCTGTTTCAAGTTGTCCAATGACATGGAAATCAACATCTGATATTCCTGATGTTTAAAACAAAACAACCACAGATTTTTCAGAATAAATGAAATATAAATTGCTGTGTTTAGTAGCTTAGTGATTATAAGTCAAATTTAGCTAGTATTAGAACTTCAGTAGCTTACATTTAAAAAGAAAAAGAAAAAACAAGACACAGTGTGAATATTAACTGTATGACATAATCAGAGAAAGTGGTTTTAAGGACGTGGATGAGAGACTCAGGGTCCTGGGAACCATAAGTCAAAAACAAAAACAAAACACATCTACCCTCCCCCCCGCCCCCCAAAAAAAACCAAACCCAAACCCAACCAACCAACAAAAAAAAAAAACAAACCACAAACAAAACCCACCAAACAAACCTCTAATATGAAACTCTGGCTTTTTTGCTTTCCTTAGTTGCTCCTTTGACTATTTTTTCTTTACACTTTTTTAAGATCCCTAAGTAAGTTGTAGATAGTTCTGAGAAAAGATGGGATCTATGTCATGACTTGGTCAATCTTACCATGTGTGCAGGAACATACTATACTGATTGGACTAATAAAAAAAAGTGCAAGTTGTCTGCTGCTTCTGCTTTGTCAGATGTTCTATTTATCATCACTAGCTAACTAGATTGTGAACTAAAGGGTGAAAATTACCTTCCCATTTGTCACCATCAGATACATTCTTCAGATCTAGACGTGGTACTTGGACACCCAGAGCTTCCTCAGAAACATTAACGTTGCCAACCCCTGACACCTCTGAATCAGTATTTGCATTAAGATCACAAGTCTTGCTACTGGAATCCTGTATTTAAATAACAGAAGAGACAATTTTATGGTTATTTGGCAACTGGAAATCAGGTACTTAATCAGTGTCAGTTACAGCACCTCTGGAAATCTTCTGGAGGAAAAAAAACCCCATAATATTAATTTCTTCTTTCCTAACTCAAGAATTACAAAGAAGCTTCTCTCCACCCCCACCAATGGTAGTCACTTATTTGCATTACAAAACATTCCTTACACCAGATGCATAAGTCTAAGCTTGCTCTGCTGCCAAGTTTTCTGAAGCTCGATGAGAGCTCTAACAGAGGTTTTGCAAACCTTGCAGCAGGTCAACCAATGTAAGATGTTAAAAGCTAAAATTATTGTTTTTCTTCGTATCTGCATTTCATGTAAGTTTACTAGATGCAGTGTATCTGTACACAAATGAAATCATAATCTTACCAGAAACATCTCTGTAGATATTGTGTCATCGCCACCAAGCAATATACTATTTTGCCTAAAAAAAAAGACACAGACCTAGTTATGATTTTAAATACAAATTCCTAATGGACAGTAAATACTTTATATTCCCTGTACATTTTATTCTTACGTACCCTAGTCCAGTTTTAGCAGATGTGCAATGGATTTCCTTATAGTGATAGTTCAAATCCTGGGGAGCAAAAGTTATGTTGCCTTCCCTCCCCCACCCCGCCTCTGTTCTTCACACAGAATTTCAAGTTGAAGCATGTAAACAACAACTGGACTTGAACCAAGCTGGATATAAAAACAGCTCCGACCTTTATTCCCAAACTGGGAGCAAGTATTTTAAAACTCAATTTCACTCAAACTGAAATTTCAGTCAGTGCTGAACTCAAACTGCAAATGAACTTAAAGTTTTCTGAAGAGTCACTATTACCAGCATTAAATGTTCAATCATTAAGAGCAATAAAACGTGCCAGAGCATTTTAAAGAAAACAACTACTACTACTTCTGTTTCTCTTGCCCAGAACATAGGGTTATTCACAAGAAAAACGTGATATACATTATATAGGCTTGTACTTATTTTCTCTTTTAAGTGCATAAAGTTCCCTGTCTTTTATATCATCATCATAAAAAGGGAACTCCATCTCATTCTCTCTGTTTTCACATGTGAAAAGTTTTGTATTTAGTTTCACCTCCCTTATGTTACACTGTGCTGACACAAATCACCAGTTTGGTACACTTACTTTTCAAAATTAAAGTTACACAGTCTACCATGTAAGTGACAAAAGAAAAATACATACCTTTCAGTATTATTTTCTCTATTAACATCTGCATCTTTATCACATGGTTCCAATAATACATCTGCAGTCTGTTGGCAAAAAGTATGTTTAGAAAGATTAGGGAATGGCATTCTTAGCTGAAAACATTTCTGTAATCATCGCTGACCACAAAAAAATCTCAAGAACTAAAAGCACAGCTTTTCATGTGGGGGTGGGAGTCATACTTTTTAACCATGCAATATTTTTAGATCTAAAGTAAGGCCAGTAACCAGGTGATTTAATCACTAGAATACAGACAGACAATTACTTTCCATCTGCAGACAAACCATTTTCTATTATTTCTTTTAAATACTAACACCAACAGTTCTACTGCAAATTGTCAATCATAGCATGAAGTTTGGGGTGACCAAAATCATGGCAGTAAGTATATCCCAGTCTCAAAAACAACTGACTTGGATGCAGACTTCTGCTCAGCATATATGAAATGAAACAAGACTGACAGACTTTCTAAAAGGAGCTACTAATCCCTGTCACTAAATAAAGCAGCAACAGCACTTTATTTAGGAAGGGGATGAAGAAATGCTGGCATTTCTGTGACACCATCTCACAAAACAAGTTCAGATGAATACATGTCACCATTTTGTTCACTAAAAGTTGGCACAGGAAGACTGACGACTTTAAGCATTTACACCAAAGCCCAGTACTTGATTTCTTCCAAAAATGTCTTATTTCGGAGAATAAAAGAATTTTGAAATATAAAATGTCATTCTAAAATAACAGATTACATCTGGTTTCAGACTCAAGAACTTCTCACAAATGCTCTTTAAAATGTCTGAATATAAAATAAAAGTTACCTGGAGAGTTCAAATATACATAACAGGTGCCAGTTTTACACTGCTGACAGGAACATTCACCCTTATCAGACAACACTTCATTTTTCTGTTTACATTATTTCAGTCCTCAAGCCAAATTCCAATTTGGGGAAACAATTTTTAATTCGAGTGCATTCGTCATCCTCCTGCAGATTATTTCCACCCTAGAGATGAGCTGTGCAAGTCTTGCATAGTCACACTTACTGCAACTGTGGAAACAGCAGCTTCTGTTTCCACTGCAGACCCAAAGCAGAGCTCACGTGCACATCTTTTGTTTCCTATAACCCTACATGACCCTCTCAAACTCCTTTCATACAGAAGAACCAGTAGATTTCCCTTTAACATCTCACCGGATGGTACAACTCTCCAATAATATTGCAAGTAGTGTACTAACAAGAATGTAGAAACTAACATTGAAAAAAGAAAACTTCACCCCAGAATGCCATCTTACCGCTGGTACCAAAGCGAAAAAGGACAAGAACGACATCAGGTATGACAACAGAAGCACAGCTGTACATGACCATGTGCTCCCGAGCACCACGTTCCCCCTTTATATTCTTAGCTTGGTAACATACATTCGAACTCTGAAGTGCACGTACTGCATAAGAAGGGTAATTCACATTTCTCAGCTGCTCTTTGAAACCATTGGAACTGCATAAAATGCACTGAAAAGCCACCAATTTGCAATTTTTGTTTCTCCATCTACATTTGTATTTTCCAAGTTTTGATTTCTAAAGTTCAGCTTATATTCTAACTAGGAAGTCAGGAGAAAGTAAAGTGTTAGGAGTTAATATGAGAAACTCACTCTCTGTTGGTTTTGAAAGCTTTCATTGTCAAAAGACTGAAAATCTAAAACAAATAAAAGAAGACTTACAAAAACCAGTCAAAAAAGACTGATGGCAGAAATATGCCACTCTACCCTGTGCTTTCAACAGAGCTCTTGCAAACATAGTATTCACCTGAACTGGATAAAATATCGTCTAATTGCAACACCATGTTTTGGGCATTTTGCGCTATAGGATAACAATCTAGTAATTTTTTTCTAACAAGATTTGGCACTAATGCATCAGTAAAGAACCTGGAGAATCAACACATTTTGTGAAATTTTAATTTACCAAATGGGATTCTAAAACAATATGCTAGTTTAGTGGGAACAATTGAAAAATTTGGCTTGTTGGGTGATTCAAAAAACTCAGTTGGGATCCAAGAAAGCAAACAGAAGGCTAGGAGAAGAATACATTACAATAGTCAGAAGTGCTACGGCAACATTTTGTTTTAATAAAAACATAAGATTCCAGACAAGTCTCACAGTTTCACTACACTAAAGCATCCATTTCTGTCTTTTCAAGTTCACAGACCCATTAAATTCTTCTGGTTAATTTACGTCTTCTAACAATAGGTTTGCTTATCTAGTTATCTTCCAGGAAGCCCTCAGAAAGATTTATGGACTCACAGGCAAGAAGCTAAAAACCACTGTAGAACGTTCTCTACATATGAATAGCAAATCTCTCTACCCACAGAATTCATCATTTAGATTTATGACAACAAAAGTTTTACCAAATAAATAAGGAACTATAGATTTGAACTTTTCGTTAGAATTGCTTATTTGACAGCTGCAGATGTGCTGTTTCATACAGAGCAGCAGAAACTACGTTCTCTTGCATATTACTGTTCTACTTGATTTCATTTTTGTCAGCACATATCTTACAGCATTGCTTCATCGCATAAAGATACCCTGAATGAGAGACCAATGTCTTCTTGCTAATAAAAAGTGCTGGTACAGTTCAGGCCATCATTACAAATTCAGGCCGTACGTACTACAAACCTTCACATTTGATTGTATGTGAAGATATAATAATTTGCAGCTCAAAGCAAAGCTGAGGAATGTTTGTTGTACAGGGCAAACAATTATTTCAACATTTAGAGTTGCTACGCTACTGGGTTTCCAACCAAACTGCGCACACTACTTGCTTCTTTCAGTGATATGACTCTACTCCGTTCAATTCAAACATAATCTATAAAAACAAAGCCAAAATTAAATCTATGACACCTGATTATCCTGTGGTTTGTTGTTTACATTTTCAGTTGCTTTCTAAACTTTAACAGCAACTTCAAGTATCATTAACGTTGTATTTTCTGAGTAAAACAGCTTTTAAAAAATACAACTAAGTATTTTATTTTTACAAGCATGTTAGCATCACATCGTGATATGTGCTCATGCAACACTCTAGACAGATTTTTCTGCTTTAGAATACAAATAGTTGATCTTGATACATTTCAAGATGACAATACTGTGTTGAACCTCTTCAGGAGGTCACAAGTCTAATTTTCTTTCTTTTTTCTTTTCCTGAACACCTCAAGGGTATGCATTCTAAGTGTACATGTCAGTATGGAGGGACTCAAGCCATCAGCACAGCAGAAGTCAAATATATAAGCAAAGAGGTCCAAGGAGATGTAACAGAACCTCCTTCAACTAGAAAGGAGATGAAGATGTGTTGAGAAGGGCATCTAGGCCTACCATAGAAGAAACCGGGAACAGTGAGAAAAGGCTGTAATTAGCTAATTGCAAAGACACACCTTCCTAGCACAAGCATAGTCAAGAGGCTACAGAGTCTCAAGGTGACTGTTACTTCTACCCTTTCTTGATACAGCAAAAGGTGTGACTAACTCTGGGCTATGCTACAATCACAGCTCTAGATCTTCTGCTCCTCAGGAAGCCTTTGCTAACACAGATGCTACTCTAACCGGTGCTATGCTTGCTGATATACTGACTTACCTGAGCAGAAGGAAGGGCTGGTACCTGTGAAAGACCAACAGAAAAATATTAGTCAGGGTCCAAACAAGTTGCACCAAAGTACACAAAAATTTCTGTGTGCGCGAAACGTGCACAGCAGAGAAGACAATTAACTGCACAGAGCAACAGCGCCATGTAAGGCTACACCAGAGCCATTAGGAAAACTTGGATCTCTAAAGCACTTTGCTAAAGTCACAGCAATTTATGATTTTCTTATACAGGAGGTCTTCCTCTCACCTGAACGCTTTCTTCTTCCTCAGTTACAGTATCATGTTTCATAGCTTCACTGTCTAAATCAGTGCAAACCAATACTTCAGAGCAGTCTCCTGTGTTCTCACTGCTACCAGTGTCATTATCTTCAATAACATCATTCCTAAAGATAAGAACAGAAAGACTTTAGCAACCTGTTGTTCCACCTCTAAAGAAAAAACGCCACATTTTTTTTTGTTTTCCTTAAACAGTATCAAACATCAGGTCAGTTACTCTGACCAAAGATACTGGTAATATCTACAATTTGAATCACCTGTAAGCAAATTTAATTATTTATGTAGTTTATATATACTTATGAGGTTTTCTAAAACAGCACATGATAGACATATTAAAATGTATTTATTTGATTCTTGTATTAAAGGTCAGGCATACATCCCCCACTTATTATGCTGCCCTAAGGAATAAAAACGCCAACAGCCAGAAACAACGACATATTGAAACTCCCGCAACTCCATAAAGTTGCTGTGGCTACACTCCTCCCAATACTGAAGCCAGTTAGTTTACAGCTAGTATCACTATGTTCCCCTTCAGTGAGAAATCCCATAATTTCTAACATTTAATCTTCCTAGAATTCAATTTAAGGCTTGTAACAGTACCACCAGATTAAAACTAACTTACACTGTATTTATGTCCATACGTTCTTTACATGCCACCATCCCTGTTCCCACATGATTCTGTAATTCATCACAAGCCTTTGACTTCCTTGCCTTCCCTCTTCGTGCTCCCAAAGAATTCCAAACTACTTTTAAAAAATTCCCCTCCTCGATCAGATACAGATACTAAACAGGATGGTTCAGAAATTAACATTTTAACTCTTTTTTTCTTAATTCTGGCAATTATTTTAATTTAGTTCTAAGAAATTTGCACTGGATCGCTGCATTCTTTAGTTCTTCATTTAACTGTGTATTTGCCTTGTGCACAGTCTGCTGGCGGCACTGCTTTAAAGGACCCAGACAACCTCTATCAAGAACGCTATCATGTAACCTCTATTACGGTTAATCCACGGTGGAACGATGATCACAAGCATTTGAAATAGTCACTGTGCCAGAAGAGTATATTGGTTTCAAACCTGCAGTGACAGTACTTTTAGCCTCTGCTTCTGTGAGGTCAGCCAGCCTTTAAAGCACTTACGCTGTAACTGAAGGAATTCAGCTACAACAGGTCTTTCAGGCAATTACCCACTTACTATTAATTACTTCAAAGGCATTAAATCACTAAAACTCAGTTTTAATTGATCATTACCAGCAATGATCATTACTTTTATGATCAACTGCTAACTTTAGTCTGATCTCTTGTCACAGATAAGACTTCTAAAAACAGTAAAGATTGAACAATTCAGAAAACAGCATCTGAGTCTGAATATTTCTCTTATTTCAGGCTCTGAGCAACAAAGGAATTTAGGTACTAAGTCCTACTTCACTACATATTTTTGGAGTTTGGGTATTAATCATGACTATTTATTTTTAATAAAGCACCAAAACATACCAGCTTCTCAATGCTGCCGTGGCAATCGCTACACTCATAACATGGCAAGATTTACAAGAAAAATAAAAGCTGATCAAATGAGGCTGAACTGCTACGCAAATAGACCCACAGAACTCATTCTATGCATTTTTAGCTATTTTGTTGACAGTGGCAGACAGAGCAGTAAAATAGCGATGTGGAAAGATAGGGTAAAGAAACCGAAACAGCATCTACAATAGCTTTCATATGGTAAAATTGTGTCGTAAGTAACATCGGTGAGATAAGAATGAGCGCACTTGCGTAAATTTAAGTTCTTGTCCTACTTGCACAGAATTCAGCAGTCAAGCAGTTATACTTCATGACATTTTTAACTGTAAGATCAATTTAAAATATTTGCTTCAAGAGCTGTTGATTACTGGCAACTGACGGAAGTTGATTTGGTTTAAAATACGAGATAAGTTGAAGTTAATAGCAAAAGTCGTTAACTTTTGCTTTGGGTTGAGGTGAGTGATAGTTGGTTTGGAAGAGTTAAGACATACAATCCTATAGAATTCATTACAGATAGAAGAAAATCTTACTGGTTGTTAGATCCTTCCTCATCCCTGCTGGGATTTTTTGCGTCATTGTTACAGCCCAGTCTGTGTTGCTGTATATGTTTAAGATCGTTATCTAAGCTGCTCTGCAGGTCGAAAAGGTGCTGTTCCACAGCTGCTCTAATTGTTCTTTCTAAAATGCTAAAAAGAAAAAAGACACAAAATTCACATTAAGTACTCTTCTTTTGCATTGATCTATGCAGAAAGGCAGAGATAACAAACTTTACACACGACAGGAATCTTTGATGACAAGTACTTCAAGGCAAAAAGAGACTAACTTTTCCAAAAAGGCAGTGGAAATTACCGCACCTACTATCTTTTATTTCATAAGATTTACATAACGTATTATGAAGATTATTAACAGTATTTTAAGAGTAATCAACACATTACAATGACTAACTTATTTTTTGATAACTATACACAAAAACTTATAAAAGCTTAATATATTAATGTGTAAAATCCTGTGTCAGAATCAATCCTGGAGCAGATTCCACTTCAGGAGGGGTTACAGCCAGTTATGCTGAAGGGGGCTGTAATCTTAAAAGACAAGAGCCAACCAGTAGCAGAGACAATGCACTAGTACCCGACACAGGATACACCCAAAGATACATCAAGAAAAGAACAGCATTCTTTAAAAACAGACTGCTCTGCTGAGTGCTTCTTAGCCAGCTCATCCAAAATACACAATTAGGCCTATAAAAACTCCTCCTGGAAGAATCTTAAACTACTTCACCCCATTTTTAACTCTGTAATTGTGCGTTTATTTTTCCTCCGCATTTATACACACAATGCCACTGAACTGTACTCAATATTAACAACTAGAAGTGGTGCTAAAAATACAATGTAAATGCTATAATCTTTTTAAAGTCAAACACCTATGATGTATCTAAGTATAAAACCAAAGCATTCTGGAATCTAGATTCTACCATACTGTACTCTCCTGCTTCTGCTGTCAACGACACTGACAGATATTAGGTTTTTCCCACATTAGTGTTAAATGCCACAAGTGAAATACTTCACACTAGCACATGTTCATTCATAACTGCAATCAAACCTACTGCATTTCTTTTTCTTGGAAGAAGAGGTATCTTCTATGCGTGTTCTACTAACAGCACAACTCAAACATTTTATATTTTCATTATACTTACTCTGCAGAGGCAGGCAAGATACTTATGGGAGAGATATGAGCACTGCAATAAAGAAGAAATAAGTTAATGTAATGCAAACACTTATCACACTAAATAGAAGTCTTGAAGTCAACAGAAAGCAACTTAGAAAATACTTAAAGACTGCATGTAATGAGGCTAATAAAAGTAAATATGTAAAGAAAACACTTCTTTGCAGTCCCTTTATTATTTAGATAAAGAAATCTGAAAGAATGCCATCATAAGACAGAAAGTTGTAGAAGGAGCAGTGCAGACTTCTGTCTCTCAAGAGCCAACACTCAGTACATTATGAAGCTGTAAAGCTGTCGGATGTATGGTCGTTCCCATGGGAAACACTAAGCACTTAGTCTCCAAAGATTTCCTGACACCTTGCTTAAGAATGCAGATTTTAACCTTGCTGCCTAAAGCAAATTCCAAATTACTGTTTTCCTCTACAGCTGCAATTCATAGAGGTTCTTCCCTGCCTCTCAGACTGTTGCATAATTTTATTTTGCAACGTTCAAGGTACCTGCACCACTCTCCAAGGACAGCTACGTTTCAGGTGCAAGGCAAGTACCTTCCAGAGGTTTGGAGACACAAGCTAGCCATTTGTAAAGCATTCAGAAATCTCCTAGCACAAGCCACTTCAGCCTAGAATGTTAAAACTCCCTGAGGAGGACGAAGGGTGGAAATCAGTGCAACTAACACAAGTAAGTTCAAGGAAGCTAACTCGTGTACGCGCTCCCTCTTCAATTTTCCATTAATTTGATCAAAATTCTGTCATTATAAACAGAATATTTAAGTGTTAGACAAAGTGGCAGTACATATGCAAAGAATGAAATAAAAGAAGAATTATATATTTCAAATGGCAATGAGTTGCAACTTACAGGTCTTATTCAGAGAAAAATACTAATTTTACTTCAACTAGGAGGTGAGGAGGGAGTTAAATGCTTTTTCTTCCTATTATATATAACTAATCTCAAAAAGCTGAAAAATAAAATTATAGTCTATTCTTTACCATGCGACAACATCGTTGGCAGCCAAAGTTGATTTTAAATATTATTTTCATGAATGCATAAAGTAAACCTTGAAATACGAGGGACGTTGCCCCTCCACTGCAGAACTGCACAGGTACTACCTCTGCAAGACAGCTTTGACTCGTATTAGTCTGTACACAGTCTCTCTGCTTACCCAAGAAGAGTTTTAATACAGCAAGGAATATCTTGGTTAGATCTTATCAAGTTTATTAGTAGTTCCACCACCAGAGAGGTAAGATAATTAGACCACCTCAAGCAGATTTTCTATTTTTTCTTCCTCTAAGTATATGAAATACAAGCAATAGAAGACTTTCAATTAAGCACCAGCTGATAAGGAGTTAAAAGTATTTATTTAAAAGTAATTATGCCTTTTTGTCTTAGACAACTTGTACTGGGTCAATAGCAAAGTGCACTGTATTTAAACACCAGCATGGAACAACTGAACAAGCAGGTGTTCGCAGAAGTTTTTAATTATTTTTTTTCTTAATGGAAACTTGACTTTGAATCAAGCGCACTTTATGATTTGTGTGTCTGTTTGCCTAGGTGGTGAAAAACCAAAGCAGATCTATTCCAAATGCTTTGACAGAACAGGCAGCTCTAAACTACTATTTCAAAATAAACATTGCCACATAGCTTTGGAATATTAAAATACCTGATGTAGAGGCCAGATCCTGCAGCCGCTAATTTCAAAGCTGCCGGATCAAACAACTGAGGGTGAACATACTGGCATTTTGTTTTTTCTTTCAAACAGAGAAACGGTAAGTTTGCAACTTAAGATATTTACATTTCAATGGTATTTCTCTGCACAGTACAGCATAGCCCTACCACTTGTAGACAGTGTTTTAAGTTTTCTGATAAACAATTTTTCTTTTGACAATACTTGAAATGAAAAGATGAAGACACGAAGCTGTGAATAAGATCAGCCCCAAGCACCAGATGAGAGGAGCATAAGCAAGAACCTCAGAGAAAAAAAAGTAAGATTTCAAAACAGAAAAAAATGTTGTTAAGTATCCAATCTCAGTATTTTCAGTAAGTTCTATAAAGGATGCATTATAAAAGGTATGCTTACTTTCTAAAAGTACTAATACATATTTGTACAGATTGAAATCTATTTACTGTTAAAACACAGGCACTCCTAGGACAAATTGGGGGGGGGGGGGGGGGGGGAGGGCGGGGGGGGAAAGGGTTCAGAGCACAGAACACTGCAACACTCTAGTTGTAAAAGAGAGCAAAAACAATTTCAGTCAAGGGCACAAGTACAAATACTATTCATAGGAAACTGATGACCTGGAATCCTTTTATTCTCCCACTTGAGACAATGAGGAACTGTGTCAAAAGTGGGGAGAATCAAACTCATCTCCAAAGAATCCAAAAGATTTCCGACACGGTTCACAACAAAATTTTCCATCTTGCCGCGTAACCTTCAGCCCCCAGCGTTGGATCATTCACCAGTGCTTTTACTAAACACCTTTAGATGCATTAGAGGTACTCAGCAAAAGATGTGCATAAATCAGCAGTATTGCAAAGCCTGAAAAATCCTCTTACTACGTAAAGAGTATCTTTCGTCTTCAACTAATCACTTTAGCAATTAAGGACTTTTTGAAAGAAATGTCTCAATCGCTCTTAGCTGAAAATACGGGACAACTTCCCAACCGATGTACCACCGTTCAAGGATACTTTTTAAAAGCTGTAATTTATACTGCTACACAGAGTCTTAAACGCAGCATGACACAGCAAGACACAGAAAGGTAAACATCTTTGTTTCATAACGCTAACCCCCTCCCTAGAATCCCTTTTGCACTGTCTCCCGACCCATAGAAAGTCTCATAAAAAACATACCTTAAGATAGAAAAATACATTAACAAGAGATAAAACATTTCGAAGTTTTTCTTGGTAATTTACTGACTGTACATAGATTCTGATTTCTCGTTAAAAAAAACCAAATCAGTTGTGACATTATTTCACTTCCTAATGTCTCCAAAATACATTTAATCTGAGACAATTTTAAAGTTAAAAATAAGGTCTCATTTGCAAGCACATCAAAGCCACATTTGCCTTTTATATATTTACCTGTGCTGCAGAACTTTACAGGCCATTCTGATTATTTTTGCTATCCCAAACGAGCACTTGATGTAAAACTGCTTCATTTGAAAAGCAGCGAAGCGGGCTGCTGGCTGCTGGTTATGCATGCTGCTCGCCGGGCTTCAATGGCTGCTTGTCAGGCAGCACTTCTGGAGTGCTGCACTAAACCCCGCAGTCTAAATAGAAATAGACTGCAACATGAGGTCACTCCTGACAATAAGCTGCCCAATCAACACTTGAAAGCTTTCCTAACGTGTTGTTCACCGATTTTCCAGCATGGAAGGAGGGACAAGTATTTGGATGTGAAAGAGAGCCCTAAACTAAAAGAATAATATATTTTCTAGCAATTCAGGCAGTTGATGGTGGTTAGCCTTGCTCTATCTATGCATTTTGTCTCACTCTGTTGCTGTTAATACTATTGCCTGCACTGATCAGAGCTAATTAAAGCAAAAAAGGGTTAACAAAAATATCACACAAGCAGTGAGGAGCTCACCCTTGACATTGCATTTCATATAGACAAAGCAAACTGTTTACAGAACTTACTATTTGTCATAAATACAAATATAATTATATATAATAATATATTTTATATAATATATAATTATATGTTATAATTACAAATATAATTTTGAAAAGCCCAAAGAACGTATTAAGAGTTTTTATAATAGGCTTTCGACTGACAATATTTGAGAAGAACTGCAAAAAGTATAAAGCAAATACCGCTTGGCAAAGCGCAGTGATGAAAAATTTGGAGTGACAGAGAAGAATTCTAAAGTGATTATTTCAACAGCACGTCTTAAAAGTCAGCTGCAACGCTGAGTCAGTAATTCTTTCCTCCGAAAGTCAGGACAGCAAAATCAAAGGAACCCTGGTGAAAAGGCTTCTGGTAAAGGAGAGTATGATGTTTCCTTTACAAACGCATTGTCAAATCGTGTGCAACAAATGCGCCCTGTTTGGGTAACGGCCTTAAAGATCGGTCAACAGGTTTATTTTAAATACCATTTTCCAGCAGTCACTAAATCAAACTGCATTAATGATTATCCACATTCTCACTGGATCTCTCTCACACTCAAAGTCAAATTAACACCATGCAGTGCATGAAGGTCATGTGTTTCAGAAAGAACAAACAGAGAGAGTAAAGAAAAAAGGTAGTGAGCAAAATTATGAGCAAGTTACAGTCCAAATAACTAGAAGGAAGGTCATATACCCCACTGAATGAATCAAGATAACTAATCTTTAGCGTGCGGAACATGCAACCTCAGCATTCTTCTCTATCTCTCCACAGAGACCAAAAATATACAGATAGTCAGTTCCCAAAAATCTGACAACAGCAAAGAGGTAACAAAACTACCGGTTAAGGAACTGCAAGAATCATGTTTAAATTCTACTTCTCTTTCCTTTTTCAGATGCTGCAGGCCCTATGTCAAGACAAACATCCCAATAAACCTGCATTAACATTTGCTTTTTTAAATACTTTTTTTTTTTTTTACATCAAGAAACTACAACAAAAAAAGGCCACTAAATGCATACTATGAAAGCCTTTAAGTTTGGAAAAATATTTAGAGTAATTATAGTGGTTAAAAGTTTAATAAAGCATACTTTCTCATTCACTGTAATTTATTTATTTTTACATTTCCTGCAGTTGTTCTGGTTTTACAGTCAAAATTCTTCCTTCTACAGGATTCCTCCTTATCCTTTACCACAAATTATGTAAAATGCCAACCATAATTAACGCCTATTAATTTTTAATTAACCCTAAACATTGAGTAAAAATGTTTTTCTCTTCAGGCTATCAAATTTAAACTCTCGAACATGTTGAGTTTGTCACTACTGCTGCGCTTACACATTCCGCAAGCAACTAAATACCTGTGAATAGTTAAATTGCTTTAAAGCTTTAATTGGAAGAAGCAGCACTTTTTTACGTATTCCAATTGCAGCAACTTTTAATTTAAATCAAACTAAAATTAACCAGCTATCTTGCTGAAAAGGATAATTAACAATTAAAATATAAGTTAAATTACAAAACAGAATTATGTTTCTCTCCTGATTTTATATTTTACTAATTCCTGCAACAAAGCAGAAGGAAGCGTGCAGCCAAGCTGCTGAACAGATTTCAACCTGAAATCCACATTCTTGAGACTGGTTGCTCGTAGGCACTAAACTTATCCTGCATTACCCCTGCGTTTCCACCCCTTTTAGTCACACTTTTATTATAGATTCTTTCTCACCCCTCCCTACAAGTTCTTACATGCAATGCCCACACCTAACACATCCTGCAGAGCTATGTAAACTATAATACAAGTAAAACAGCCTTAAAAATTAAAACTTGTGTACTACCAAGCATGTAAAACAAACCTGTGTATTACAAGCAAGTGCAAATAAGCTCTCAAATGCAAGTACCATTTTAAGTTTATGCATCTCCTTTATGAGGACAGGTCTTAATTAAAATCTGACTCCCACTCTAGTACTCCTGCCTGATCCCTCTACAGAGTCTGGCTCTTAGGCAGGTAACACAGGTCCCTCCAGCTTCAGCAGCCCTTACACCTGTTAGGACAATGCAAGACCTCGGCTTTCTATGCATTTTTCTAGTAACTTTTTTCTAAAAAGCAATTAACAAATTAAACCTCAGCTTGTGCATAGGTACATGTCACTCCTACATTGATATAACAAAGAAACATCAGCCTCCAAGATAAATTTAGTTGGCAGGGTTTAAATTAACTGAAGAAGGATCTTCGTATTAGCAAGTCAACTTTCACAAACCGAGGTATCCAGAGCCTTCATTTCAACTCAAATTAAGGAGACTTTCTGGACCTTAGAAATCAAGTTTTTTTGCAAGCAACCCATTCTACGAAGTCTCACGTATAACCTTACAAAATGCTATCTTAAAAGTGCTCAAAATTTCTTCCACGGTGCTCCTACTAAAGGCTTTTCTAGAACATCTATATTCCAACCTAAAAATCATTAATGGTCAATATTATCCCACTTGCTCTCCACTGCCCTTTTAGTCATATATAGTTCCTCTTCATGCCTGGTGCTTTCTCTCTCTAGCATATTTTCAGGAAGTAATCACATCTAGACAGTCTTCATTACAATTGTTTATGAAGTATATTCCACTGTACTCTAGGGAAATAAGAAAGTACTTTCCTCCTCATTTAACACCTGACCAAACTGGGCACAAAAAAAGACCAACCTGGACAAATAAATTCTCACAGGTTTAGAAATGAATTAGGGTCATGTAAGGACACTAGCATGTGACAAGAAATCATCCTAGGATTTCCCACTGAAAGGGAGTGGTGGAAAGATGGCACAGAATGGATTTGCATCTACAAATACTCAGATACTTTTTAGTTTCTGCTTAATTTCTGCTACAAAATTTACTGTTTAAATAACACTTTATGGTTTCACTAAAATACGCCCCTTTTCCCTTTCTCTGCATAAATCACCATAAATAATCCAATCCGAGTTCTACAGGCGTTCCTCTTCTGAATTTGGGAACAGTTATTTTATCCCATATTTTACTACAAGAACTGCACCTACTTCCACAGCTTCAGTTCGTAGACAACACCACTTACCTCTAAAGTCTGACAGCTTCTCTCTCTCAGACAGAAGAGACTATACTCCAAACTTTAAACCCAACCTCCGAGGCAGAAACAAGTTACCTTGTTGATGCTGTAACACTCCTGGAATCCGAGAGACTCCCTGTCATATCTAGATGCACCACAGCTGGCCTTTCATCAGGTTTCTCTGTGCCATCTTCTGGAAGTTCTTCAGACTGCTCAAGCTTTACATCTTCCTCCTCTTCCAAGAGATCATTGATCTAAAAAAGATTTAATCACAGTTAATGGCTTGAAAAGTTCTTTTAAGAGGTCCAGGGAACTTAAGAGGTGCAGGTGACCTCTTAAGTACTGTGTCCAGCTCTGGAGCCCTCAGCACAGGAAAGACATCGACCTGTTGGAGCGGGTCCAGAAGAGGGCCACAAAAGTGCTCTGAGGGCTGAAGCATCTCTCCTATGGGGACAGGCTGAGAGAGCTGGGGTTGTTCAGCCTGGAGAAGAGAGGGCTCCAGGGAGACCTTACTGCGGCCTTTCAGTACTGAAAGGGAACTTCTACGAAAGACGGCAACAAATTTTTAGCAGGGCCTGTTGCAACAGGACAAGGGGTAATGGCTTTAAACTAAAAGAGGGAAGATTTAGACTGGATATTAGGAAGCAATTTTTTATGCTGATGATGGTGAAGCACTGACCGAGGTTGCCCAGAGAGGTGGTAGATGCCCCATCCCAGGAAACATTCAAGGCCAAGTTGCACGGGGCTCTGAGCAACCTGATCTAGTTGAAGATGTCCCTACTCATTATACTAGATGACTAGGTTGAACTAGATGACCTTTAAAGGTCCCTTCTGACTCGCACTATTCTATGATTCTAAATGAGTACAAGAGGTATACAAACAACATCCATGTGAGAGGAGAACACATTTTTTAATTTTAGAAAGCCAGGCATGCTATACTTGCTTTTATGTAAAATCATACATTCCACATCACTAAAAAGCTACATAACTCTTTAGAAACACTGGACAAAAACTGAAAAGGGAAGCACCTTTGATGTAGTAAATGAACACAAGCAGAATGAAGAAACAACAAAATCCTGACTACACTGAAGTCCCAAGGCACAGAGCCTTTCTTTTTCTATGTATAAAATAAGGACAGGTAATTCTCCTCCATTCCATAGGCAGCCTTATTTGTATATGATATGAGAGGCATTTTCAAACCCCTCTATGGAAGGCAATATAGAAATCTAAGAATCCAAACTTTAAAGCACTGAATGAATACTTGTAAAGGTAAATGTAAGAGCAAGACTATTGAGAAGTTTCTGTGAAGCCTCTTGTCTATTTTTGTTTCCAAATACAAATGTTTTTACTGAAGAAGTAAAATATAGCCAATTGGAAAAGTAAAACAACATAGCCAACGACACCTTCATTTTTTACAAAGCAACTATTTCTAAAACACAAAGAGGTAAACTCAACAAAAGTGACTGATTTGCAAAGCCCGTCTGTGATTGATCACTGATCTCCCAAACTTGCAAAACGCAGAAAATAAAGTAGCAGCAGCAGCCTCAAGAAAATACACTTTATAATTCAGCTTTGTTTTATACTCATGTCAGATATTAAGAAAAATTGAAAATTTATCAGTTTAAGATTACACAGAAGGCAGAGAAAATATGTTTATTTATTTTTAAAAGGGGTGTAATGCATTATATGGTGCTACATTCAGGGCAAGAAACGTGTTTATCCCCAACTTTCCTCCGTAATTGCAGGAGGATGTGCCAGTGAAGCAAGGGCAAGCCCAGCGGCACACAGTCAGCTGCCACTGGGGCTGCACCCAGTGGAGACAGTGGCCCTTCTGTACCCCCACCGCACCAGCCCGGGACGGAACAGGACCCAACAGTAGTGCACTGTTGACATCTGGTGGAGACGCCACGAAATTAAAGGGACATCCCAACAGGTCTCAAATTTAGGGATAAAAAAAAAAAAAAAACAAACCCAAACCACACCACACTGACTGTTATGCTTGGGAAAACTTTGCTAAAACATATCATAATCCACAGACAAATCAGTAATTTTAAAGCATGAGAGTACAGATCAATTAACTGTACTTTAAAGAGCAGTCATCCCAACTTAAGACGACAGTCCTGAGCCTCAGGTTGCAAAAGTTACAGCCCAGCTTTATTTAACAGCTTCCTGCATGCAGCAGGGCTGTGTCAGTTCTCAGTGCTAGACGTATTCCTGCGAAGAGCTAAAGAGACAGCAAACATTGCAAAGCTGCAGCACTTTGCCAGAAGAGCCAGCAGAGCAGAAGCTGCTCAACCCAGAACTTGCTGCCCGTGCTTGGCAGACCAGACCGATGGGTGAGGTGTCTACTGCAGGGAAGAGGAAGCAACCAGCTGCCATAGTACTTGCCTTACTTGTCTTGCTAGAGGACGGGTTTGTGGGATGGTTAGGCTTTAAAAATTCAATATTTCTTGTTACCTTCCTTAGCAACTGCTGGCTATTTACCCTTTTTCCTCTTTCAAGAAAATACATCATGTGTTAAGCCAACTGAACGTGAGAAAATTCAGTTTATAGCTTTCCATATTTCGAAGGAAGAGTTTCAGCCAAGGTTTTATTAATAATCCATGAACCTGGCTTCGATAATACAAAAACTACTTCTTCCATGCATTGTCACTTACATACAATGACTTGTTAGAATTAAAAATATTTGCCAACAGAAGGAGGTTGTATCACAATAGAACATTTTCATTTCCGTAACAACTCTCCATCTCTATTTATCCCCGCATGACATAGCATTTTACTTCACAAAGTCAAATTCGTTGTGAGGAAAGGCGTAAGAGTGATTGATAATCGATACCACGGTCAGGTGATCTGGCAATCCTGACAGGTGAAATCTAGGACCAAGAGCATTTCTATTCCAGTCAATTTTGTTTCTCTAATTTCAACGCTTTTCCCCACTAATGTCAAGATGATATTTTGAAGTCCTAGAATCAGAAACAACATTCAAAAATTTTGGCATAGGGAACCACCACTGATAACATCATCAAGTGGAGTGCGAGACCCTGCATGTTTCTGTAAGACACACCTAAAAATATTATTGACCAAGACCAACAACAGTTCTGCATTTGCTTAAAAATCAGTTCTCCTTTCCTAATTAAAAAGATATACTGTTTATATATTTTTCTGTCTTTTATAGATGCATAACAGTATCTATATTGGGCAGGATATCATTGTTGGCTGAGTTCTTACATATTTTTCTATATAGCATAGCTGTACTTACTACAAAGCAACAATTTCACAAGCCACGTTAAGTATCTTAATATGTTAACATGTTATCTATGTTAAATAAATGTTAAATAAGGAAATACCAGGTTTTATCAGTTTGCGAGAATCTACCGAAAGGCACACTAAAGAAAAGTATATTTCAACATATCTTTCATAAACATAAATGTGTATGACAGTTACTTAAGTGATAAAATACTGGCATTTAAAATATTCTTACCTGCTCAGTTATTGAGCTTAAATCATTAGTAGATGAAAAATCTTCCTCTTCATTTTCAAAGAATTCATAGTAGTTCTCCAGAAGCCCCGCCATTATTCTGCTAACTATTTCTTGCTCTTTCAGATCCTCCACATCTGTGTAAATGCTAAAGAATTCAACGCTGGTTTAGTCTAAAAGTCTAAATCCAACTCCTTCCTGAAAGAACTCCTGTGAACAGCTTCTATGACTAAGGGCTACATTTCACACCATTATCCCCAATCCATTCTGAACACACCAACCTTTACACATACCTTCACATTACTGCATTATAAATGTTTCCACTAGTTTATATTTAAAAGTGATGAAGTAACAACTATTCAGTCAATTAAGTCTTCATGAGGAATATTTATAATTCAAGTGTTTTCCTGTAGAGAGAAAACCCCAGTATACTTCGTACTTTAAGAGCTTTCTCCCAGCACTGCTTTCTTGCTGCAAATAGTAATCTTATAAGCTATCTCTAAAGAATTTGAATCTCAGTATAATTACAGTAATGCAAGATCAGTGGTTTCTAACACCATAGCTCATAGACAAGCTGTTGTTTAAATCCAAGAAAAAATTGTAAGGCAAAACTGGGGTGAGGGAGTGGAAGGAATGGAAAGAAACGTATTGCCCAAAACTTTTTGTGTACTTGATGCTGTTACTCATGGACTAAGAAAGACTTTAGACTACAGATGTACACTGTTGAATTCACATAAAAACACTGTATGAACTTACTGAAAAACATCCGGGCCAAAGACTGCAGCTAAAGAACTTGCCGACCAAATTTCTTCATGATGCGATGCCACATTAGCTAAGAATTTACACAGAAACTTTAACAAACTGTAATTAACAGGTGGAAGCTGCTGCAAGAGGAACCTCAACTTTCTTCCAAATTCATCTTCATTATTATAATCTGAAAAATGTAATAAAGATATTTTAATCACAAAAGTAAAATATCTGCTTTTTCACATTTGATATTGATCAACTTTTTGACTCTGACAAAAATTACTTACTGCTGAAGTACAACTAATTTGGTCAGACCACAGACAAAAATGTCCGAATTTGACTTGCATTTGTTTGGTCTAAGATTTTTCGTACTAAATTTCTCCATGGAAAAAGAACACTACCACCCCCAAACCCAAAAACCAAAGTATCCAGCCCACATATCTGAAGAGTATTCATAGTGGTAGTACTTCATAACAGTCTATCTGTCCTAGCATCGCATCCTCTCGTTTCTGTCTCTGGATTAGTCTCTTCCTTTCTGATCTTTCCAAGGGAGGCCGATAACCCATTTCCTATTCCGTCACTTTTCTTCAATGATGTCAGAGGTTTGGAGGGGTGGTGAAGAGGTGGGGGAACATAGCAAAAAAAAAAAAAAAACAACCCTCCTCAGTAGATCCCATAGCAGAGTACCACCAATGATAAATATAATTTCTTCTATGAAGCAGAAATTGATAACCTAAACCAATGATTGCTACCATATTCTCCTCTGCAAGTCCAATCAGCAGTTTTCAGCATGTTTTCCACAATTAATGCTCACTCAGGTTTCCGATTACATAGGGCTAGCTCCTCCATATCCTTTCATTTACCATTTTTATATAACAACTGCTTTGCAGAAGAGCTCTAGAGATAGCAACAGCTCCAGAGGTAGTGAGTCAACTTAAAAGCTAGTTAAAATTCTCCCCATTTCAGGTAAGCTAAGCACTTTGTCACTTTTTCCTCTATAAGCATCCCATTCTCAACTCTACTTCCTTTTGTAATACTTAACTGATGAATATAAGCAATCTCAATGCAGTTATCCTAACGCATACTTAGCTTGAAGCTTGCTGATTCAATTTCAGACCCGAAAAAGGGTCTCCATAAAACTTCCTTATTCTCACCCTACATCTAACTAACTTCATCAAAATATCTTCCCACAAACCTCATCTGTTACATTATCAGCCTTATAGGCAACAAGGTTCAGAGTTCATAATTGTTGCTAACAGAGAAATTCCATATAAAGGAAATGTCAGGAAAGCAAAACGGGAGAAAAAGTTATAGTAACAGGCCTCCCCTTCTTTCTCAGATATTTGAAAATTCTTCTGGGATTAGTTAGAAAGGGAAAAAGATGTTTGAAAATGATGAGCAGTCGCTCTGCCTCTCTAGATGAGAGAGCTCAGACATCCTGGTCCTTAATACCAAATCAAAGAAGTGAGTAAATTCCCTGTTATGTATCTAGGGTAATACCAAACATTAACTGTGCAGGACTTCATTTGCTTGGACACAGTCAACACCTACAGTATTTGAATACAGGTAACCAGGCACAGAAAAGTAGTTTTCTCAGCACAGTAACACAATAAAATTAATATATTATTGTTAGTTTTTATTCTAGAAACGCGTGTGGGAAAGAGAACAGCAAAATAGAACCTAAAAAAATACTATCACAAAGTAGACCTTCAAAAAAAAAAGAGAGAGAGGGGATAGTCAGACCACCTTGCACATACACATCTAAATGTTTTGTCTAACAAATCTGTCCTAAAATTTAGGTTTAAACAACAGCCAGAGTTCTGAAGTGAGGATATTCTTATCTGTAACTGAAGTCCTCTGGCAGTAAATCATGGATACAAACTTCTGGGACACACGGCCTAGTGCGCTGGGGTCAAATTCACACTTCAATTACTACAATCCCTTGCCTTTGAGCAACCACCATTAGGCCTGCACAGAACAAGCCTCAAAAGATGAATATAGATATACGACAAGGTGTGGCCTAAGTCGTTTAGAGAACTAAGCTTCACCTAACAACCTAACAATACGGAAGGCCTGCTAAAGAGGGAAACAGCAGAAGTATCATATGGATCCAGAATTATTACCACCTTCTGCATTTCTGTAAGCAATTCCTCTGCCGAAAAAGCAGCTGATATTATAATTCTGGAAACCAGCATAGATATGTCTAGCCGACAGTCAAATACCAAAAGTCAAAACCTGAGTAGAGGAAACCGAAACTCTAATTTTAGTATCAGGAAACGACATTTAAAGTTTATGTGTTTTGATTTCCTTGGTACAGATAAAGTGAGTTCAGAAAGATTTTAAAGTTATTTTACACTTTAAAAGACAGTAAGGACACAAGCTGCAAGTTTAAATGAAGTTTCTCTGCATATTTAACAAAATGGAACCAAATGGGGACTTACATGCTGAAGAACAGCTCTTTTCCCGAAACAACCCGTATGTAAATCCTTCCACAGTCATGCATTTAAAGATGGATAAAACCCCAGCTTCACACCATATTTTACAAGTTATAGAAGGGAATTACACTGTCACACCAAGTGCGTATATCTCAAGTCCATTTCCAGTCCTGATAAATAGCATTGCAAATCAAGGTGCACAGCAGTATTAGCTGAGCAACCTGCAGCATTCTGCATTACTGTCTTAACAATCCTTTAGTTATTTATTATCTTTTTCATGGAGAAAAAAACAAACAAACAAATCCAAAAACCCCCAAACAACGGTTTACTAGCTACTTAGGTCCAATCAACCATGACCTTAGCAACGCAAACCAAATAGCAGACATACCACTAATGAAATTCCCTACCCACTTCAGTTTCACATTACATCACGGGTCAAAAACAAACAAAACTTCAGCCTTCAAGAAGTTTCTCTAGCCAGTAGCTTCCAAAAATCGTTTCCAGCACAAGACTATTTAGTGCCTCACACATCAGTGTTCAGCTTCTGCTCGTCAGCTACCCAGATAACCACCCCACATTCAAAGTTTCAGGATACACAGGCTACCAAGAGAGGAAAACAAAGCAGCTTCACACTGCTGTAGATGACCCTCCAGTTCAGCACTTGGTAAATACAGTGTAACAGCATGTGAAATCTATGCTCTACTCATCCTACAAACTGATTCCCGCTCTGAACAAACAAGACTATCACAAGCGTTATCAAGCTCTTATCAGGAATAAACTCGACAACAGAAAATTAAATCAAAAATGTGCATCTTACAAAGCAAAACAAGACCAGCACTTGAAGAAAAGCACGAACTGACGCTGGAAAATGAGTAACACTCCTGCAGAGTGACAACCAGCACAGCTCTCAGTCTTGTCACAGAACTCCAACGTCAATGAACCCTTTAAGGACATTACTACTGTAGTACTGCAAGACAAGCGTTTTTACTAGTCAAGTTATGAATCAACTCCAACACCACCCAACACAGCAGAGGCAAAAAGACCCAGGAGAGTGGATACATATAGGCAAGTTAGCAATCAGTAAAGAAAATAATGTGCCAGCATATGGGTGTTAATTTGAAAGGGCAAGGTTTTGCAGTATATGAAAAAACATACTTAGCAACAATACGTTGACAATGGGGTTTTTTTCCCTCCTACAAATGAATTTTAAACTGAAAAAAATACACAGTGGGAAAGCAAATATGACATGAGTACAGGGCTTGAGAACTCTTCTCTAGTACACAAAAGCTTTAAGTGCCATGGAAACACAGGCAGAGTAAGTGAAATTCAGAGGAAGTAAGACAAAAGCATTCCCTAGCACTTTTAAAGCATCGGTGGTGAGAAACTGTCAAATAACTTTGATTCCAGTGGCTTTGACCAGTGTCCTAGCATTCACACACAAGAACATGCAATATTCAGACCTAATCGGCATATGTGGCAGCTTCACTATTTTCCTGCATGATGGATAAACTGTGTCTTTGAATCCAGACTGAGTTTCCTAAAAAGAACCTATTTATTTGGAGTTTAAGCTAAGAAAGGTATATTTGAATGCCTCCCGATGCACACATTATTACACAAAACACCAAAGAAACCCTAGTGCCATTACAAATCTCAATTTAATACTGTTTTTTACTCTTAAAATAATAAAATTAAAACAGTGAATCAAAAATAATTACTACCTTGAGAAAGTTGCATCAAATGTATGTGCAAACTGCCTGGGATAACTGGCTCTGGAAGTTCTTGAAGAAAAAATCTAAGAAGGCTAATAGCTGAGGGTACATCTGCTTCTTTAACCAGGTCCACATCTTCTCCATTATCATATCGTTGCCGAAGCCACTCCACTGTCTCAGCATTCCCATTGACTTGAAAAAGTCCTTCTTGTTCCAGACCCCCTGAGTTAGAAAGAAGTTGAAGAAATAAACTTTTAGATCCAGTATGGATAAATATATCAGAAAATACCGATAATCGGATATGCACAATTCACATACTGAATGACTTTCCGGACAACAGTTTTGCAAGACTTCCAGCAGTCCTTTGCCAACAAACACATTCTTATGCCCAGATAACAATACAGCAATAAAGTAAATGTTAGCAGTACCTAAAACACACAATTTCCTATGAAGTACCCAATTGAACTGACTGCATTAGTGTTAGCTAGAAAACAGTGATAATCAAACATAACAGGAAGAGTAAAGAAAGGAAGTGTGTATCACTGAAAAAAAAAAAAAAAGACCAACCCAAATCACACCCAATTAAATGTAAGTAACCTAAGAAAACAAATACTCTTCAAAAAACACAATCTATTCTGTAAGAACAACAGCTAAATATATGATTTAAAGTACAGCAAGATAATACATACCATGTTCCTCAATATAGTCCACAACATGGCGGACTATGAATGGAACCTCATTGTCTGGTTGCCCTTCTTGCTGCAGCTCATCAAGTGGAATTCCAAATATTTTGTTAGCAAGAACAGAGTTGCAGTTACTCAAGGAAGGGGAGGAGCTCTTCCTCATATCTTTTTGCAGCCAAAAATCAAAGCTGTCTGTTCTGTCAAATAAGGGGAATTAAAAAGCAAAAATCAGAGTTCAGTGTACACTGTTGCATGTATTGATC
Source organism: Rissa tridactyla (assembly GCF_028500815.1). Lineage (NCBI taxonomy): Eukaryota > Metazoa > Chordata > Aves > Charadriiformes > Laridae > Rissa > Rissa tridactyla. The sequence continues at coordinate 5,841,211 of NC_071476.1, read as the reverse complement.
TGTAACACAACATGCTTTAATTACCTAATGCAAATGCTCTCCAGTCTCTCTTAATCAGTTCACTGATTTAATGAAAAGTTCTGTAATAACTCCAAATACAGCTAACTACATAAATGGCTGTTACTGAGGTGTTCTGTTCAATCCTCAGTAGAGGGCCGATAAGAACATACACAGTGGCAAGGAAATTCAGAAAATTCTAGTTACAACATCGTTACTTAAGTTTTAAGGTACTTTGGGAGACCTAGATTCTTCAATACGCTTTCCCACAGTATTTATCAGTCAGGCTTCCCAGATCCAACAGAAAAGCCTCTCCAGAGGAAATGAAACTAGTGGATCATATCAAACCGAAACCACAAGTTTTAGTTGCGCGAAATTATGAAGTATTTTGTGATACACAACTGCGTTGCAATCAACTTCTAATATATTTGGCATTTTCTCGTCTACACAATAAAGCTTTCAACACCTGCATCAAATTAAAAGTTTTACTGAACCCCAAACCCCCAAAACTGGTTTACAGTTGCTCAGTGATACCATTCTTCCTATCATGCAGAAGCTCAAGCTTTACCTGCAAGTCTTTGCTTGATACAGGATCTAGATTACCAAAGGCAGTGTAAGTCACTCAATTAAACTGTTATCCTGTCGAAACCAAAATATTTCTTCTAGCAAAGAAAAAAAAGTCTTTTCAAAATAAATAATAAAAAAAAGAAAACATACTTGCTTAAATGCAAGCAATCACTTTCATAGAGGATGGCACACAGAACGTGAAGTACATACTGTTAGTCAAAGCACTGCAACCACACTTAATTCTCCGGTTACTAATGGACTGACAAATTCAAATAGATTAGAGATACTGAAATCCATACTTCCTTTTTTTTTTTTATAGCCCAAGTAAAGTAGTTTAAGAAACCTACCTCAGAGCACTTACACAGCCGAGTTTGAAAAACGTTTTCTGCGCCAGCTGCCCTCACTGACCAAGCATTCTTTTGTCATTTATGGTTGTTTAAGATTATGGCAAAAGATCAGCCTGTAGTTCCTCATTGAAGAATAGCAGAACTCGATCAGTACTTCAGCAGTTAATCTGAAAGTAAGGAAAATATTATTAGACCATCAAGTTTTCAACAGTTGTAAACTCAGTCACAAGTCTAAACATCACGTTTGAGGAATTCTCCTTGTCAAATCATCAGTTTCTTGTTCTGAACAAGAAAGCATGAAGACCACATTAGCACGGCTCATGGGAGAGCATGCAAAAAAAGCAAATCCCCTTTTTTACTTAACCAAACTTAAAGCACCAGTTAGCATGGGACATCTAAGTCTTAACAATTTTGAAATAATTTTCAGACTCATTCATTCCTCTTCCAAAGAATCATGAAGGGCTAACTAGGTCAGACAAAAGTGCTTTATAGTACCTACCATACTAAAGCATTTAATGGCTATAAAATTTTCAGAAGAATCTCAGGCAGTGGTTTAAGACACCATCTTTAAACGGCACAACTGAAAACAAAGTCTTAACTAAGGAACATAGAGAGTCAACCAGTTTTCAGTGGTACAGCTCATCTTTTCTGGTAAGTTGATTATGTGTCCTAACTGCCAGTTCAAAGTCCAAGTGATCATCAGATCTGCATACAGGAAGGAATCAGAACCTAGATTTCCTAGAACCACCCACATTTTTGCCACCTTTTAGAATCCCAATTATCTGGACGTTTTTCATGTTCTCAGTTCTCAAAATAGCTACAGACCACAACAAAAGCCTTTTTGGTTTTTTTGTGGTAGTAAAAATTTAAATTGCAGCTTCATAACACAGTGGAGCTGATTTAATGTCCAGATACAGTCAAAGGGTTATCTCAGTCCCTTGATCTCACCCATTACCTGTTCTAATTAAACTCAAGCAACTGTAACTGGGGAAATCTAGCTTGCAACATAGACACACAAAGACAACGGACATCACCAAACTAGAAAACAAAAAGGCTTTCCCTGGCTTTAAAGTACACGCACTGAAACCTTCTGTTTCATAATTTGAGATTGATATGAGAATTCAGATGATGAACTTGAAAAATGTACCTTCCCGCTCTTTGTTCCCCCACACTGCTCCTTCTTCTGTTCCACATCAGAACAAATCAATGTCATCTTCACTTTCAAGGTCCTGACAACCTACTAGTCTCATTTCAGTACCAAAATGCTGGTCCATTCATTAGCCTATGAATCAAGAGTCCCTCCATAGTTTGAATAAATAACATCTTCCTGCTTCCAATCGTCCCCAAACTGCACCCACGTGTTAAGGGAGGCGGCCATAAGCTCTATATAGGACTGCTTCATCCACCTCAAAGTTTTCTTGCATTGAGGCCTAGAGGAAGAAATATTTCAGGTTTTCAAGCGTTAAAATCTTTGCCTAACGATGTAAGCAATACTGACCAATATTCTTTCCTGTTCTTCGTCATCTGTCTCTATCTATTGTCTTGTATTACTCACAGGTTGTAAATCTGTTATATCTCTCACACAAGTGGATCCTGATCCGAGATCAGGACTCCAGGTGAGCTGACAACAGAAAATGAAGGGTTATATTCCAGTCAACAGGCTTTACTTATTTTTTTTTTAAAAAAACAACAATCATGTTCAAATCTGTCATTGTGTATTCGTGGTTACTAAAAGATGCTGCCACATTTCAACAGTGAAGCAGTTGCAAATCATGACTCTCCTATAATTTCTGAAGGCACTGCCCAGCCATTTTCCTTACTATTTCGGTATGTTAAGTGATTGCCAGCATAATCTTCGCATGCAAGTAGATTTTAATCAATCCCACGGTATCATGCCATTTTTGAAACTTGAAGATCCATACAGTCTATTTTCTCAAGTTCTACCAAAGTCAGTCTATCCACAGCGAACCAGAAAGACTCATGTTAGCCATATGGGATTAATGGCAGCTGGGGGGGGGGGGGGGGGGGGGAAACAACAACAACTTTGATGGATCTGCCACAATGCTTCAGGCTGCCTTGCTAAAACAAACAAACAAACCTTCAAAACAAACAGCACCTAATAAAAAGAGCAAATTAGAAGCAACCACTTCTTTATAATTCAGCACCAAGTGAACAATCTTGAGGTCCTGCTTTCTTAGCAAAGATAACTTTGGGCTTAGTTAGCCAACATAAAAGCACAGCCATTTTTACCAGGTGCTGCAGACAAATAAGCTACCTGAATATTGATTTCATTCAGGAGACATGAAAAAAAGAAAACAGATAGACTTCTATTTTAACTAGCTTGGCAATGTAACAATGAAGTTGAAACAACCTGGTTGGCTCGTTGTCAGGGCAAAACCGGATTTACAACCCAAGCTTATACTTTAAACAAAGTTTTATATGGCTTATCATCACCTAGAAGAATTGGTGAAAGCCTAATTTTCACCCTCTCAGATACACACATCCTTATATACACACACTTCACTATATCTTACATGCACCACTTACTTCTCAAAGCACTGAAGTCTTTTGCCTTTTAGTACAGGCTTCTGTGTAACCTTCACAGGCTGTGATACAATGCATCTGGTATTTACCAAGTCTAGAAAAAGCTAGAAACTTGAAAAAAATTATCTGACTTCCAGAGACTTTCATTTACTGTTATTTCCAACATCATAAACGAAGCGATAGGCTCAGAAACTGTTAATAATTAAATATTATATCTCCACTTTTTATATTGATCAGCAGCTTTCCCGCTTGCCTTCCCTTGACCCAGGATATACACCACTTCAACACAGATACCTCAGAAAACTAGGACAAGATCTGTAACCTTCGGAATTATTTCTAGAGTCTTTTACAAATATGAAGCAATACTGTGGGGGGTTGTTTTGGGTTTTTTTAGCTATGATCAAACATCTCAGAAAACAAGATCTGATCTATTCAGTCAACTATTCCGACTTCTATTCATATTATCCTGACCCTTTTGAAGGTGTGTTTCCCCCTCCCAATTTCACAACCTACATGCTTCACCAGTACTATCAAGCGAAAAACAATAATTAAAAAAAAACAAACACCCAACTAGGTTATGCTTTATTACAAATATTCTGATCGCATCTTTCTCAATTACCCCCCCCCGTTACTACAAACATTTACAAAGATCCCCTAAGCTACAACAATGTTCTACAAAACTACAGAAAACTAAAAATACACCTTATCGTAACCACATATTATAGCACAACTTCACAAGAGGCTGAAAAAACCATACTATGTCCTATGCAAAATCTTGAGCCCAAGTATCTTAAATGAGGGTAAAGCACGAAGTTTCATTCTGTATCGTGTATTTCAGTGCCCTCATCTGTTATTTAAGAAAAAAAAAATTGGTTTCTGGGGCTTTTGTTTTTAAATAAGGCAAGTACTTCATACAGTCTGCTGGGAAAACAGCACCACAAGTTTCATTTTGCCATCATAATAGCATTCACTTATCTTGGCAACTAAAAAAGTATTCACACCCACATATGAAATGCCACTAAATAAAACACAGAATACATGGCTAGCTGTTAATATTTGAGGAATACATATAAAAGTTGAGACTTAAATTTAGCTCGGCTTTTACGTTACTGGCTGGACTACAAATATATGTGTGTCATTTTAAATTAAAAGTCCTCAGGGCTCCACCACCTTTCCTTAAAACAAAGGAATGAAACAACAAGAAGTAAAAATAAAATAAACAAAAAAGGCTACAAACTGAAACTATGCCATAGGAACGAAAACATTAATTCTGCATGTAGAATTTCTGCCACAAGTCTCAACTATTTAAGCAATTCTTTTATTTGCTTGTTTTATCTCACAAGAAATTCATATCATCTGTGAAGCCAAAAACAAAGCCAAAGGTGACTGCCATTCTGCTCCATTTTTAATATATTATTTTGTGGGATTAGCAGACATCATCAGTGATTTTTTTGTAACATATGAAAAGTAAAAACTGAATGTAAGATTTTTAGATAGGAAAAAAGAAATGTTATAGGGCAACAAAATCACTTGTCCCTACTTCTCAGGAGATACATCTCAAGTTTAGACTTTGGCTTTTTCAGTCCATGGTGCTGTAAACCTGTGGAGCCACCCACATGCCTGCGCACAGGGTCCTCGCACAACATGTACACGTCCCCCAGTATAAAGAGGATCAATGCTCATTTTCTGCAATACAAGGAGGTTTATTTAAAAATAAAATTCCACAAAAACATTACGGTGTCTCAAAGTTTTTAACTTCTTACTCTATATTTGATAAATAAAAAGAATGTATTATGTACTTATATGACTGACTTATAAGTAGACAAAAATCTGTGATTTTCCTCTGGATGCATACAGTAAACATACTTTTAAATTCAAATAAAAAATTAATTTTTTTAGCTAGGCTTGAAACGTTCAAAAGTTATAACAGATCTTAAGACTTTCAAAATGATGGCTTAAATTTATGACACAGATTCCAACTTGGAATCACAGAAACTTTCCTTGAGTGATGATATCACCCAGAGGCGGCTGCCAGGTGGGAGCAGGAGCAGGAAGGTTTGCCTGGGAAACTTCTGTGTACCAGCTCGCTGGAGAGCACATAGCCCCATTTGGCAGCTGCTGTACTACACACTATTTAATTTATGTTTTTAAAAATTGCAACCAGCACTCTGCTCTTTTCTGTAAAGTTTTATTGAGTAAGAGGAAACGGATTTTTTTAATTTTTTTAATGTAATGTCATGATCATAACGAATGACAGTAACTGATGATTTTTATGTCATTTGTATACTCAAATTACTGTTAGCATTCCCAACTGATAAAATGTTTTGGGGCAGAAGAGGCTTTGCTCATCTAATTTTCAGCTTTTGTTCAGGTAACAAGTAAAAATAAAGTATTTTGCTCATTTGAATTAATCCAATCAAAACTGAAAAGATGGCCAGGTCGGGGCAGGGGACATACCTTGGAGGAAAACTAAAAAAAAAGAAAAACTGAAAAAATCCGCAGCCCAAGCTTCAAGCAAACAAACAGAACGCTACCACAAACTCAGGACACAGAAAAGGACAAACGATTCTTGTCTCAAGAGCATAGTTAAAAGCCTGCAGAACTGTGCAAGTGCTTGAATATGAAGAGACACAGAATATCCTCCATGTAAAAAGAATAATCAAGTTTAAAGCTACATTTAAGTACTCGTTAATATATTTGAGCAGTCAAAACAAAAATTATTTAAAGAAAGAAGTTTAAAAACCAGTAGGATTAGCTTAAAATGGATTCTTAACGCAAGATTTCCTCTTTTTGATTGTCAGTAAAATCAGCTATTGAAAGGCATTTTAGTCAAAAGCCTGGACTGGCAAATCAGACAATTGGGCTCAGTTATAATTTTAAATTTAACAAGTTGGTCTTCTTAAGAATACATTCCCCTTCCCCATAAAGTCATAATATTTTAAAATAAGTATACCTTCAGAATTTAACTTGCAGTGTTGAAGGAAACCATGTTAGAATATATTGTCTTTTCAAGCCAAGGCAACTTTCCTGCTCCCGTCCTTTTTCAGTACAGTTCTTAACTCTTCACTGACACGTTTGCTTTCTGGTTAAATAGGAATCAAAAGCAAACAAGCCTGTTGCAGTTTTGCACACAATCACAAAAGGTGTCACAAGAAGATGCAACATCATCTCTTTAATTAATAAGCTCCCTACTTGCATATATGTGCCTTCGCATGTGTACTCTCACACACACGACCTTAACTAAACTAGCTGAAAATTCTCCATCATCTGCCACTAGCACTTCTGATCGCCTCAGAAAATACCCAACTGACAAAATACTGGTTATACTGACAAAGCAAATAAAAGCACAAAAAAAATACAACATCAGATTTAGCAGAATGCAATTGTAATGCAATTTTTGTTTCCTGGAAAAGCAGTAGCAAGCCTTCTAATTTAGAAATTAGAACAATTCAAATTAAGCCTTTATGTCCTTACCGTGGAAGAAAACAACAAAACAACTCATGAAAGCTCCTTTGAAAAGGATATTACTAAAATTGATAGAATTTTCAATTTTATTTTTAAAATCTACAAGCCAAGAAACCACAGTATTGATTAGTATTAATTTTCCAGTTATTAAAGTTCAATCTACAGTTTCAGCTGATAGAACCTGATCCACTTTCTCTGAAAAAGCCTATCATTAAATACAGATCTTCACGGGAGGCATATCCTATCTGCCTCTGCACGAGAGGCTTCAGTTATACTAAATGCAAAATTTAGGAAAAAAAAATCCTACAAAAGTTGAAATTTTAACGAGCAAATTAAGCTTTTAGCAACCATATTGCAATAACATTACTAAAGCCTCAAGTACAGTGACTGATTTAAGCCACATTCCTAAAAATGTTACATTTTAAAAGAGCACGCTCAGACATCACCAAAATGTTAGCTGATTTTCAACCGTTTTGATAGGCAAAGATAATGTTTTATATTCACTTACTAGATAAAATCCAAAGGCTTTTTAACAGCATTACAGCAACTCATAATCCTTCTACAACTATATCGTAGCAAGAGGAATTAAATAAAACCTCAGCGATACCAGAAAAAAGTCGATGTTTGCTCGCTGCTTCACACCCACCACTGAACACTGCCAGATTTGCTCTCAGCTGCTGCTGCCAATGCACATGTGCAGAATTATAAAGAAACTTCCTGCTCGCACAGATCCCATCACATTCTTAACAACAGTAGTTAATAAATAAAAAGGCTTTTGTATCTTGTGTAACAGCTAATTATATTCATCCTACTTGCCTCCCCCCAAAGTAAAGCTGTACTCCACCAACCACACACGTATAATTGCCACTATATCAGATAATACATAACTTAAGTGCAGTGGCATTATAAAAGTACAGTAAGGGAACAGACGGGAAGAAATTATCAGTAAAACTATGCAACTTGAGAGGTTCATGTTATAAAACCAAAGCAGTTAAACAATTGTCACTGCTGTTGAGAGAGACTTTGGAACAGAAGTCAAGCTACCTTAGAGACACCAAAAAAAGCAAACTATAAATATATAATGCACTTAATTTATTATACATAAGTTATCCTATTACATACATTTATCATCAGCTTGTTTCTCCCCCTCCCAAACAGGTAAGCAGAAATACACACTGGAACTCAACACATTACAAAATATAACACAGAACCCATTTGCTACGGAAACACTGCCTCTGTCATAACGATGACCACGTCCCACCAAAATAAAGGACAGTCTTAGCATCCTCACTGAAGGAGTAAAACATTTCAATGAAGAGTTCAATTCTGTAGCAATGACTCTTTGAATTACAGGGGAAGGGGAGGGGTGGAAAAAAAATAGAAAGAAGAGATGCTAATGAGGTCTCCTCCACAACCAATTTTTGTTGCAACTTGATCATGACCAAATTTGAAGATACCACCAGAAATCACAAGGTTAGAGATTGCATTGCAGACTCAAATTGAGTAACCTGATTACATTAAGAGAGTGACAAGACAACAAAAGATTTAATGAAATGTGAAGTTCAGCAAAAAGGAGGAAAAACCTTTCAAATATACACACACAAAAAAAAAAAGAGTATAAAGGAAGAATGAACCACATTCATAAGATTCCAGCTCTCATCTTTTCAATTTTGTCCAAGGATTGTTATCCTACACAGCTGAGCACAATTTTTAATCCTGAACACACCACAGGGAACACCGAAGAGAAGAGATGTATAAAGAGAGCAGCGAGCAAGGCTGGAACCTGGACAATCAATTCAGGGTTCCCACCACAGACTTTGTTCTGATCGAGTAGCTGCCCCACCCAAACTTCCTTACAAATGAGCAGATAGTGAAGAAAATAAACCATTTAAACCCCTCTATATAAAAAAGCTTCTACACCCATGGTCTTTGTTACAAGCTGTTCAAACACAAACATAATGCAGTATCTTTAAGCTCAAGTTTGTCATATTTTTCTTCTTTCTAGTCAAATATACAGGATAAAATTTCACATGCTCACAGGTGAGAGACCACAAGAGCAGAACTGTGTGTTACTACCACAACAGAACTATTCATTTCACTATAATCAGAATATGGTCCTAGATCCATCTGCAAAATATCACCCATTTCTTGTACTGAATGACTCCACCCATACTTTGCAAACATAACAGGTTTTCAGCACCGTAGTCACTTTCTAAACTATGTTTTTTAAGACTTTAAAACAAATCAGCTGTACACACACACACACACCAAAGGGCACCTCGTAGAACACGCAGTAACAAATACATTATTTTTTAGGCTGTCAGAATACAGAGAATTCATCTGAATTGACTGAACTTTCACAAATCCCAACAGTTGGCTACAAAGCCAGTAAAAAACCACAAAGCCAAATGTGAATTTACTAAAGCCTTGAGACAGCTTGTCATTATTCTCAAACAAAGTTTTTGCAGGTAAAATTTATAACTTCCAGAAAATAATACAATCAGCACGAAACTCAAAAATGAACCGCACAATTTTACTAATTTTCCAGGATGCCATGCAAAATTTTTGTATTCTCTGCCTGAATACAATTTTGACATGAGACATACAGCATCTCTGCTGAGTAACTGATATATCTGTCACTTTAAAAACTGCATGACAAGTTTCAGAGCCCTTCATAGAGTAATATTCCTTCAATTCTGTATCTCCTCCTCAGATGTTTTGGATAAAGTGTTATTTTTTTGGTTCCTAAGTAACAGTCCTCACGTCTGAAATGATTAATAAATATATAACTGAGCCTGCAATACAAGAAAAAAAGTTAAAAGGTTTACCATCTTTCATCCTCACAGATCCAAATACTGATTTGCCCTGCAAGGTGTCAATTCACACCCATACCAACGGCTACTAGATTTTTGTTTTGTGTGCTAACAGGACAGCAAAAAATAATGTGGTTTACGCACAGAATTTAAGGACAACGTGAAGGCATTCTCTTACCGACATCACTTCCTCTTCCTTAGAGCTGCAGCTTCTTGGGAGGGGGGAAGGGAGGGAGGAGAGGGGGAACTAAAATACCAACCCGAAAAAAAAAAAGAATCCAAACTAAAAAAATCACCTCAAACTTGGCAGGATTTTCTCACTTTCTAATGAGCCCTAGAAAAGGGCATCACTGCTGAGCTATAAACATTTGAGCAGAGATCAAAAGATTGACTGAATATTTGAAAAGGGAAAAACCACCACAAAAATCCTTCACACACAGAAAGCAGGGGGTTCACAAAACTTACTGTCTGTTCTAAATGCATGGAATATTTCCTCAGCCTCACCTGCTTTTGCAAACACGCTGTTATGCACATTAGAAAGAAAAGCTTCGCTGCTTGCACAGGTCTCATATTATGAGCCACACATGACAAATGTTAAATTAAGTCTTTTAATGAGCTGTTAGAAGGTCCTCCAATGTTACAAGCCGCGCATACAGCAAGAGCCCAAACTGACTAAGACTGAGCAGATAAAAACCATCACTTGCCAAACTCAGATGTTTTGACATGTTGTCCATCTCAAAATTTGCAAGCATTAGAAATGATCGGGACTTCCTCCTAGTCAAATTCTTTCAATGTAACCATGAAACACCCTCCTTAATTGATTTTTCTAAAATAATACTGTCAATTTCCAGCTTGATGCTTTCAAAATATTGAGGTATTTGATTTGTTACTGTAATGTTGTCAAGACAAGCAAAGGATCCCTATGGTACTAGGCAATATACAAAATACAAACAAAGCAGATTAAAAAAAAGAGAGATTCTCAATACCTCCAAATTCATGCGAAGAACACATAAAGCAACTTACTAGTAATAAGCAGTAAAAAGAAAAGATAGGAAAAAATGGGCTAACAAGACAACTGAATTTGTTATAATATAGGACAACAAATTAGCTTTTTCTTTGCTTTTTTTAATGCTGGCAGATTAAACTGCACAGAAGACAGGAAAACTTTGAACCTAAATGCTAATCCAGTTCAGCAATTTATTCCAAAGTCACATTCACATAGCAACTATTCCATCCCTGACAACACTCAGGAATATATGCCTGAAAAAAATAAACAACTGTGTAAGTTTTGATATATTGTTTCTTTTTTTTAAACAGGCAAGAATGATTAGCTGGTATTTACTTTATTCATTCGTTACCTTTTTTCCCTGCCTTGAGATATCAGTAACAGATTTTGTAAAATTTTAAAAATGCAGCCAGACCAAGGAATCAGAGAGTAAAAGAGTTGTGTATTAAAAGTTCAAGTTGCAGTGTTTGATTACAGGAGTGGTTTTTTGGGTGTTTTTTTTCTCCAAGCCTGGAAGAAGTACCCTAACGTTGGAGCATCTCACGTTAAAGCAAATTTTGGTAGCAAGAAGCATTTGCACTCGAATGTTTAAATCCCTAAGGAGCCTTCAAGAACAATGGAAAGCCACACTGAGATTCTTCAGAAGATACATTCGGTCACAGGCTGGAGCATTAAGTCTGTAAACCGGCCGTTCTTAATGCTAGCGCTGCCTTCGTTCTCGCAGAAGGTTTAGCGACTACCCTTCTTTAACTTCTGGAACCAACTTTGCTGGCAGGGAGCTGCTCGGCTAACGCTGTCTGCCTGCCAAGCCCCATCGCAGGGGGGGATAAAGCCGATCCACCGTGGGAGGAGGGAACAGGCTCGACGGAGCCAAGGAGCCCCTGCGGGCTGTCAGGGCTGCCGGGAAGGTCCCACCGACACAAGTGCAATCTGGGAAAGGAACGCGCCGCTTGACAGCTCCCTCCGGGAGGCTCTAGCAACTTCTGCACCGCGCCAGCCCCGCAACAAGCCCGGCTCTGCCGCCTCCCCCTGCCCAGACGAGGAAGTTCCCGCTCCCCTTATCAGCGCTGCTCCCAGAAGGTTCCTGAAGCCCGACCCGCCGCCCCACAACCCGCTTCCGAAGAGGGGAAAGGCGCCCGGCCCGGGCCGCGGCCCGCCGCCCCCCCGGCTGAGGGGCGACCCCCGCACGCCGCGCATGCGCCCCGCAGCCCCTCACCGTTGCCGGGTGACTCGCCCTCCCCGCCGCCCTCAGCACCAGCAGCAGCAGGTTCCTCCGCCTCTTCCTACCCCGCGGGCCGAGCGCGGGCCTCTCCTCGCCACTCCGCTTCTCCTCGCCGGTCTCCTCCTCCTCCCTCGGCCGCCGCCGTCGCCGCCGCCGTCCGTGCCCGCAGCCGCTCCGTCGCCCCAGCAGCGCCTGGCCCAGCCGGTGCGGGGTGGGTGGGGGGGTGTCCCTCAACGGTAGCGGCGGCCACTGGCGGAAGTGACGCGCTGACTGACAGGTGCAGCGCGCGCGCCCCCCCCCCCCCCAACCCGTCCTCCTCCCCTCCCCGGGGTCACGTGCTGCGGGGCGGGGCGGTGCCGAGGGGAGCCGGCGGCGGAGCCCTCAGGGCGGCTGGGTGGCGGCGGCTCCCTCAGGCCCCGGCGGGGAAAAGCCGCCCGAGGAAGGGGAGTTTGTCAGGCTGGCCAGGCCTCCCCCCGGCCGGTGGGGCCGCCGTCCGTTATGGCCTCGGGCTGCCCGGTGCACCTCAACCGCCGCCACACCGCGCCCAGGAACAAGGAGCGATGACCCAGGCGTTAATTATTTTCCCTCTTTTTCCTAACCTTACAGTGACTCAGCCATCAGCCTGCCTGGCCTGTGCGGGCTCAGGGGTGCCCAGAGCACGGCTACAGCCATTGGCCTCACCGTCCAGGCTCCAGCTCCGCCACAGCTTTGCATTTCTCGCAACCGCATTAAAATATTTCCTGCAAATTTCCTGGATTAAAACATGAACAGCCATCACCCCCAAACACTTCCCAAGTGCGAGCACGCCAGAAGTAGCGAAGTGCCCTTTGACAAAGAGCTAATGCGTTTCGATACACAAAATTTAGCACCCTGAAAGTAAGTTAGCATAAGTTGGTGAGGAGATGCGAGCTTACAGCAGAAGTGTTAAACGCCGTGCCTGACAGTCTGCAGTTCCCACATGCCACGTTGAAACTACAACAGCTTTTTCTGTCATGCAGTGCCAGCAGCCATAGGTGGTGGGTTTAATAAAGCATTTAAGGAAATTTGGATTTAGTTAGTAAAAGATCCTCTCAGGAAAAGCTTTTCTCCCCATGAAAAACTGACAATATATGAAAGAGGAAAAAAAAAAAAGTAGGATGGGATTAATCGAAACTTGTATTGCCAATAGCTGGGAGGGTTTTGTTTCGGGTTTTCCAACACAGATTCTAAATTTAATCTAGAGATACATTTATGAGACTCATTAAAAGGTTTTACATTTAGAATCCGAAGAAGGAAGAGTCACAATCCCACAGAAGATTAGCCTGGTTTTAATAAGATCTAAAACTGTATTTTCCCTGCTAGAAGATTTGGTATCTTTAGGAGGTGCCATACAAAAACAATAAAATGTGTAGGGTCAGGGGGAACAACCTCTCCAGAGGTCTGTATTTGCTGTTGATCTGCTTCTACAGTAGATTTCTCCACTTGAACAGCTAATAAAATTTCCTCACATCAGGATGAGGTTTCCAAATTTGTATTTTGTATACATAGCTGTGTTCTTTCTGATTCATTTAGCCTCATCAACAATAATAAAGATACTGAATCAGAACAAGCTGGCAATTTTGTTGATGAAACATGGGAGAGCGCGGACTCCAGCTGGCTCTTCAGCAGATATGTTGGCCAGTCGACAGGAATAAAACTGCGAGAAACCTGACACAGAAAACACACGCGGCGAGAGGAGACAGACAGCAGAGGCAGGCAGGTAGGCAGGCGCTGCACAGCACCTGTTCCATGGTTTGGAGTCCAAGACAGTGGCTTCCCTCCTCTGAACTGGCTCTGAGAGCGCCATTTCGTGCCAGCTTATCCTACCTCCTTTCAAACGCTTCCAGCGTTCCTTGCAGGGGGCAGACATATGCAATCCCAGGCTGCCATTTTAGTCGTTTCTGCTCACTTTGTGTTCTCGCTGCCTGCTTCTGAAAGGCTGAGGAGAACCTGGGAATCGTGCTGCTTTAGCCACTTTTTCTCGCTGCCTATTTCTGAAAGGTTCAGGAGAACCTGAGGCTCCTGGTGCTTTAGCCACTTTTTCCACAATAGTAAATATAGAGGGAAGCAACAACTTAATGAACGGCTGCGTGGTCACACCCCCAAAATACAGCTATTGAAGGTGTCTGCCTCTCGGATCACTGCTAAAAATTATGATGGAGCAACGTGGTAGCTGTCCCCATCCGTTTTCCACTATCTCAGGGCACAGCTCAAATTTTATGGTAGCATTTTCTAATTCTCCCGCTTACATGGCGGGCAGACTCCCGCGCAGCTCGGACACCCAGCCCGGTCTCAGCAGTCCAGACAAGACAGCGTGGAGCTCGCACAGGCTCATTTACCCCCTCCGCACCCACAGGCACACGCAGAACAGCCCCAACATGAGCACAGCTGCAGTCCCACTGCCTGACATCGGACTGTCACCCACATGTCAGGATGTATGACAATGCACTGCCTTGCACAGTGACAAGGCCGCAGTGTGGGGCTGCTCACGAGGAGGAGGATCCATTCCCCAGCTGCTGCACAGCTCCGGGAGCTTGGCAGATGCATCCGGTCAGCGTCTGGCTCCTAGGACCAAAGAGTGAAAGTATCACGGCATCCCTGTCTCACCAGTAAATCCATGTCCAGAGCCACACCACGAAGGGTGAGCCGTTTCTGTAGCTCAGTGTCTTACAAGTCCAGCTAAGTTGCTCATCCTGAAAGTTTTGCAGAAATTCTGCTGTTAGGTGCTCACAAAGTAACTCAGTAAATCTGAAATGATTACTAGCATAATTCCCGTTTTTTCAGGAAGAGCTAGTCACGAGCACAAGTCATTATTACTAGTATATGTCGCAGAAGAACTGGTGCCGTATTTCCTTCCTGGGTTCCTATGTCAGTCCTGACCTAGCATGACTTTGGAATAAATATTCTCTGAACAATTTAGTTTCCAATTACGTCTAGTTCCAGCAACAGCCCTGCATTACTCCTCATCAGAAATTAAAGAAAATGAAAGAAAAATAGCCCTTTCCCAACTGTGCTCACTGTTGTACAAGACTTAGTACAAACTGAGCTAGAATACTCCAGAACTTGAATCAATTTTGCAATGCCATCCAATCCTTTGAAGGTTGGTAGCCTGCCATACAATTCCTTACCTTCATACCGCATCATTATTTTACTAGAAGAAAATGGAAATCTGATGCATAGCAAAGCAAGACCCTGTCTGCTGTAATATCTGTGTATTATACGCCAACAGTTTTGACTTGAGGGGGGGGACAAACTTTATATACTCTCCTGGGCTTGGAAGTGCTCAATTTTTATCTTAAATGGATCCTATTGATACCTTGCAAAAATACTGACAAACATGAGTCCTTTCAACACGAAAGAAGAATTAGCAAAGGCTAACACTTTCCAGCTGGTTGCTCTGCAAAGTGCTTTCCTTTCCTGCATATTTCTTCCAGAAACAGAGACATGTTCCCAGACTGAGTCTTTTCTTTGTTTGTCTTTTCCAGCATTGTAAAATGCCCAGCACAAGATACTTGGCCATGTTGGACACCAGTAATTCCCCGTGGCAGTTCTCAAATCAGCAAGTATACAGTTCTTCTGACTCACGGCTTCACAACACTCAAGCAAACAGGTGAAAGAACCCGTTTTATGGAAACTGAAACTCCATCACAGAGAAAACCATTCATCTTTTCAAAGACTGTCTGCCGTTACTAGACACATATGTAAGGATTTTTCTTAAACTGAATTCAATATCAAAGGCACATGTTCTACGTAAATGTCAGACATTTTTATTCATTTTTCTACCAGAGTTCTGTGATTAAAATAAACATTTACAGCACAAGATTTTTTTCCTTCCTTTGAATACTTTTTGGATCTGAATCTTGGGTTTGGAAGATCTGCCTTTACAGTAGAGATCTAGGAATATGGGGCGAATGTGGCTTTTAAGGCTTGTTCACATTTTAATTGCATGGTTGCAGACTTAACAGGAGATAATTCTTCCCTTCTTGAAATTCAAGACATTGAAAGGTTAATTCAATCTTCTCAGTTCCATTTCCTTCCTTCTGTTCCTCTTCCCACACTCCCCCCCCCATCTGTAGACAGCTGAGTTATTTGAATTTTATGCAAGCTAGTATTCATCCAAAGGGAAAAAAAATCATTCAATGTATGCACCAGACAAGCGAAAATTACAATATTGCACACTTTCGTTTTTCACTTCCTATTTGGTTTTCTCTGCATTCACCAATTTGGGCTGCGGACAGACAATAAACTCATGCCCTAAAGCTGGTTTCCACTGAAAAGTTAACTTGGATTAAAGCCTGAATGTCCCCATGCCTTTTGAATTCCTGTTCTGTGCGCTCACAAGGGTTTATACTTGTGCCATGGTGCTTTTTCCTTGAGCTGGGGAAAGGCTACAGTTCCAGTTAGCACAATCTGTCTGCGGCCAACACAATCACTCTGTGCTGCTCCCATGTTATTTCATGGTGTGGTCACTCACACTCAAAGTATACCAGCTCCGGAGGAGTCACTTTGAGCGTACAGAGATCAAGTTAACCCTGTTATGAGGACATAGCCTTAAAAAGACTTCAGCCGATTTCTGCACTTTATATATAATTTACACGAAGAAAAAGCCATAAAAGTAGTCATTGAAAACATTCTAGTTCAGTCAGGTTCTGAAGAGATAGCTCTTCACTTCAGATACTGTGAGAGGAAAATAGTTCTCTCTCTTTTTTCTTTTTTTTTCTTTTTACATGTCAGAGAATAAACAGCATTTCACATAACATACTTGCAGCTTTCATTTGAACAGGCAGAAGTCAACAGATGTGGATCTTGCTGATTACCCCTTTCTTACATACTAGTTGACCTTGTACACAGTATGTAATGCCTATGTGTTTCATTTACTCTGCATAACAATCTTATAAAATTGGAAAAGGATTTTTGGAAAAGATGGTGTATGAATCCCTTCAAGTAGAAATACAGGTTTTTATTCTGGAAATTGCTCACAGAGATCAGCTAGAGAAGATACTTGCTACCTAGTCTGTTCCTCTGCTTCGGCAGCTTCATTTCCTTAAGTAGGTGAAAAAATTCAGGGTTTATCTTCTTTTCCTCAAAACATAAAACCTACTTGAACTGCCAGGAGGTCCCAGACTATCGAAAGTGGAACAATTTGGCAACACAAAGAGAAGTACTGGTTAGGCACCCATCAAAACTACATCCACAGCCCTGTGTCCCAGAAGTCAAGGATACCATGCCTTCATATCTACCCCAGCACAACATGGATTGTAATGACAGACCCACCCCTTGTCCTTTTTCCTCTGGACAAAAAGAAAATCTCAAGTTAATATTGAGTTAGTAGATCTCTGGATTTTATTATCTTATCTTTGATTATCTTGGATTATGTTGATTATTTAATGTGCCACAATTTAATCTTCGTAAGGAATGCTAATGTTTCTTTTGTTTAAAGCAAAGAGAGTGAGAAATCCAACAGTGGACTGTTTAATTCCAGAGCAGCCAGCTGCTCTGAGAAGAGCCACATCTGAGCACACTCCCAATGCTCACCAAGACTTCTCTTTCTTGCACTTTCCCTAGGAGCTGCTGCCTGCAAGAGATACTTCTGTTCAGAGACAGAGAGATAAAAAAAACCCCGACTGTTAGCAAAGACTGGAACTCATGCTAAACTAGTGCTTCTAGTATATTCATCACAAACTGTCATGTGCTCTATAGCATATTAACTAACGTGACTAATACATCACATGCTCCTTTCCCCACCCTATCTTTGGGAGAGAAACATGTGCATGGACGTTTTGTATTTATTATTTTTTTTCCTTTAATAATGCACACACGTGTCACCAAATTTTGCTAGAAAAGGCCAGGCCAAAGCCAAGTACTTTATGCTGGAATACACACTTTTGGGTCAGTTCTCGAGAAAGTTCTGTTGCAAGAATCTCCATCTGATGAAACTTTTAAAAATTCACCCCCATACCGAGTTTCAGAAGATCACAAAAGAGGGAGAGGGGAAATTTCCACTCCCCTTAGCTTATATTTTCTCTTTTTGCTCGTTGCTGCAACGGGACCCCTAGCATAGACTGTCTAAACCCCAGAGCTATTTGGAAAACATGGGGTTGGGAAAAATAGCCCAAGCAGAAGGACTGTCTACAACTAGCCTCTCCTCTCCTCCGTCCTCTGTACGCACCTACCCTTAAGGCTCAAGAGTCTCGATAAGGAAAATGAAACACCTTAGGCAACGATAAAACACATAGTAGAAGACAAGTGTTGAGTATTTACACACTAGCAGTGCAGCATTACAGCAGACACTGATGAAGAGAGATCGTTGCTTTCCTTACGCCCCCAGGATTCATTGTCTCTTAGCCTGGGAACCTGTCTCCGTTCCCAAACATGGATATTTTTTTTGGCAGCAAGACGGAACAAAAGGCACAAAGAGAACTAAGAAAACCCTTTCAGTGAAACTGTAGTCTTTTTTTTTTTCCTGTTACCCTAAGGACGGGAAACCTTTTAAGGATAGCTTATAACACGCCCAATCCTGCTACCTTTCTGGAAGGTGCTCAATGTTCATAAGGGACCTAAAGGAATTAGGGTGCCTGCAGATTCCAGCCCAGCTTTTGACCTTGAAAAATTAATCCCCTACCTTTAGCACCAAAAATACCACAACATTTTGAAAATGAAATCACTGTTACATTTGAGTGGGTGTGTTATTTCGAGACAGCACTAATGCGATTATAAAATCGGTAGTGTCAGCTTATTGGCTCAGCTACAGACACTGATCTGCTCGAGCGTCTGTTCCTCTAACCGGCTGCTTTGTCCCTCCTCAGCTCCGTGTAGACATAGATGCGATCCGATTCCCACTATTACAACAAGGAGAAAGAAACCCCTTCTTCTTGCAGTTGCCCAACTAATCTCCATGAAACTTGGTGCTTCCAGAGCACCTCATGTACTAAACGAGCACGGCATCTCCCTGGCTCGTGAAGACTAAAGCCCTTATATGTATATATACGTCCCAGCCCCGTGCAGGCTGGGCTTGCTGCTTCCAAGTGACAACAGCCAAAGGAAAAAGCCAAGTGGCAGCAGGCTCCAAACCTCCCAGCCTCACTCTTCGGGCTCCCCTCTGAATTTTCCTTTGCACTTGAGCTGCCTTTAAACATTTCCTCTCACCTATTACTGCATCCTGGTAGCAAGTATTTGTTTTCCCCTGTTTCTCTGTGGGTGTCTGACAGACACTCAGTGGCTCGTGCTGCCAGGCACGGTTTAATGCTGTCAGTGGTGGGTGACTCACAGGTACCAGAGGTGTCAGTCCTGGCAGGATTGACTCAGCCCTTCATCCTTTGGCAGCGGATGGAAATAAAATGCAACTTCCATTGTGTCTGAGGCAGCTTTTCAGACATGGCCATACCAATACAGCTTTGCATGCTTTGTGTGTATAGGATCTGTAAAGATCCTATAGGTGGCTTGCTCTTCTGGCTTGCTGGTTTTTCTCCCTTCTTTGTGCTGGATCATTCAGCTGCCTCTGTGCACCTCAAAGACCATTGTGGTTCATTGCTACCACAGTCATCCCAGAGCCAGGTGAATGCCGTGTTCCCCTTACTGACGGTGGTGACTTGGAAATCCTACCATTAAAAACCTGTCAAATAGCTGCTTTGCTGCTTGCACAGCAAGAACATCTCTGTTCTCAGTGAAAGTAAAAGGCATCCGAGTAAAATACTACCTACCCATCTTTCCCTCCTGTGACCAGTCTCAACGCACTGTGCAATGCCCTCAGGCCAAACTCCAAACTTTCCTTATGAAAACTACATACGGCTGTCTGTCCTGCACAGAGTATGGAAACATGAGGCATGAATCCAACATGAGCTGTGTTTGACCACAGTACCAAACTTACAAGCTGTGGAAACTTGACAGGCACTTCACGGAATGGTCAAGATGTTCATTATGTAGATGAGTATCTACTAATCTCAGAGTGAGAACATGTAATTTCTCATCATTATGCTACATGAACTAATGCTGTTGCACCTTCCTCAGAAACCCAGCACAATATCAGTTAAAAGCCTGGACATCTTCAGCCTCAAACCCCAAACAACTCACCCCAAACTGTTTTTAATGCTAGGTCTGCCAATAAATTGGGCAAGTAAAATGGTGGTGGTGAAAAAACAAGCATGCCCACCCTGTCTTGGCATGTTTAGGGGAGTCTGAGCTGTGCTGTGGATGCGAGGGGCCAAGCCCGTGACTGTACACAGAAAGCCAGAAGTGAGATTCTTCTGCTTTGCTGTCCTGAACAATCATTTGCTCTCTACATCTGAGAGAATTTGTGCCAGTCTAAGAGGTTTTCCCCTTATAATCTAATTGTTACTTGTAAAAATGGACATATATTTAAAAAACGAAACTCATGAACTGCCTGAGTTCACAAATCATTCAAATTGCATTTAAAAGTCTTTTCTGATCTTCAGAATCTGGTGTCCAGCCTAGCAAGAAGAGGTTGATGGTCCCTCTTTAAAGAGAGACACTAAGACTGTTCAGTGCCAAATCTCTGCTGTGGCTTACATCGAATATTCACCCAGTGACCGCCTTCCTGCTTATTCCCAGGGGTTTTCAGTCAAGAACACAGCTTTGTACTTTTGACAATCGGTTGGAGTAAGGGGATGGAAGCAAGAGAGATGAGTCCCGATGCTAAATGTGACTGGTACGCACACACATGGATTTTGCATGGAGAGTCTGTGCAGATGCTGAGATAACCGAGCCAGTCTGCACAAGTCAAATGAGCTTTGAGCATAACAGAAACGTAGCTACACTAGCGCCAGGACAATTTTAAGTCCAGAAGCAGCACAGCCAGGTTTGCCCAGGGCTGAGCTCAGTGGGATCCACACCGTCCCTTCGGAGCTCCAGCTGGGCAGCTTTATGCAGGTTTTCCACACCTCTGTGGTACTCCATTCTCCTTTACCTCAAACACTGCAGACACAGCCACAGAGAAAACCTGCGCTTTACCAGGGTATACAGCAACCCCTGCACTCCCTGAAGATATGGAAAACAGGAAGGATAAAGGAAAGAATCACTGGGTAGAAAGGAACCACTATTTATGAATGCTGATAAGTAAAAATAATAACTTTTTCTGCATTTGTGTTCATTATTTTAATTTAAACACAACTTGGAAGAAAAAGTCCTTGAAACACATCTATTTTCTCCATGCGCACACATCAGACTCAAACCCACTCTGCCTAAGGCTGATATGCCAACAGGAAGATCCACAGCACCTTCCCGGGGTTCTCCATCAGCTGGGAGGCACCTCTGTCTCCCTGTGCTCGTTGTCCAGGCTCCCTTTATAGTCAGCAGAGAAAGCCAGATACTCCTAGGGCACAATTAATTTTATCCCAAGTTAGTTGCCTCCCTATTGGCTACCATGGAGTCTAGACAAGTAATTCAGATGGAGACACCCAGAGTCACACAAGAGGAAACCCACGCCAGCATCTGGGAGGATGCGCACAGCCCTTCCCTCCCAAACCCAAGGGCCTTGAAAAAGGATTCCCAAATATTTTTGTGCTGCAAAGCGAGAAGCAAGGTTGGAGCCATGGCACAGCCACAGGGATGTTCACAGCCCTCGGGAGCAGCAGCTCTAGGAGGTGGCTACAGGTAGTGCTACAAAACACATCCTGCAAACACATGCAAGGGCTATGCGCCATTTTAAAGTTGTTTTCTGAACTTACATTACTTGGCACCTATAGCACATTCTCCCTTTGCTGCAGCTGAAGAGGTTCCCTGCAAGTGAGTCCAGCGTGGTCCATGCCTTCCTGTCCAACCTGCTCTGGGTGACCCTGCTTTGGCAGGGGGTTGGATTAGATGATCTCCAAAGGTGTCTTCCAACCCTGACCATTCTGTGATGGGGATGGGAGGAGTACAGGGAAGGGCCAGGTGAGCAGGATGGGCAAACGCCGTTTCTTGCCCAGTGAAGGCAGGAAGGTGGCCCCGGGCAGCTGCCTGGTCTGGCTTGCAGAGCCACCCACCTTCGGGCTGAGGGAAGCACCAGCGAGAGGGTTGTTAGCTACCAAAATGGGAATGAATAAAAGATTTGCTGTTCTTCCTTTCAGGACACATTCCTGGACGCCAGCGTGGTGCTGAGGCTGATGCTTATCTCAGATTTGGCCCTCAATTGCAGCAATCATCCCACGGCTGTGCTTATGGTCCTCCCGCACCCCAAGCACGTGCTTCTGCCAGTCTGGGCAGGTGGGGACGGTCCCCAGGCCTAAAAACTCACCACAAACTGCAGCACCAGCCCTTGAACGAACTCCAGACCTCACCTTAACTCCAAACCTCAGCGTGGTAAAAGAAGGGCAACTTAAATATTATTGTCTTGGTAAATGAGGAGAAAATTAAAAAAGAAAAAAAATCGTGTATATTGGAGCTTTCCATGTCAGTTTTCCCATTTCCCTCCCTCATGCACTTTCTGCAGCAGCAATCTGTCCTTTCCCTAAACGCTGAGCAATCCCAGCACTAAACTAATCAATATTAATAGCGATGGGCTCGGGCGGGGGGAGGAGAGGAGAGGAGGGATTACCCTGACCTTTTTCAACTCACACTGCCTCAGACGGCCACCAAGCAGCTGAGGAGAGAGCAGCCAGACGGTAATGCCATGTGGTTTTAGTAGCTTTTCTTTTTTTTTAAGTTTTTTTTTTGCCTGTGCATATTTACTTCTGTTGTCTCAGTGCAGATAGCAATGAAATCTGATTGTCTTCAGGAAGGAAAAAATATAATTATATTAGCCATCTCCGGGCCGAACCTCGCCTTGATGGCAAACTCCGTTGAAATCGGGGGAATAATGCCCAGACTGGATTTTAACTTGAATTTCTATTAAAAACAGGAATCGGATTAGGGAAGTTTTGACAGGTGAAGTGTCGAATGCCGGTGTGCTTTGTGGATTTCTCTTATACTCGAGTATAATCAAACCCATTGAGCCTGCGACTGGGATATTGAGTGCGAGAGCAAACAAAGGGCTGGGTGAACCGGTCCTCTATTGTTAAGCACAAGTGTCCACAGCAGCTCATCCAGATACAGGGGTATGTATGCACTCAGGACAGGCTGCTCAGAATTAAAGACAAATCCTATTACTTAAAACGAAATCATAATTGAAGCTCTTTGTTCGTATTGGATTTGGGGTTTATTGTAGACTTTCTGGTTAGCAGCATTCCTGCAAATAGAGGTTTACGTCAGGAGGCACTGTGGATTTTTGGCAATTAATGCATTGTCTTTTCTTTACTGAGATATTCTTGTTTCCATGTGCAAAATATGATTTTTTAGAAATTTAATCTGAGAAATATAGATAAAATTCTATGTATGCCTTTCCTCTTTTGCTCTGAAAGAGCCAAGCCTCAGGGAGAGGTCCCAGATTGCAGTGTTAGATTTGTAAGGGTTTTTTTGAATAAACATTTTATGCTACTTTCATATTTTTTCTTTCAAGCAGAAAGTGCTTTGCAGATGGCTGATATCACAGCACTAGCTAATGAAGCCACGGGTGTGTTTTTCCTTTCTTTGTCAGGACCCATCATGTCCGACAAACCAGATTTTGCAGAAATTGAAACATTTGACAAGACCAAGCTGAAGAAGACAGAAACCAGAGAGAAAAATCCATTGCCCACTAAAGAAAGTAAGTGCTTATTGAGGCTATTTGAACTACGAGTAGCAAGGACACAATCTGTATTGCAGTTCATATGCTAAATGAATACTAATCATAGGATTACAGGCTCAAACTCATCCCTGACTTTAACTAGGGATAATATTAAGACTTGTACTCTATGCTGGGCTTCCAAGGATACAAGTAGTTATAACCGATGGCACGTTTTGTCTGAAAAATCCTTTCTGATGAGATTGCTCTTGCTTCTGCTAAAAGCAAGACCAGTTTTCCTGCTGGTTGCAGGTAACGGGATCAATCTGTTTGTAGTAACCATGTTACCAGCCTCTTCGGAGGCACAGACGCCGAGGGGAACCCCTGTGCACCCTTGGCAGCATCCCCAGGAGGTGCCTGGGCTCTGGATTTAACGTGTTGTCAGGCAGATGAGCTGCTGCCCCCCACTGGTACCTGCTGCCAGCCCTGGCCAGGAGACCTCCAGGCACCTTCTCTGGGAATAAGGCTGCAAGAGATCATCATCCTCCTCCTCATCTAACAGGCCATCTTCCTTGGCAAAGCACCCCTGGGCTTTTCTCGTGCAGGGTCTGCTCCCGTACACACACTGTGCCTGGGCAGCCAGAGGAGGGTTGCAGCTCACATTCAACTCAGGATGCGAAAATGCCATTTCGCTGAATTTGGACCAGACATTGTGAATGATTTCCGTCAGAAGAGTAGCACTGGCCTCTTCGGATGTGTCAGTACTGATAGCCATGGAGACACACTGTCCCTCAACATAAGATACCTGTTTTTCCCCCTGTTTTATTATCCCTACTGATGATAAAGCTGTAAATACAAGGAGAGGTTTGCACATCACGAACTGCACCCTACTAGCTACGGAGACGTGGGAATGGGTTGGTATTTCCAGGATAGCCAAAGAAAGCAAGTGGGGAATTACCCTCCCCTGGCTTTAAGAATGACGGTAGAAATCTGCATCCTGCAGAATCGTTATCATGTTTATTGATGATGTTTTTGTTTCCTCTGTTTTTCTGGCAGCTATCGAACAGGAAAAGCAAAGTGAAAGCACAGCCTGAGCGTAAAATTGAAGATGTGACTGTTGCTTCTTCAGTGGGGTTTTGGCTTCTGAGTTGGGTTGTTCGTTTTGTATGTTCCTTCCCCCCCGCAATGTTTGTTGCCCATTTATTTTAGCATTGTTGACCATTTCTTTCAGCAAACATTTGCTCATTTCATGTTCCTGGGGGAATAAGTTTGTTTTGTGTTTGTTGAACAAGATACTATGTATTTGTGTTTGTATTCTTAAAACTGTAATTCCAAGTTCTGTATCAACCCCATTACTTGCCAAAAAAAAAAAAACAATTTGCATAAAAATTGTTTTCCTAAACCTCACAATAAACAGGTTTCTTCTGATCAGCTGTCTTTGAGCCTTGCAGAAATAGGGTTTACACTGCAACCCTTGTAGCTTCCTTCTGGCTTTGTTTGCATCGCCAGAAGGTCTAGAGAGCACGGCCAGGCTGGAGGGAGTTACCCCGGCACCCACAGGTCCCCTGGTCGGCACACGGCCTCTTGCCACCAGCACATCCACCTCTATCCCGCAGACTCCCGGAGCCCTGAATGGCACCAACCCCCCAGGTATCCCCCAACTGCTTTCACGGCAGCCTGGAAACTTCACTCGCTTTCCCCGTCTCGCTCCAAAGAGCATTTCAGGGCAACTCTGAGGGGAAAATTTTGTCTGCTAGTAGCTCCTAAGCTGTTAAACCCCCAGCTCAGCAACAGGCACGAATAAAATGAGAGGCTACTGACCTGCTTCAGTTCTGGCCAACAAGAGGCTAAAGGTCTCAGAGAGAAGTACCCACTTACAAATCCCCTGAAAAATTGATGATTGGGTTGAGGAAAGGCTCAAATTAGCATCTTGGGTGGGAGAAAGGTTCCAGCGCCCTCTTTGCAGTTTTTTTGCTCCCTTTAGCCTGCCAAGATCCGATCAGCCTTGGCACAACCGCAGTGACACAGCCTTTGGCCCACTTGGTATCAAGCGATCCAGGAACGCGAGAAGTTATCGGAGGGAGAAGGAAAGAAATTTATTATTGCACTGATTTTCCTGGGATAAGAAAGAGACCTTCAGCAGCACAGGGGTGTAGGACACAAACCTTCAAAGCAAGCAAGGTCTCCCTAAATCTCCCTCTCTGGTGGTGCAATAACACCCTCGCTGGTCTGCAGGGGGCTCAGCAAAAATAGACTCTGCGACCAGCTCAGGGGACTCTCCAATTACATGCTAACACATTATCTCTGGAATTAATTTGCAATCATATTAGATAAACAAGTGCTTACTCTGGGAGGATAAACGGCTGTCCCTGGAGCTTCAGTTTGATCTTACTTGCGCTGTGAAATAGGAATAATTCTGTGCACTTCGGTGGGATTACTCTGGGTTTTTACCTGCATAAGGCAAGACAGAAACTGCCTACAGGCTTCAGAAAAGAGAAACAAACGGTGGGGCCAGTGTTTGGAAAGCTCTCATTTACTTAAGGGTTGCTTGACACTTGACATTTAACATGAAGAGCCAGAACTGCAATTAAACAATAGCAGCATAGCCACAAAACGTGTGACTGTCGGTGGCAAGGAAAAGTAAACAGAGGTGGCCAAGAGACCAAGGGAAAGTGACTCATGCCCCCACCTCACCCCAGCACGCTTCAAGGTCAAAGAGCCTTTGACATTATTTAAATATCTCCTTTGGTATTATTTAAATATCTCCTTTGGTATTATTTAAATATCTCCTTTGGTGACTGTTCCTTCGTAGCGCAGTCAGAGACCACACTTAGTGCGACAGCACCTACTGGAAACCCATGTATTTAGTACCATTCAATCAGATTTAGCCATTACTTTTCCACAGGCTGATTTTTAAGCACCATATTGCACTCAGCGGGTGAGCCCGCAGACTAGACTTTCTCCTTGTTTTTGCCAGGAGACAGCGTTTTGTGCCACGTGACGATCTCCCTCCTTCTCTGCCAGTTCAGAGCGTCTGCCAGCTCGCCCGGCACAATATGCCGTAAATCACCAAGAAACCTCTTTGGCTGGTGTCGGTGCCCCCAGGTTCCCCCAGAAAGTCAAGGTCTGGGCTGTGTCCTCAAGCCTGCACTTGGCAGGAGGAAGGGAAGGAAGGTCTGGCCAGAGCAAGAAAACAACAGAGATGTTCTCCTCTCGTGTTTACTCAGATACAAAGGATTAGCAGCGATGTGAGAGATCAGAGCACCGTCTGCAGCTCTGGAGATATCAAAGATGTCCAAGCACTTGGCTGGGAGCGGCTCCTGGTGCCGCTGCAGAGCTCACTCTGCCCCCATGAAACCTCCTCCCCATTTAGCTGTCTGCATTTAAAGCCTGACACCATAAACCCAAAGTCTCAGCACATTTATTCACGTGTCTCACCCCACTGAAAAGGCTGCGCAGCCGAGAAAAAACTTCAGCCAAGTTCCCCACCCTGGGTCTGACCACGAAAGCTGCCGAGCCGCAGCAGGGTACGCAGCAGCGGGAAAAACTCCACAAGGTTAAAGGCTGGATCTTCCAACCTTCACCTACCCACCACAGGTAGAACAAGGGTTTATGACAGGGTTTGGAGACCATTTCTTTCACTTTTAGCAGCTAAGAGAGGCTTAAAGTTAAAGACATGTAGTTACAGTACCCCAATTTGAGAAGCGTCCCTCTCTGCTCCTGTGTAAAACCACTTCAGCCCAGGAACTGCACCATGAGATTAATGTTTGTCAAAAACAGGGACGTGTCTGGCTCCCTGTTATCTTCATCAAAGAGCATCACGGCCCTTATCTGTGGGGCAAGCTGGGGACACAGACCAGGAAGCTGCTCATCATTTAAGGCCGAGACAGTGAATTTTCATCATTCCAGTCATTACACTAAGGAAATATTTGTTCCTGCCATTGGAAGGGAGCTATGAGACAAGCCAAACCAAACACTTTGCCCACACCTAGGAAACACCTTTTGGGTGTTAACCTGCTCCTGACCTTCACTCCTGGGAAGAGCATCCTCCAGCGCCGAGGCTCTCCAGCAGCCAGCCGCTCCAGGAGCTAAGGTCCTTCCCCAGCCTCCCTGCTGGTAGGCAGCCAAGCTGCAGACAACCTCATCAGCAAACTCAACCAGCTCCAAGTGGGAAACTTAAATATTTTTGCCAATTAGCAACAGCCCTTCGCTGTTTAGGTCCTTTACATAACGAGATGTTACCTTGCAACTCCTCCAAAGGAAAAACACCTTCCATGCTGATCCAGTTACAGGAAAAAAAAATCATTATATGTTGATAAACACCAGTTTTCTCAGCATCGCCATGAAGCCAACCTTGCACCATGCATCCCGGGGACAGGGCCAGCCCTCCGGGGATCCCAGCCGAGTCCCCCCACCCCTGTGAGTCACCTCTAATTGCTCTGCACAGTGGCAGCGAGCCCCAGCTGAGCAGAGGAAACCTGCATTCCTGTCCTTATTATACAGAAGTGAGCTGATCTACTAAATCTCATTAGGCAAGCGTTTGATAACAGCGAAAGCCAGGGAGGACAAACCCTGAATCAAGCTCTCCTAAGAGAAGGGCACGTGTCTTTGCGTCTCAGCTGGAGCCCAGCTAAAATCCCCTGGAGATCCTGCTGATCCCAGCTCAGGTAGCACAGACCGAGACCCAAAGCACACGTGGGGACTTTTTCCAAATACGTTTGCGGGTTCTCACTTATTTGGGTCATCAGCCCCGTGGCTGCTGAGGCATCGCACAGCAAACCCTTAGGTCCAGCTCTGCAGCCATGAGGGCAGGCAGCGTTGACCACTGTCTGGTTCACTGCAACAAATGCTGAGATGACCATGCAAGGCCAAGGCTGGAGAAGTCTTAGCTTGGGGGAAACACCTCTGTGTGTTTCCGCTCTGCTGGTGGCGGTGCTCCTGACACAGCAGAGACCTCTCCTACTAAGTGAAGAACAGGAAAGAAACAACGTATGGATGTGAGGGACACAAGCTCAGCAGGATCGGGGGGTCTAATCTGCGGCTGGGTGGGAAGGAGGAGGTCGGGGGGCCGGGAGTGCAGCCAAGGATGTGCCCACGGCAGCAGAAACGCGAGGCAGAAGAAGCCGGGGTGAATCTTGTGCCTCTGCCCAGCTCCCCCCTTGTTTTTTCCAAAAACACCGGGTGAAAACAATAGTCTTTTAAGAAGCACTAACCTTCTGGTGCCAAGCTGGGGGAGCCTCCCACACCACACACGGGCAAACAAAGCCGCTGTGTCCTCCCGGAGCCTGGCCACGGGCAGCCGGCCCCGGCTGCTCCACCGGCTCCTACCCAGTGGGTCTGTGGGTCCCTGGCAAGCTCTGGCTGTCCCAACACAATGCTGGACACCGAGATGTGTCCCAGCAGCGAAACCAGCTCAGCCTTGGACGTGAAACACGGCGCGGGGACGGTTGGGGCTGAGCCAGGGTATGTGGGAGCAGGTGTGTGCGTGTGCGGGGGTGTTTCTCCAGCTCAAACCCAACACCGCTCAAACTGACAGCAGGGTAAGCTCTCGTTTCATCTGCTGCGGCGGGGATCTGTGCCGGGAAAGGCGGCTCCGTGTGTTTTCTGTCTTCTCAGAAGAGCTGGCTTGGGAAGGAACAGTTGCTGGGGATGGTTCACACACATCTTGTACGCTGTGCTGACAACAGCTCTTGACAACTCCTACCATCAACTGCAAATCTCCCAACACTTTGTGTTTGCTCCGAGGCCCAGCTCCAGAACTCATTCGATTGATGGGGAATCAGGAAAATAGGGAGTGGAGAAGGGAGCAAAAGGGGACTTCTAGCTGATGTGGTCAGAGACACGTGAAAATGGGGTCTTTTAGGGCTCTGGCAGTAGGCAGTGAATTAAAAGAATGAATTTTTCAAAATAAAAACAACAATCTCAGGAATTCTAAGCTGGTCTCGTGAATTTAGAGGCCAACTCAGTATTGAAATTTTTGGGTTTGGCAACAAGCAGGATGGAAAAAAATGATGTGTGACTCCAAGTGGGTGTTTTCAAACAGCATCTTGTTTGGGGAAAATAATCCCTCTTGGTCTGCTTTGTTTTCTCGTGATGCTAGAAATAATTCTCCTCCTCAGAGGGAAGAATTGGGTTTTTCTTTTCCTGTCTGACCATGGGAGCTACACCAGGTCACCTCTGCCTGTGGCTGGTTCCCCTGTCCCTGCTAGCACTGGTGTCACCACCTCAAAGTGTTGAAGAAACACGTGTGCGGGTCCTATATAGAATTATAGAATGGTTTGGGTTGGAAGGGACCTTAAAGACCACCCACTCCCACCACCCTGCCCTGGGCAGGGACACCTCCCACCAGCCCAGGTTGCTCCAAGCCCCATCCAACCTGGTCTTGAACACCTCCAGGGATGGGGCAAGCACAACTTCTCTGGGAAACCGATGTCACATGTTTCATTTAGCAATGAAGAAATGAGCTGTGAGATGCCCTGGGCGAAGGTGCACCCCTCGGGGACTGAGCCCCAGGGCAGGGGATGGAGGCAGCAGGGATGCCCTGGGGCAGCAGCATCGCTCCTGGGACCCTTCTCTCCGGGGAGCAAGAGCACCAATAGCAAATAGCACTCTCATAGCTCCATAATGGCTTTATAACAGCTCCAGCCTCCCCACCGCTCCTCCTGACTGGTACCATTTTATTTCTGTCCTGTGCAGGCTCCTTTTTCAGTGGGAGCTGGGTAACCCAAGCCCATGGTGCTGCTTCGTGCCAGCTCCAGCACGGACCTCACCTGCTACCGGCAGGGCTGGCAAGGAGTGAGGGTGTTTGGAGAGAGAAGGCATCAAACAGCTTTTGTGCCAGCTCCAGTTCTCCCACGTTGGCAGATATCCCCAGTAACGCTAATGACTTTGGTGGCAATAATCCAGATTGAGACAGGGGCAGCTAAAATGGTATTAGCTGGGTGCAGGAGGGCGGCGGGCGCTGCCGGAGAATGGCTCTTGCCCACCCAGCACTCCCCACATCTTGGTCACGCTGCAAAGGGAGGTGTTTTCTCTACCGAGGGCGTCAGAGCGGGGAAAACCTGGAGGGAACTGCACCCAGCGTGAGCGAGTGGGGATTTGTCACGACCACACGGTAAACACGGACCTGCCCAGACATCCCCCCACTGCGGGGCAGCCCTGGGGCGGCACGGTGTGGCATGGCACGGCACAGCACGGCATGGTGCTCCCTCCCTGGGCTGTGCCACCCTGCTCGGGTCCCCACTGGCATCGCCTCTTCTAACACACCCCGCTGAAAATCGTCGGGTCTCTGTTTGAACATACCCCTGGCACCATTTTATTATCACGCTGCTTTAACATCCCCAGCGCGACAAGCACTGCTGGGGCTCCAATTTAATTTTACATCTCTTTCAATGTGTTTCAAAAATACCCAGGGAATTGGAAATGTCAGGACGCCGGCGTGGCTGCATCGGCCGCAGGAATCTGCCTCCCTCTTCACAACAGATAATTGAAGACTATTTCAAACGGGAGCTGCCTCGACACGAGCGGTGGCTCCTTGTGGCGCTGACCCCGGCTTCATTTATTTTCTAGCTGTACAAAGGACTAATAAAGCTTTAACTTACCTGCTTTTATAAACTTTATGTGTGAAGCGTTCAGTGGTGCACGGCCAAGGTGGAAATAAAAGAGCTTAACCGAAAATAGCACTCAGTATTCAGACTGGGCTAAAAAATACAAATCCCAGAGCTGCGCTCAAATGGCAGGGATGCTCTTTCTCCCTGTAACACCGTCAGTGACTTCGGTCTCTGCGTCGGTGTGCACCCAGTCCCTGGGGAGGGGTCCTGCTTCGGGGGATGGTGCCGCACTTGGACCCCTCAAAAAGGCAATTTATTGTGCCTTAAGGTGAACCCCCGGGCACTGCTAACTCCTGCACAAGCCAAGGAGGAACCAAAACACCGACAGGAGCAGGGCTGGGTTTCCCCACCGACACCGGGTGTCTCCCAGCACTCAGGACCAGCAGCACCCAGCTTACCCCGTGGTTAATATGTATTAACGATGCTGACCGCACCGTGGGGGATTGGAGCGCGGCGGGCTGGGAGGAGAACCGGGCAGGCTGTAGGGAACCTGTGCCCCGGGCATGTCCCCCTGAGCAAGTCTCGTCATCTCATTACACTTTTAGTTTCATCACGTGTCAATCAGGAGTGCTGATACCGGCCACCTTCGTGTGCAAGAGGCGCCTGGGCAGCCCCCCGGGCAGCCCCCCCGGTTCACACAGGCAGCAGAAGTCCGGTGCAATGCAGGCTCCCTGAGTACGGTCTCCATTATTTCCCGATATTTACGTGCAGATGCGCTTTCCTGTCCCTGAAAGAACATTTTGCTAAAATACTGCTCCTTGTTGCTCCAGGCATGGCCAGATGAACCACAGAGCCACAATACAGGTTTTTTTTTTTTCCTCAATACAGCTTGAAAAACCCGGAGATGGCCCAGGCAACCTGACACCCAGCACCGACAAGTCACTGCAGGTGGTTGTGCCAGGCGGGATCGCGGGGTGGCTTTTACCCCAGCTGCCGCTTGAGCTGCTCAGATGGGGGGGACTTTGCAAGCCTGTCCCATCCATGCGTGTCCACCGGCCGCCCAGCCCTGGCGGTGTCCCAGCCTGCCTCTGCCACCGGTGGGTACCGGGATGGCCTGGGACGGGTGTGCGGTGCGGGGACATCCCGCAGGGGGGAGCCTTGTCACCAGCCTGCGGGGGACACTGCCCAGGGGACACTGCCTGGGGATGCTGCCAAGGGGACACCGTCCCAGGCATCGCCTCCAGCCACCGCACCCCCTGCTCATGCCAGACTGCACCGTTGCACTGTAGGTTTTGCTCCCTTTCCACCCTCTCCGAATTAACGGGTGCAAAATGCGCTGTTTTCGTCCTCCAAGGGACTGGGCAAAGCTCCCTCCAAAACCACCGCAGGTCAGGTTTTTAGGGGCAGGGGGATATGATCAAGGAAATCTGTTTTCAAAGGGTGTCACTGGAAAAAATTCATCCCACGGAGGGTCCTAACAGGTCTCTGTGCCTGGAGGATGCTGACAAGCTGGGCCGGTGAGACGGATCCCCACCTTACACGTTACCATCAGGTCAACCTTAAAGCACACAGTAAAGGCCTAAAACTGGTTTAGTAAAGCCAGAGACATTGCCACGAGTTGTCACCTCACTCTCAACTCAGGTAACACTGGAGATGTCTCCTCCCACCTCAAAGATTAATAAATGCATGGCACTGCCTTCCCCCACAGACTGATTAAAGCGTATCTACAAACATGACACCATTATCATTAAGAAATGGAAATAATACGCAGCTCGACCCCCGTGAAAGGCCAGGCAGGGCAAGAGGAGCTTCCCTGGCGGGGGGAGAAGAGCCAAGTGCCAGAGCCGCAGTGTCACCACGGGGGGAGCGAGCCCCCAGCAGCGCAGGCTCCCCACCGCCAGCGTGGGGCAAAGCGGGTGCCAGAAGCAAGTTTTCTCCTCACTTTGTTTTTCCCAGCAAGACTCAAAGAGCTTTTAAAGTTGCCCTCCAACCCAGGCTCCCCCAGAGGAAGCCTCGGCTTTCTGCACTCAGAATTGTCTCTGCCCGAAGAAATAAAAATGAATTTTAAGTAAATATTCATAGCTCAAATCACCATTTTCTTCTGCAAGTCTCAAAACTTCCCACACTCAGTGTGCCGGACACAGCCAGCACAGACACGCATATCCTCCAGCTCAGAAATGAAGATCTTTGGGCTTAATCTGTTCCCTGGGACGCGACGTGGATGGGGACAGGAGGGGTGACAGAGCCACAGACTGGAAGGGACAGTGCGAGGAACCACGCTGGGAAAGGCTGGGGAGCACCACGTGAGCCAGGTTGTAATCAGTTAATTTAACTCGAGTTTGGCCGGGAATGATTAAGAAGGAGGTGATAATTTTCCTCCCTATCAAGTGCCCAATCTCTTCCTGGACAGGCTTTTATCTGCTGAGGTGACACATTGCCAGGATGGAGATCTGTCCCCCTCATGCAGATGCCCGGGCAGTAACCTATCTGCTGCACTAACACCGTTTTGCATGACACTTCCTTTAAAGAAGGAGAGAAAAACAAAACACTTGCCCCTGCTTTATACGGCTGCCGTGTAAACAGCCCTGTAGGCTTTGAAGGACACACCTAAAGAAGGCAGTTGAGGTGAGGCTGATCAGGTCATGGAGATGCCTCTCCGGGGCCAACCGGGCGGCTGAGTCCTCTCGAGAGTTGCTGAGATCTGAAGGTTGATCTAAACGCAGGTGTTTTACCCTGCCCCACTTTTCGGGGCAGCTCGAGCATGCGGCAGGACCAAGTTCAGGCATGTCATTGCCCACAAGCAGCTTTGCATCATTTTTGGATGCTGCAGAGATGGAGATACGGAGTGGTCACTGGGATTTAGGAAACTCCCCCAGGATGGACCAACAGCCCTTTTCCCAGGGGAAGATGCTCAGCGAGGAAAAGTTTTGCTCCACTCGAAGGGCCAAGAAAGTCTGAGGCAGGAGAAGCGACCTCCCTCGGCAGCGCAGAGGGGACACCGCTGCCTGCACCTCCACAGAGGGACGTGCCAGAGCTTTTATCCAGACATTTGTCTCTGCAGGCTCCTCTCCTCATTGCCCCATGCTGGGAGGGACAGGGAGGAGCCTTTGGGAGTCTGGAAAGGGGTGAGGACAGGGAAACAGAGGCTTAGGAGGGGAGCGGGAAAGTCACTGGAGTGAGAAAATAGTGGAAAAAAAACAGCTTTAAAACACGCAATGCAAAACCAGGGGGAAGGAAGGGGAAGAGGTGCCCTTTATCTGCTTGCAAGCGAAATAGCCTTGTTCTTCCCATGAGCAACGTCCTGGCTCGGATCCTGGGCTGCGGCTGCTGCCTCGAACCATCTCGTGAGCTTCTGCCTCCAGCACAGCAGCGCCCACAGCCTCCCCCAGACCCCTGACTGGGGTCACAGCCCCCCTGGCTCACCAGATGAGGTCCATATGGACCCTCAGGTCCATATCCCGGTGCCGGGGACGGCTGGTGTACACCAGGGATGGCAGCTTTCCCCGGGGAAACGGGCACTGCTGCTCGCGGGGCAAACACCCCCCTCCAGCCGCTGCCCCCGAGAGCGGAGGAGCTGCCCATCGGGCTGGAGGGGCCCCAACCCGTCACCCATCCTGTCCCCCCTCCCACAGCATGGCTACGCTCACCCGTCTCATTCCTGACACATGGTGGGCAAATTAAATCTCCCCCCACTGTATTCCTTGCTCCTGAAAAAAAAAAAAATAGGTTTTTCCTCCTTCATTTGCTCCTTCTTTTCATTTCTAGCCTAAACCCGGCATCCTGCACACACACCTGAGAGCTCTGCCATGCTCTGGGGCCATTTCTATGCCTCCCATCAGGACATTACGCTCATCCCAAATTACCTTGACAGCCCTTGCTGGGAAGCGTCTGTGTCCCCAGCTGGCTTGCAGCTGGAAAAAAATCAGACTTTCATCTCAAACCCAAATTTTTTGCCTTCTGAAACCAAAAGACGTAAAACCCAAACTGTGCAACCTGGAGCCTCCTTTGGTCCTGGGTTTTGGCATCGTGATGGTCCTGTGCTCTGTTGCAGAATGGTTTCCTTCAGCAGCAGAGCTTCTGACCTTGGACTTGCTCCCTCCTGGCCTCCCTGGTGAAGTTCACTGCTCCCCGCATCACGCCGGAGAGCAGGCTGTGCTGGGAATCAGGATTAAAAATAAGACAGAAAAACTGGTTGCATCGGTACAACTGAGGGAGGACAAACTGCTGCGGGGAGGCAGGAGACGGGAACTTCTCAGGATGACTTTGTCACCAGAAGAGCACACCTAAAGCATCACGGTTGGACATTTTAACCTTGTTTTCAGTGAACATCAGGCCTCTTCTATGTGCCAAAAGAGGAATGAAGAGGACCAAGCTTGTGGGATAGGTGTGGCATAAAACCTGATTTCAATTTCACCTCCGTCCTCAATTACCATTCATTAATCAAAACGCATTCGTTATACAGGCAAAACTCCCACCAGTTTCGCTAGGTCCGGGGCCGGATTCCTGCTGGGAAGGGGGGGACCGCGCAGCAGGCAGAGCAATGGGGACCTATTTTCCCCAATACGGAAAAGTTGGGAAGACTTAAAGAAAAAAAATAAATAACAATTCCTGCGTAGAGCGGAGCGTGCAGAAGGATCGCCCCACGGCTGCAGTCCACCGTGACGGAGTATTTTGAAGCAAAGCGGCACGTCCCCTTTGCTGAGCGGCTGGCTGTGTGCACACCAGGGACACAGCGTCACCCGCGGGGGCTCGGGCGGCTCCCTGGGGCGAGCGGTGCGGGAGAGCACCATAAAACATCCCCCCCCGGCCGGCGAGGGGGTGGCTTTCTAATTACCCAGGTGGATTTTTATTGTAACAAAGCCAGCAATGCAGGATTTGACGCTGGGGGTCTGAATGTGTCACCTGCCGAGGGCAATTTAGCAAGTGGCCTGTGCTTTATGTTCCTGTTGTCCGCAGCCACGGGGCTCACTGTCCCGACAAGCCGAGAGCCCATCCCCACGGGGCCCACCAGCCAGCAGAGTGTGTGACACTTATATAAATCCATTTATCTCACGTCTGCCTTAAAACCCATATTCTCACGTGAAGAGGTTTTTATGGGTGCATGGAGCTGTATATACTGTTACTGTCTCTTAACTTGGGGAAGATACCAAGATATTTTAGGATTTTGCTCATCCTGTGAAAAGCACTGGCTATCTAGTCAAGCAGCAAGAAAAGAAGAAACAAAGCATCAACAATTTATCAGTAAAGCTGATAAAAAGGGGCTCCAGCTTTCCAAAGGACACCGCTTCCCAAAGAGCCTGCCCTGCAACAGCACCTGGAGCCAAGGCAAACCCCGGCGATGGCACCGTGCCGGCGGCTGATGGCTCGCTCTGAGGTCCGAGGCTGCCCAGAACGACTGACAGTTTTCTGCATAACCAGGTAAATCCAACAGAATTTTCCTTTCAGTTCTGGTGTTGGTTTTCCCCCCACCCCACCCAAGACCAAACCAAAAGCCAGTTTCTAGGCAGCGGGAAAGCCAAAGAGAAGATCCTTCAGCATCATTTCTCAGAGGAGACCCACAGCTCAGGCCACCCAGACTGTGACCTTGTCCTGGTTTGAGGCTCTTCCCACGGGAGCTGGGGCAGCACCAGCCCCGCTGCCGCCCTTCTGAGCCCGGCTGGGCTGGGCCCACAAATGCGATGTACGGAGCAAACACCAAAACCAGCTTCCGAACAGCTACGCCCAGTCCAGCTCCCCACTGATTTACCCCCAGATCTCAAGACCTCCTGGCTCTGTGCCTCAGTTTACCCAAGTGTAAAACAGCAACAGCTATATTTAATCTCTTTTACTGCAAAAGACATTGCATGAAGTGCTCTGTAAGTGCAAAATTTACTAACACAGCAAGACTTATGTCTGTTTTTGCCTAATGTGGGAAAGTCATAGAATCACAGAATGGTTAAAGTTGGAAGGGACCTTAAAGTCCATCCAGTGCCACCCCCTGCCCTGGGCAGGGACATCTCCCACCAGCCCAGGTTGCTCCAAGCCCCGTCCAACCTGGCCTTGAACCCCTCCAGGGATGGGGCAGCCACAGCTTCTCTGGGCAACCTGGGCCAGGGGCTCGCCACCCTCACAGCAAAGAATTTCTTCCTCATGTCTCATCTAAATCTCCCCTCTTCTAATTTAAAACTGTTCCCCCTCGTCCCATGGCTCCCCTCCCTGATCCAGAGTCCCTCCCCAGCTCTCCTGGAGCCCCTTTAGGGACTGGAAGGGGCTCCAAGGTCTCCCCGGAGCCTTCTCTTCTCCAGGCTGAACACCCCCAACTCTCTCAGCAGCGATACGACTGGGATGGCTGCAGCCTCATGGGTCCCCCTGGCTGGATAACCTGCCTCCCGCTCGCCGGGACTGAGCTGTAAATTCTGAAAAAAAACCCTTCAGCAGCACGGGAAGGCTTGTCCCAGCACGCTGCTTTGTTTGCTGACAGCTAGCGTTAAGTGACAACGTTACAAGTGACTTTTAAGATCCCTGTGACTTTAATTGGAAGGGACATTTTTAATAGTCCAGGCAAATAGCTGTGTGATCCTGCCGACGGCAGCGACTGCTTGCGACGGAGCTTCACGCCCAGAGACGCTGTTATTCTTCTGGCGTGTGATAGGAATATCATGTGTGAACTGACATAGCAGACACGCCAACATTTTTTTCAGCTGTACAAGCTCTCTCAGACAAGGAGAGAAAAAAAAAAAAAAGCGACCAAAAAACATCAACATGCCCCTGGGGACAGCCAGAAACAAGCCCAAAAAAGACCTGTGTGCATATAGAAAATGCCCGGCAGATTTCCAAGCCGTATGCATGGGCTTTAATCAATGAACGTCACTGATACATGGGAAACACTTTATTCCCAGTAATTGTCCTTTGACAGCTCTAACAAGTAGGATCTGTTTGGGATGGTAATGATTAAAATGCTGACTCACAGAGGGTTTTGCCATGCTGGCGGGACTACACCAGCTTTGTGCTCACTTGGAAGGTATTTTG
This sequence comes from Rissa tridactyla, assembly GCF_028500815.1. Lineage (NCBI taxonomy): Eukaryota > Metazoa > Chordata > Aves > Charadriiformes > Laridae > Rissa > Rissa tridactyla. Next base: position 5,803,099 of record NC_071476.1, on the reverse strand, counting down.
CATCCCTGTTTTTCGACCGATCTGCAATTTTAATCCTCTGGCTGCAAACAGCTGCGTGCGGCTTTGCCCGACTGGCTCCGGGTCTCCCTTCTGCAGGGCCCAGGGGGAGAAGGCTCTCCTCTCGCTCCATAATGTGCGGACACACAGCAGGAGAGGGAGAATCCCTCTGCTTTCTGCAGCCGGGAGTGGGTCTGCCTTGCTCCTGGGCAGGGGGGAGAGGAGCGAGAGCCCCCCCCAGCAGCCTGGGACCTGAGCCGATAGACCTGCGCCTCGGCCACCCGGCGCTGCCACCTGTAAAACCCCGGGGCAGGCTGCCGGCTTGGCAATGCTCCCGCGCATCTCACGGCGAGACAGCAAACTGCTTTGCAAACACCTTGAAGATGGAGCCTGACCATAGTACCACTGGCCGGGGCTGCTCATCCAGGTGCAAAGGTGGGATTTATCCCCACGTGGCCCCGTTTGCTCATGGCACAACCCCCCCAGGTGCCACACGCAGTCCCATTCCCTTGAACCTCACATTTGCAGCCCTGTGGAGAGTCACCCTGCAGTGGCAGTGATTAACGTCAGCAGAGCGGTGTACCCAGGGGTCAGCTGGGGAGCGGGGAGGAGGAGGAGAATAAGGAGGAGGAGGAGGGCAGCACCTCTGTCCTGCCCCAGAGCCAGCGCAGGGCAGATGCTGCACCCAGGTGCCACGGGGCAGTGCCTGGCAGAGCCGGGGGGCTGCTTGGCGCTGCTGGCATGGAATGGCACGGCACCGCTTTCGGTCCGAGCACCCCCACTGCCCCGCTGAGCAGGCAGGATCCCTGCCCAGGGTGAGCCAGCCCCCGGCTGGGACCGTTCAGCCGGAGGAAAACAGACCAAGAACTTTCCATGAACGCCATCTCACTATTGCTCCACCCGCAGCTCCTTTACAGCCCTTAATGGTATTGCCCCCAACTATTAAAAGGCTTTTTTGGGTTTCCTCTGATAAGGATTTTCCTTTCCCGAGCCCAGGCGATGGCTCGGCGGCGGTGGAGGCCCCTCACTGGGCGCAGGGCTCCGGGCACTGCTCCTGCCTGCAGAGCCGGCCAGCAGCCGTCGTCTGCTGCCGCAGCCTCCACCGGAGGGAAATTGCTAACCCCAGAAAACTGTTCCCCTAATTACAGCGTTGGAGCATGAAGCAAACCACATAAATGATTCACACAGTGTTCCCAAGCTGCAGCCGCGTCAATTAGAGAGTTTTCCAAACACTCCCGAGCTGCGCACGCTGTTATCAGGATGGAAATGCAGAAAGTTTCATCATAAAGAGGCGAGGAGGGGAAAAAGCCCCGCCGTTAAATGCATCTCTTCAAATCAAGAAGACCTGGGAGGTCTATCCCCTATAGATCTTTACAGAACAGTTGTTAAAACTCCTTAGGGAGTTCTCGTAGGAGGGAGCAGGCAGAAAGCAGGGGAACTATAGAAATGCATCAGCTTGTTATTTTAGAGGGACACAGGGACTGAGCCTCCGCTGGCAAGCAGAGGATGAAAAGGAGAAGGCAAGGGGACTTGGGGCCAAGAGAAAGGGATGGCTGGCGGTGGGGAAGAGAGTTAAAAGTGTCCCATTGTTAGGGAAGTTTGCTCTGCTTCAGACCATCCCGCTCCCGGGGACACCGCACCGCCTTTTGAAGTGCGACCTTAGGCGGTTCCTTGTCACCCATTGGAGCGGGAGCTTTTTTACCACATTAAGTCATTGGGTAGCAAATGAATGGGGGGGTTTTGACTATTCACAACTTCACCTTATAAATATCAGGGTTGCAGGTTCCTGCCGCTTTCCCCCATCCCGACAGCTCACCTTGGGAAGGAGCGGAGGGAGGCAGCCCTGCTCCCTCGGGGACCTGCCGTGCGGAGAGACACCAGCGAAAGGGACCCAACCCCACTCCTTGGGTCAGCCATGAAGAGAAGCACCTTCCTCATCCTCTCCATCGCGGGGCTCTACGGCGCCGTTCTCCACGCAGCAGCATGGTAGGGTCCAGCTCAGTGGAAAGGGCATTTTCTAGGGATGCTCTTTAGCCTGCGGTAAACCGTGTGATTCATTTTCTTTTCTTTGTTTCAGGTCTGTGAATAACTTCCTGATGACAGGACCTAAGGTAATTAATACACGGACTGTCAACAATTTAAGTAGAGCAATTTTGTTTTGCAAATGGGAAATAGGACTTTTCCAAGGAAACAGATTTCCCGGAGCGTATCGGCTCCAAGTCCTGCCGAGTAATGAGGGAAAGGACCCGCAACCCGTTTATGTCTGTTTCCATTGATAAATGGTAAAAGGCGGTGGCTTGTAACGCTGCTGTTTCCCGTGCCAGGCGTACCTGACGTACTCCAGCAGCGTGGCGGCCGGGGCGCACAGCGGGATGGAGGAGTGCAAGTTCCAGTTCGGGTGGGAGCGCTGGAACTGCCCCGAGAGCGCCCTGCAGCTCTCCACACACAACCGGCTCCGCAGCGGTGAGTGCGCCTGTGCCCGCCGGCACCAGCATCCCCGTCCCGGGATGATCCCGGTACAAGCCGGGATGCTCCCTGCAGAGAGCTGGGGCTGCTAGTTGAACTGATGGAGAAAGGTTTCTGTGTCCCAAATACCACGGTTGTTTTTCTCCATCTGTGTTAATTGGATGTAATAAATAGAGCTAACATTTTTCTAGGAGTCCCAGGCTCTCTCTGGATCTCCGAGAGCTCGGTCCTTCCCGCAGTGCTGCTCCAGGGGCTTGCTCCTGCCGCTTTGCGCAGCATCCCAGGGAGCGAGCGCAATGCCAGAGGCACCTGAGCTTCCAACGGGGAGAAGAGATGAAGAGAGAAACCAGAGACGTGCACTAAGAAACTGCCCTCGTAGGGAAGTTGTGGATATATTTGAATACTGGCTGCTTCGACAAGCAGAAATCTCTTTTTTCCCAGAGCAGCATCTCTATTTGAATCTGTTAGGAAAGCCAAAAAAGAAACTAAATTAGAAGTGTGGGTGCAGACAGCTGTTAGCACAGGTTCAACCACCGACTGAAACGAGATCAATGACGATTTTCCCCAGCAGGCAAGATCAAAGCACGAACATACCCCCCCGAGCAGGAAAGGACAGAGACGAGCCGAGCACCAGGAGAAGCGAGTGATCACTGACCTTGGCCAGAGCGGGATTGGGGCATCGCCTTGAGATCCTGCTGCTGCCAAGGAACTCCAGCCTGTGCATGGACACCTGCATAGTATTACACCAAATTGCTGGAAGCCTTGATGCTGAAGCCTGAGGAGATCCCAATCACCAGCATTTAATTTCTGTAGCATCTCACCTTTTGCACAAAATGTTGTGGGGTTGGTTTTTTTTTTTTCTTCCCTTTCTTGCACCTTTGCAGCACAGGAGAGCTTCATTCCCCAGAAACTGGGACAAAAATCTACGTTTGCATGTCACAGCTGTTTTTCTTTTCCTCCCCCCCAGCCACCCGGGAGACATCCTTTGTACACGCCATCAGCTCGGCCGGCGTCATGTACACCCTCACCAGGAACTGCAGCCTGGGGGACTTCGAGAGCTGCGGCTGCGACGACTCCAGGAACGGCCGCGTGGGTGAGCCGCGGTCTCGAGAGGGGCTGACATTGTCTCTCCATCCCCACGCGCAGCCCCCCCACCCCCAGAATTTGGGGGGGGTTCTGCGCTGAGCGTGCGTCTGTCTTGCAGGTGGCCGAGGCTGGGTCTGGGGAGGATGCAGCGACAACGTGGAGTTCGGGGAGAGGATCTCCAAGCTCTTTGTGGATGCTCTGGAAACAGGACACGATACCCGGGCACTGATTAACCTGCACAACAATGAAGTCGGGAGACTTGTAAGTCAAATATATAATAATAATAATAATGATGTCTGTATTGAAAACAAAATCCAAGAGTCTGGTAAGCAGTTCAGGGCTCCATCTCCAGCCCTCTGCGACAATCTAGGCCCTGTAATGTTTGCATAGGGGAAAAATACAGCCAGAACCTGTCCCTAAACCTGAACCCAAGGAACTGCAGTGAGAGTTGTTCCCACTTCCAGCTTCTGCAGCTGCGCGTAACGCAGTTAGCTACTAGCACACACCACTTATTCAGAAACGCATGGGTTTTATACTCACCTAGCGCTTGTCTGGTTGGTAAAACAAAGCAAGAACCACCTTACTTTCTGACAATGTGCATTTCCAAGCTCTTTGGCTAGGGAAGCCAGGTGTGAGCTGGCCCTGCTCGCAGGCCGGCTGCCAGACTCTCCCCCCGCTCCCCGCCTGGGCCGGCGGAGGCTCTCAGCATCTTGCCAAACCTCCTTGTCTGTAAAAACAAGGACGGCAACACTTAACATACCTATCTCATAGGGTGTGTCGAGAGGCTTAATCTCACATAGATACCAGCGATTGGGACCTTATAAATACCAGAGGGAGATTGGTAGATAATATCTGTGAAGTGCTTGGCCTGGAGGAGATGCAGAGAGGTTGGCTATGATTATTCCGAAGCAGTTTCACACGTCTTTGAATGAAACCTCTGAGAGGGATGATGGGTCGATGCTCTGATGAGCCAGGTGAGCTGCAGACTGGAACGGCGTGAGAAGGGCATGACCCGACAAACGCGCTTTTTTCCTCTCCTGGAGAAACAGCTCCTGCAAGGGCTGGAGACAGTTGTTTGTGCCCGCTCGTTATCGCTGTCCTTTTAATTAGCGAAGAGGGACAGATGTTTTGCAGGAACTGAAATAAGAGCATCAGCTCGTGTCTTGGAAGGACCTCAAGTCACACCCAGCACGAGCCACTTTTGACCCATTGCCCCCCACATTAGAAGTGCTGTAGAGCCTGGTTTGGGGACTTAAATGAGGATGCTCTTCTGCTCCTAATTTCTCCACCTTTTCCACCAAGGCCGTGAAAGCCACGATGAAGCGAGCCTGCAAGTGCCACGGGGTGTCGGGCAGCTGCAGCATCCAGACGTGCTGGCTCCAGCTCGCCGAGTTTCGCGAGATCGGGAACTACCTGAAGATAAAATACGACCAAGCCCACAAGCTGGAGATGGACAAGAGGCGGATGAGAGCCGGCAACAGCGCCGACAGCCGTGGGGCCACGGCCGAGACCTTCCACCACGTCCACGCCACGGAGCTGGTCTTCCTGGAAGACTCTCCCGACTACTGCACGAGGAACGCCAGCCTGGGCCACCACGGCACCGAGGGCCGCGAGTGCCTGCAGACCGGCAAGAACCTCTCGCAGTGGGAGAAGAGGAGCTGCCGGCGGCTGTGCACCGAGTGCGGGCTGCGGGTGGAGGAGAGGAGGACGGAGGTGGTGGCCAGCTGCAACTGCAAGTTCCACTGGTGCTGCACGGTGCGGTGCGAGCAGTGCCGGCAGCTGGTGGCCAAGCACTTCTGCGCCCGCCGTGACACCACTGCCGCCGCCGCCCCCAACCACATCAGGCGGAGAAATAGAGGCCATAAGAGATAGAGGGAGGCCCCAGCGCCCGAGGAGGACGCTTTGGTGTCCCCACGCTGGCAGAGCTGGGGTGGGAAGGAGCGTCCCTGGGGTCCGGAGGGCTGAGCGGGGCAGCGCGCGAGGCGACGGGGCCTCCTGCAGACGGATGCTGTGAGATTAGGAAGCACAAGGCGCAGGCGCTGAGGGACCACCCTCCTTCTTGCTTCCGTGGGTTTTCCTCAATATTTACCAGTAGCTTCTTCTCAGGAGTCACTTTATTTGTGTATGGGACAGATGGAAGAATTTGAGGGTTTTGTTGGACTCAACCCCTTGTACCAGCCCCATGGCAAGCGAAGGGGGGGTGGCCAAATGTGGGTCCCGCTGGGCACCTCCATCCCGACACCCCCAGCCCGGCCGTTCATGCACGGCAGCTGCTCGGCAGCATTCCTAGCGGAAAACTTATGCACTTTCTGTCAGGAGAGGAGGTTTTGCAGTGTCAAGGTGTGTATGACAACAACTGCAGCCTTTTGAGGGCTTTGACAGGTTTATAGCCAGTGTTTACAGATTTCATTCCCCCCCACCTTTTTAAATTTTGTATTTTGGTACCAGAACCCCTGCACCCAATAGAGAGTAGCTTCATCTATTTGTACTGGATGAAATTAAGCAGTTTACAATTCCTATACTTTTTTTTTTTTAATTAGCAGATAAGAATTCAGAATTCTTTACGCCTAACATTGTTTATTAATAAAGTTGTATTATTGCTTAGCACAATCTGTTTTCTCTATATATTTTGAAGGTATCCCTAAAGAGTTAGATTTTTGGACTGTATTTTGCAATAAACACCACAACAAAATGGATTGGCTTTTTTTCCTTTCTGGGTCCCTGTCAGTCTGACTTCAGGTGCAAAATCGTCCCTTTCTGTGTAAAACCCAGCACTCCAAGATTTCTCATCATTCATCCAAAAGCCACTAAGGCTGGCAAGAAGGTTGTTCTCTTAGACCTCAATAAAAGTTGGCTCCAGCCTTCAGTCCCCGGAGGGTTTGCTTTAATACCTATCACCGTAATATCTAACCTTTTCCAAGTGCCGCGTATGCAGGCGCTGCCTGGCTAAAGCCGATTTTGAAGCTCCCAATGGCTCTTTAATTTGCCGAGGCCCGACATCCCCCAGACAAAGCCAGGCTGCCCCGCTTTGATGTGGAAAGCATCGGCACTTGCTGCAAAATTCTGGGAGGCAGGAGAGGAGCCCTTTGAACTGGGGGCAGGAGAGAAAACTTGGGGATAGTCGCGAATGTGTCTGCTGGTTCCCTGCTGCTCCGCCTGCAAACAGCCCCGTGCCACGGCGGGGAGGGCAGGAGGGGACACGGGCTGGCTGCTGCCGTCCCAAGCACGTCCTGCTCTTCTCCTGGTGTCCCCAGGGCTGTATTTCAGCCCAGGTTGCTCCTAGGAGTCACAGCGCTGCTCCGGCGGGAGCCAGGGCTGTGCCACCGCCCGCACCCACAATGCGGGGGCAAAGGATGCTCTACCAGGTTTGCTTCCCAGCCAGGGGAGGAGGGGAGACAAGTGCGGGGGGGGGGGGAAGCAGGTCTACTGGCATATTGCACCCACAGTACAAATGCTTCGATGCTATTTTATCCGGGTATCCCTATGGCTCCTAGTGCAAACACAGCCTCGACGCGCTCGAGCCAAATCGGGAAGCTCGAGGTGTAGAACACACAGGTCGGGAAGCACGACTGACTTCCATGCGTTTATTTTTGCAAAGAGCAGTCTCACGAGAGCTGGAAGGGCTAACGCCAGCAGACCGTCAGTTTGGGGGGGGGCTCTTTTGCTGCCTTCAGAGTAGCTATTTCTAAAATTTCCACAACTAATAGGCCACACCACCAGAGTGAAGGAAAAAAAAAAAAAAAAAAAATGATTTTTGCAGTGTTGCCACAGCAGCATTTGCAACCCACCAAAATTTGGAAATGATAAAACCAGACAAACAAAACTTTTTTCCTGCGTTGTGTGCGCTGGCTGGCTTGTCTACACACACACACGGCTCTACTTTTGTAATACCTGCTGCTGCCCCTCGGAGCTGCCCCAGGCCGGCACGCAGCAGCACCAGCCCCCGGAGCCACGGGCACAGGGAGCTGCCAGGATCCCACGGAGCCACAAAAGGAGGTTACACAGCGCTCAGGACAGCTGCTGCTGATGTACACTCAGAGGAGGGAAACAGTATTGCAGCAGGATAACCCCTAAGAACACATTAAAAACATCTTGCTGTATACCGATAGCGGGGGAATAAACTACACGGGTAAATCCTGGGAGATGAGGATTCCCCGTGAGCGGGCACATTCAGGACATGCTGTGTATCTCACGCATCTCTCCGCAGCATCAAACTAATATTACTGCAGAAACTTTTCAAACTAATGTTACTTTAGAAAATAGAATATTACTTTAGAAAATAGAAAAACTTTTCAAGCTAATATTACTGCAGAAAATAGGAAGTGTCAGGTTTGCAGATGCCCACAGCATCACACCAGGTACCGGTCCCACACAGCCCCTGTCCCAGGGAAAGGGGCTGCGGAGAGGAGCAGAGACAGATCCTTCTCCCGCTGAACCCTCCTATTCCCACCCAGCCGCAGCCAGGGGCTCCCCGAGCCAGCACTCCTATCCACTGCATTGCATTTAAATGCTGCAGATGAACTGCTCTTCCTCAAATTTGTCTAATTGCCTTTTTTTTTTTTTTTAATCCATTTACATTTCTGGCACCCAGACTATCTAAGGCAACGGGTACGTCTTATGCAAAAGCCAGAGACCAAATGCAAATTGAAGCAAACTCAAGAGAAAGTTACGTACCGTCTCATGATACAAATTCCCATTCTCTTTTTATAGCTTGCAGAGGTAATACTGAGTCTGAACAAACACAAAAGACAACTCTACAGCTAGAGCTGCACCTTGACGGGGATATTACGGCCCTGGAGAAGCTGAAGCTTTCTCATCCTCCCCTTGTTGCTTGGATACAACAGTCATCAATTCTCACTACATCCACTACAAAACAATAGGAATTCAGGATCATCTTAATCCATCACGGCACTGTCAGGAGCCCCTACACCCTGCCCACCGGACCTTGGTTTCTGTAACAACACACACACAAACACCACGTGCGCAGGGTGGCACGGGGCAATAAACCCCGAGGCCGCCTGCAGAACACGGTCCATCAGGCTGATTTCATCATTTCAGCAGTGATTGTACCTGGGCAGCAAACTCCCACACAGCGGCTTTCAAAACAAATCACAGCAAGGTCCCACCATCTGCCAGCTTGCAAAGGCTCATTCTGTAACCACAACCAAAGAGCATTTGAAGGGAGGGAGGATGTCTTCAAACCTGAATGTATTTACTCATGATTGCCCAAAGTCAACGCCAATTCAGGACACTGATCCCAACCACCTGTAACTCACTGCTTGGAAGAAGGGATGGACTGGCCCTGTAAACCCGTGCAGAGGCCCCTGGCTGCCGTCCCTCAGTGACAGTAATGACCCTGATTACAATGAAAAAGTAAAAATCTCAATCAGGGCCAGGTGCTGCAGGTGTTGTATGAACTCAACCTAAAATCCTGCTGCCTGTCCCCAGAGAGCTGTTGCCACTGCTTGTCCCCTCCGGGGCCGCAGGGTGGGGTACCAGGGATGGGGAGGACCCGCACAGGGATGCTCTGGAGCAGGGACTCCCCACCGAGCCCCCCGAGGGGGGACTTCAGGCAGGGTTAGAGCTGCTCGAACAGTCCTGGAGCAGCACCTTCACGTTTGAACGGGCTTTGCCAGAGCTGCTGCTCACGGGGCACAGCCATTGCCATGGAAGGGTAATCTATGTGACAGGAAACCTGTGGGACAGCCGTTGGATTGGACTGAAAGCTCCACTGGCTTTGTGAAGCTTTACCACCACCTTCCTAACAGTGTATTTGTGCCTTTATTTTTGGAAATGACTGGTTTATATTTAATTTTTAATGAGCAAGGGAAACGTTTTCATAGAATCTTAGAATGGATTAGTTTGGAAGGGACCTTAAAGATTATCTAGTTCCACCCCCCTGCCCTGGGCAGGGACACCTCCCACCAAACCAGGTTGCTCAAAGCCCCGTCCAACCTCGTCTTTCTCGATGAAGAAATAATACAGTCCAGCTATAGCTTTATGGCAGACTGGGACAGGTTTACGCCCGAGCTGCCTGCTCAGCTATCGTAGGGTTTCTGAAAATCAGCGTTGGGATATTTGTACCAGGATGATGGCCCAGGCTAAGCCTGGCACCCTTCCCAGACCTTCCCACCTAACCCAGGACCGTCACTGTCCTCATTTTACCCATTGCCTCTTGGCCGGGTTGTGCTGGTGCCACCCTCACCAGGAGCCGTGGCAAGTGCTTGACCTCTGCAGCAGCCACCAGCCCATCGGCTTTTCTTCTTGTTTCTTCTTCCCAGTGGGTGGAAATGCCCCCACAACCTAATTCCCCTTCAGGCAGGGAAATAGGAACAACTCCACACACAGTGTTGGCTTGAGTCGCCTCCACCACTGCGTGGAGGAAAGGTGAAGCCCAGGTGCGCACCAGGCCAGCGCGTATCCATAGGGAGGGATCGCGCATCCTTGGGGAGTGCAGCTCACAGGGAGGCAGGCGGGTGTTCATGTTCATCCGGGCAATGGCAGCGCGGCCCTCAGTGCCACCGGAACGGGCTGAGGAGGCCCCCAGCTCAGAAATAGGATCCGTGCTCTTGCTTTTGCTCCCTCTCCCAGAAGCGAGTGCAGGGACAGCTCTGATGGACAACTCACACCGTCACTGTTGGCCGTGTGCCTCATCAGCCTCTCCCACAGGCTGGCACGTACCGTGGTGAGCAATACCTGCCCCAGCCCCCTCCCCTCGGCGGGTCGCGGTGCTGTACGGTGACCGTCAGCCAGCCGAGAGTCGAATTTATTTAACTGGCAAAGTGCTTTGCTGTCGATTATGGAGGAGCAGGACAGGGTCTGCTTCATACGGTGACAAGTCCAAGAGGGACACGGGGCAGGGAAGGCTGCCCGCTGGTGAGCTGCTTGCACGGATGATCTTTGCAAAGCGTTCTGGGGAGGATGGATCGTGTCCCAGGGCTGCTCCGTCCCAGCCCATCTGGGGGCTGCTCTCTCCCCCCCGACCCCTGGCAGCCCCACCGGCAGCCCCACCAGCAGCCCTCCTCCTCCCCGGCCCGCTTCGCTCCAGCTGTTAAACTCCTTGCCTGGTGGATTACCTTTAATTTATGCCGCCAGTGCCCTTTCATGGATTATAATTCCGTATGAGATGTTTGTGCTGTATCCTCCCCCCGTATTAAAGTGTCAGGAGTACATCCCCGGGCCATCCATCTTCAACGCTTCCGCATGGGCTTGGCAATTCTCTGACATGAATATTATGGCTCTCAATGCAGAGTCTCCATCACTCAAGCTGACAAGTGTTAGAATCTCCTCTCTTGAACAGGCTAAGTGACCTTTTCATATGCAGCGTAGATTCCCGGTCACGCTGCATCTGCTGCAGTGAAACCAGTGAGTGCCAGCAATTCCCTAAAGTCTTAAAAAACAAGTCACAGGTCCTTTTCGACTTGCAAAACCAACCCTTAGCATGACAAAGTTAAAGGGCCTTAATCAGCCCCTGGTTAGCCCCTGCTAATGCTAGTCCTGTAGAGGAGGATGAAAAAGCATCTGTGCGATGCCTTCTGTGGGATTTATTGGCAGGATTTTCAGGGAAAGATGGGGAATTTCGGTGTCTGGCTTGCTGGAGCGTATAGGAAAGATTTTTGTGATCAGTTAGTGACTTTGAAACCTCAACTCTAATCTTAAGCAAGATTTTTTTTTAAGTGAGGTGCTTAAAGTTAGATCCCCAAACCCCACCAGCCCGATTTTCAAAGCTGCCAAGCACCTGGGCTTCCCACAGTGCGTGCAGGAGCTTCCATCTACCTGTTCCTTGAGAGAAGCAGAGGAGAAGACCCTTAAATCCCTTCCAGCTCAGACCTTCACAGCTGTGCTGCCACGGGGACACTCCAATCCACGTTGCTCAAGAGAAAGGGAAGCCCCTGGAACCGAACTGTGTGGCAATTCAAGTGAAATCCCCCCTACAACGTTCACGTTACCCCAAGTCTTTGGCTAAACTGGTGCCTAATTTTTTTCCCCTCTCTAGAGAGCAAAGGTGCTTTCACAGCAGCTTCACCACCTTCCCCCTGCGAAGCTCCCCGTGGTGGCTCATCGCCAGCACAGCGCAACAGAAACTTGTTAACACCTTTTCAGCTCCCTCTTAATAAAGTCAAGGCAATTAACAGCTTCACTATTTACAAAACAAATCCTCTTTGCAACACCTGAGAAAAAGAGTTACAAGTGTTTCCCAAACATTTCTCAGTTGGGGAGAACACCTACAATAACTGTCTGCAGGGAGATGTTGCATCTGCTCTCCCTGGCTGGAGAGGACAAGTCCATACCCACCACGAGTCCACGCTGTGCTTCCATCCAGGGGGCCTGATCACCCACCACAGGTCTACTGGGAAAGTTCCTTACCCAAGGGTTACTCCAAGGAGAAAGAGGTGTACAGGGAGCCGGGGTGTGAATTTATTGCCCACCTGCTCGTCCTGACTCGCTTCTGCTACGGCCACGTGTGCTGGTACAAGAGCTACTTGTGGGCGAGGTAGGTTGCTCCCGTCCAAAGGCGTCCGCATGGGTGGCTGGGGAGAATTTACACCTCTGCAGAGGGATTCACAAGCTCCCTCCTTTCTTTTTCTGGTTCCTTGCTCTCTCCTAGGATACATCCCATGCCCCCCACTTTGCAAATCACTGCCCTGGCTTACAGTGCAGTAAATTCCGCCTTTTCAAACGAGCCCCGAGGAGATGAGCAATATAACAGGAGATTGATGGATTAGAGACAGTCAATTAAATGTAACTTGTAATGTACTTTCAAAATTCATTCCTTCCTCCTCTTTTCCTCTTTATTCCTCCAAACACATGGAGTAGCCCATAACTTACAAACAAGAAAGATGATGTGTTCCCTTACTACTATTATTTGGGCACAGAGGGGACTGCTGGGACAACTTCACACAAGAGCACCCCCTGCCAAAGTGGACTCGGTCCAAACACTTCTGGAGTTTAGAAAAGATCCTGTCTAAAGCCTGTATCATGTCTCAGACCCAAAGTCATCCCTTCCAGAGGGTCTGAAATGCTGAGAGGAAAGCAGAGGGAGTTGGTGGTAACTCCAAGCGCAGTAAGGAGCAAAGGCTGATGACCACAGCTAGGACACGTTCACCAAATGCAGTTAGGAGGCAAAGAGGAGGAGCAATCGTGTGGGACAGGGCCAGAAAATGAAAGATAATAAGCCCAAATCTGTTGTAGAAGGGGAAAGTAGAGGTTTACAAGCAGAAGGACATGATGGGAAATAGAGAGGGAGATCTCAAGTAGAATTTTAGCTTTTCTTTTCTTTCTCTCTCTAGTCTTTCTTCAGTGTCCTGTGCAGCATTAATCGAAGCCACTTGTGGGCACGTCCAGGAGAGAATAGCTCGTCAGGGGACATACGACCACAGAGCCTGTATGGACAGTATACGGCCCTTAATTTCCTCCTCTGATGCTTTCAATAGCTCATGGGATGCCATAAAAGATGATAATGACGAGGTCAGTGGAAAGACTGTAAAACAGTGGGGAGAGGCACAAGCGTTACCTCACTCGGGCTCAAACTCGGGCCATGCACGGACCGAGTTTGCTGGTTGCGAGCTCTTCTGCTTGGGACAGCGGCTGAGCTCCACGTCCCACCGTACAGCCTGGATGCTAGTGCCCAAAAACCGCGCTGTGATGGGTTACGTGGTCTGAAACGTTGGGTTGTGGGGTCAGTGGGGCTGTGGTCATTGGTTTAGATCAAGCCCGACAGTTCAGTTGGACACAGGCAAGGATGAGGACAACGGTTCTCACCTTTCTTCCCAATTCTACAGACTTTTCTAACTCACGAGACTGTGGCTCCTGGCCGGACACTTCTAGGGGATCATCCATCAGCTTTAAGCACAATAATTTCTATTTCTCTCCCGTTTGCCCAGTGCCTTGAAGCTAAACATACCCTGACCCGGATCTCCATCCCCACTCCTGCCAGGCAGATGCTTCTGCTGCCCAGCTGCCAGCAGCTATGATAGGGACAAGGCACCTCCTCCCTATCACTAAGTGGATTTCGAAGGTAATAAGCAAGAGAATAATTAAATTAACTCCGTCCCAAATACCTCCCGAGGTGCCGAGCATTCCCAGCGTTGCAGCAGCACCCCAGGTGTCTGGAGAGCAGGTAATTCCGGTCGGTGGCAGGCTGCAAATGTGGCTGCGGGGGACATCTCTGCTGGCGCGGGAGCACCGGTGGCAGCCGATCCTGGACAGGAGTGCTGGGAAGAGACTCGCGGGATGGCTTTGTTCGAGCCAGCTCGGGTCCAGGAGCAAAACAGCTACTTTTATACTTTGAAGTGCTTAAGTTAGTAAGCCTTATCCCAGGGCGAACGCGGTTATACTTCCCAGCATGGACTACTTTATTCTCCAGGTTCCTTCTTGTCCATGGGCTTTCCGCCTGCGGGGTGCCAGGGCATCACCTCAGGTAGCAGCCTCAGCCTCTGTTTTACCAAACAGCCTCTTATTTAAATTCCCTGTGAAACACCTATATACTTCTGACAGCAGCACATTTTTTTTTCCCCTGACCTACTACGGGCTGCAAGACTTCAACCTGGATTTGAGACGTCCCGGGATTTGGGAGTGATTGGGTTCAGCCTTCGCTCAGCTCCGGCTCCCAGTTGCGCACAGGGAGCCTGGGCTGGCTCTGGCCAGGGCTAGTGGCAGGGCAGAGGACATGCCCACTGCAGAGCTTTATCTCACCCATCGCCAGAGAGGTTACAAATCACCGTCCGGTCCCTTTCAAGCAGTTGGGAGCACTAAATTGTACCTCTTGCATCCAGACAGCATCCAATCTCCCAGAGCCAGGTACACTGATGAGGAGATAGATAGTGTAAATGGCCGAACAGGATGGAGCCCAAAATCCACCATTTCCTGTGCCGTAACCCAGCAAGTGCCGTATCTGTGGGCGAGTCTAATTCAGGTCATTTTAGATTTTCTCACTTTCTGAAGGGGGCTGCTCTGGCTGGGGATTTGCCACCATTCTGCTTCAGCAAGGAGGATCCCAGATTTCACGTGAAACTAAGTATGGGGTGCCTTGTACATTTTCAGCACAAATTTAATTACAGTTGTGATGAAATAAGCATTTGGGAAGAGTAACAAGTACTGCTACGAAGAGAACCGAGTGTGGCAATCAGCTCCTCGGAAACTCCTTTGAGGTTTAGAGCCCAGATGGTCTTTGGGGCACTTCCACTTTCTCTGTTCCATGAAGAAAATGCAATTCATTTCCACATCACCATGATTTGTTCAGTATCTTATTAACCACCCTGCCTCGTAAGCAAGCTAACCGCTGACGAACACTCTTCAACTCCTTCCCTTGAAATTCAGCTGTAAGCGGATCCTGGCCTCACCCCAGGGAACTATTTTCCTGGAGACTTTTTCTAGCAGTAAAAATGCAGTTACATCTTGGTAGGCTATTAAATCCACATGTGAAAATAAACTCATCTATCATCTTGTGCGTGCAGCTTAGCTTCCTTTTAAGGAGATATAAATGCACTAGAGCATCCCATTAAAGCAATTTATATGTCTTGCTTTATTTTACTAGGAGATTACTGGGTTTAGGGAAAATGTATCAACTAAGGAGTCATGGAATGCCAAGAAGTCTGTTGACTTGTCCTTCAGGTGCTACTCCCTGCAGCAAATGCCACCCTGGCCTGTGTTTTGAACAATGGGCTTTTCACACAGACCTCTTCACCCCTGAGACGCTTCTTTTTCACAGCCATGTGGCGATGGGGAATAAAAATTAAGGCCCAAAAGCTGGAAAAATGAAAGCAAAAAGCAGCAAAGCAGTGCTGAGACCACGGATGGGTGCTTACAGGGTACAAGGAGACTTGCCGGAGGGAGCTACATTGGGCAGTGGTTTTTCATGGGGGTCGCAGATGTCTGGGAAGCAAAGGGGGAAGAGCCACGGTGGCAGGTCCACTCCCCAGGTTTATCCCAGTGTTGTCCTCTGCTCTGTCGAGTGAAGGGCCATCAATCATTGTTTGGTGGCTACCTACTGACTGAGGGGCTCCTCCACAAGCACTCGGCTGCTGGAGACAGGCAGCGAGCAACGGGACGTGAAGTCTCCAACTCGCCCATCTCACCCGTGCGTTTCTGTGACGGACCAAAGACATAGCCTCATTTTCTGAGACACCAGGGAAGACACGCACACTCGCCTGCTTGCTGAAAGACAGGGATTCTCAAGACAGCTAAATAAAACAAACTAGAAAAGGACTAATGGCAAAAAACAATAAAAAAAAAAAACCTTAAAAAAAAAATGGTTTGGATGTGTTATTCTTCCTTCTTAATTCCCACTGTGTCCCTACCGCCATGGACACGGAGGCTTTCAGCCGGTTCCTCAGAGGTCTGGCTGCTAATCCATCCCCTGATCCTCCAGGAAGAAACGCTCTGGAGATTTCACCTGGGTTAGAAATAGTCCTCTCTTCCTACTGACACCCAGCCCACAGGACAGCACTTTATGGTCCCGACTGCTGCTGCTGTGGCGTATATTCCATTGCGAGTCACACAATGACAAATTACAAACTGTTCTTTTGCTGAAATGCCTCCAGTAGCGTTTATATTTAAGAAAAACTCCAGGTTGCACAGCTAAGGTAGCCAATGACGTGCAGTTTTTACATTTCAAGTTTTTTAATGTATTTTTTTTCTAAACATCCAGCATTTCTTGACACCCATTAATATTTTTTTAAAATTTCTTTTGCAAAAGATGTAGCTGTTTTCAGCAGAAAGCAATTTCTGACTAACTTCACCACAGGCCTGCAGTGCACAACATGCAAATGACACCAGACGTTTAGAAAGCACTTGCTGTGATGCAAGAAGAGATCACAGCTGGCCAGAGGTCTGGACTCACCCGACGTTGGCTTCTTGCTCCTCAATAAGGCTTTGGATACACTGAGAGGTCACCTGGAAACACCCCCCGGCTGCGGATAGGTTGGACGGCCTCCTCACAACTATAATTTTGTCCTTTTTAGGATGTCAGAAGACTCTGACGTCCTCAGATCTGGCCTCAATCTCCCATTACCTCAAAACATCCTGAGCAATGCGTTTGACTCCCTGGCTGGTGGTCACGTAAAAGGAACTAAATATTTTGTGCCGGTGCTTGCACTGGAGAGAGCCCTTCTCTCCTCGGGAGTTGTGGACTCCATGCCACAGGACACCTGGACCCAGCCCGTTGGTGTGCCAGAGCAAGATCATCAAAGCAACATCATTACATCAGGCTTGGACATCTCAGAGAAGGATGTACAAGAGAAGGTTGTTAGAAACGGAGCAAGTTTATGCTTCCTGCAATGGCAAAGACCAATATATTGATTGGGCCCGAAAGGACATGAGAAAAGAAGATGAGTTGTTCTCCGCAGGACAGACCACTGGAACCAAGAGGCCTAAGCCAGAAGCAAAGCCTATGGGTGAGTGATGGCTCAGCTTAATTCATAAAGAAAGTTTAACTGCTTTAGCAGAAATAAATAAAAATTTTAAAAAATTAAAAAGCAATAAAAAACCACCCAAAAAACCCAACCAACCAAAAAAAAAAAAATAAAAACTAACAAAAAAACCCCAGAAACCCAAACAGGCTTGTTTTTTCAAAGTGTTTGAGACAAGGAAAAACTTGCAGCAGGCAGTCAAGTAAACTCAAGGTGTGGCCAGCAAGTCAGAGAGCTGATGCAGAATTCAGGAAAAGTCAAGCCTAGAATAAAACATGCCATCAGCTGTTCACGTGGGCACAGCCCCCTTTATGTGGGGGGCACCACGTGTCCTCCAACGTGAAGGTCTAGATACTTTCTCAGGAAATTGTGTCTCTGTACTTCCAGCCACTTGAGAAAGCGATGGCTCTTTGAAACTAGAAAGTGGTGCCAAAAAATCTCCATTTCCACCGAGCAAAGTCAGGTACAAGAGCACGGGTGGCAAGGACAGGACTGCCAGCCTGTGTGGAGACCACCCCAAGGCAGCATCTCTGTTGCAACCTCACTTAAAAGACTCCCCATCTCTTTTCTCATCTCCCAGAGCCTTACTAATTTAGCTGAACGGGTTAATTGTGACTCATCTTATTATTTCTTCCAAAGAAAAGATCCAAAAAGTTACCGCATTGCCCTTAGGTGTCTGCACCCCCTGCTGTGGCCTGAACTTAAGACACCAGAGGAGCTGCAATATTAGCTGCACTGGAATGTTTTGGTTTTCCCTTGCAAAACAGGCCCATCTCTCCAAGTGTGAATGTGCCTCAGTTACCAAAACATACTTGAGAGGGGGGAAAAAAAAGGAAATTTCCATTTTTTTTTTTTTTTTAATTTAACTGAATAATTCCCATTTTTGTTGAAAGCAAACAGAAAAGGGCATGCCCCAACACGTTCCCCTTGCTCTACGTACCAAGATCAGAAGAAACTTTGGGAAGACAATTTTTTTATTTTTTTTTTTTTACTTCTAAAGATTAAACAAATTCCCACCAGCAATCTGTCATCTCCAGACCCATGTGCAAATCCCACCACCTCTGCGAGCAGAAACAATTTAACGTTACGCACGTGTGCACATAAAAGACACATTTTCTTTCTGGAAACCCCACTTGGCAGCAGGTACTGCTATTTCACACGCACGGCGGGGCTGGCGCATACGAGCGGCAGCTTCTGAAAATTCTTCTGTGCTTAAACTTTCTCAGCCGTAAGAAAGAAAACCTGTAGCAGAACCGCAAATTAATACTAGGTGACAACGAAACCGCTGATTTTCATTGGCCCTGGATAGATAGATAAATAAAGATCCAATTTCTTGTAATTACAAGGGAGTGAAAGTCAAAAGCTGCCAGTTCATACTGTCACGATGTTACTTGCTCAGGTCATACCCAAATGGACATAACGGCATTCACCTCAGTAGAATTATGCCGGATTATAGTATCTAAGGACATGGCCCAACATCATCTTCTGCAGTAAATCTATAAAAGCACGCATAAAACTGTTCATTTCATTTTAGAAATATGCTTTACCTTACACCTTTTCCCTCACATCAGCTGATGAAATCACACCAACTATCTGTATCCAGAAAAAAAGCAGTTAGATGGGGAAAAAAATAGCTAGAAAATTTAACTGTCTGTCAACCTTTGGTCTCTCTGTCCTGGGCAGTCCCACCTACACACACCTGCGATCGTCACTGAGCTGAGTTCAGTAAGAATTTTAATATTTGCAAAGTGGAAGCACAGGGAAACATTTTATTTCAGTGTTGCAGGGACAGAGGGAGAGCCAGGCAGCCGAAGCCGAGTTCGTGGAGAAGAAGAACGCGCCTGTCCTCACCTGGCCTTTTCCCCACCTGTTCTCTTTGTTTCACAGCTGCAAAATACAGTGTAAGTGAACACACTGTGTGGTTTCCTCTTGGATCTTTGCCTTTAGTGGTTGTAGACGGCCACACGGAGCAGAAAACCAAACAGCTGGAGATGCCGCTAGAGCAGGGAAGCGCAGATCCTCCTGGTCACGGACTCATCTGTGCCGCTGGAGATGAGTCGTTCAGCCTCGGAGCTGCGCTCCAAACTCGCTCATTCCATACAGACACGACATCAGAACCACGCTGGCTCCGCTCATTTTCACTTCCACAGATGAAGCGTGACTTCTGACATCTCCCCAGCTTCCCTCTCCCACAGCTGTGGTACCTAAAAGTTGTCTTAGGATTGTTTTCATTTGAAATGTTGCTTTGGCTTCAGTTTATTCCCACTAAACTGAGTTTATGCGTAATTGTTACTGCAATGCCTTAGCAAGAGACATGCTAAAATACCACTTTTTCCTTTACTACAAGACATTCTTATAAGATGTTTGACCAAGTGATTCTTTAAGGTTATTCTGCAATACATGTTATTTTTAAAAATAAGCCTTTGCTGGACTGAAAGAAAACTGGCCGCTGATTGCTGATTTAGGAAGTCCAGAAGCCATTAACAGGCTTGTAACAGACATCACTACAGTGATAGCAACTTTCTTCATTAAAGCATCGTATCACATACGGAGAAATTCTCTACACGTATTCAGGTAACAGTCACTGCTGCCAAAGAAACATCTCAAAACATGATATGCCAAATGATCCAAGCCACAAACAACTGGCAAACCTCGAGAACACGGGTGTTAAACTCCCCATTCCTACGTATGAGTTGGTACTTAAACACGCAGATCCCAGCAGTGCATACGCAGTAACCATCTGCTGGTGCGATTCCCCGCATTCCCACTCCAAAGTCTAGTGCAGGCAATAGGTGCATGAGCCCTAACGCTGCAAGAGATGGACTGTTCAGCCTAGAGCCCACCAGGTACTGGAGGATCACGTGAATATTTGCCCATGTTCAGATGGG
This sequence comes from Rissa tridactyla, assembly GCF_028500815.1. Classification (NCBI taxonomy): domain Eukaryota; kingdom Metazoa; phylum Chordata; class Aves; order Charadriiformes; family Laridae; genus Rissa; species Rissa tridactyla. The sequence continues at coordinate 5,783,253 of NC_071476.1, read as the reverse complement.
AAAATTGAGATGTCAGGCACACGGAAGAATGGTGGACAAGCCTGAATTCACAGTTGGGTAGCCTTGACCTATATTCTGTTCCCAAAAAGACAGTGAAGAGATTCCTCCACAGTAATTCAGAGGACATCAGACTGGGCTACAGCTCCAGTACACAGTGCTCGATCTCCTTAACCACAAGCAGGCGTTTCTTATTGAAGAGAGATACTGATACACTGCTCAGCTGATAGGACACAAAGCTGGAACTGGAGAGAGACAGGTTTTGTTCTTGATCTTGCTGCTGCTCCAAAGGATGACCCGAGGAGAGTCATTTCACTTCTGAGTCCCTGACCTTCATGCTTGTACCATTGGTGTACTGCTAGTTCCCTTGTATGGCATTGCCTCATCTACTGAGGAGAGATGTGATAAAGAAACTAGGTATCGTTACTAAAACTACATTTACGGATTACTTAAAATTGTTAATTCCAGGAATCCCATGTAGTCTTAAAAAGGAACATTTTGCAGAGAACGAGCAATTGGTAAAGATACATCATGGCTGCTTTGTAGTGTTGTGGCTTTCTTTGTCGTACGTAATGATGAATTAATAGCAATTATAACACTAAGTTTGGAGAATGCCTCGACACTGAGTCAGCGCTCAGGTGAAGCAAGGTTTTATTGCAATTCATTAAAAGAAGGCAATAAAAGGCTTAAGAACCATCGCAACTACATGAAGCTAATAATCAGTACGATAAACTATCATTTACATGAATAGGAAATTGAACGGACATTTAATTTCCTAGGCCTTTGTTGCTCCCATTCAATTGCAGTGATGGTGCTATTCAGGGAAGCCAGCGTGGGGCCTGTTTACAAGAGAACTTTGCAAAACAAAGACAGTCACGGTCAAAACTTTGCTGGTCAATTCAGTATATTTACATGGAAGACCTCTGAAGAAAAAAAAAAAAAAAAGTATTCTGAAATATCCTCTTGCGATAGTTTAGTTGGAAGCAGTAAGTAGCAGGGAATGAGGTCGTGGCTATCGAGATGTGTGGTGGCCACAGAAAAAAGCATCTGGTTTTCAAACAAACAGAGGCTTGATCAAACTGTCCTCGTCCAGGCAAAAATACCGTTGCACAACTGCCTTAGCAAAATGGCAAATGACAATGTGTTCTGCATGCACAAAACAGGACTGTCCAAGTCTGGCTCCAGAGAAACCTGGCAAAAACTCTTTGCTCTCAATAGGAGCGGAGAACGTGCCATGCCAACATCTGACAATACATCTCAGACATATGTATAATGTACCAGCTGTCCCAGAGATGATCCCATCTTCCTTCTTTCTTTTCCCTAAGAGAATGGAATCACTTTGGATTTACAATGAAGCAAACTGAAAGCACAGTTGGAACCACTGTTTTTAAGAAGACCTTGCTATGCCATAACTTTTCACGGTTCAGTTGCTAAATTACACATTATAAAAATAAGTAAGTGCAATTGAGAGACTGTGTTAATCTCAGAAGTTTAAACATCACCCTGTAATGACTGCTTTATATTGGCCCATAGTAAAGTACTTTATGGGGCATGCAGGAGATTTATCCGCACGCGTATGTTAAATACTCCTGGGAATTTTCTCACATAGAGAGACGAGGCCTGCCTGCCACAAAACTAAATACGTACAAAACATTGCCGTCATTCACACTGCAACAGGAATGCCACCCAGGAAGAAAAAAAACTTTACAACACCTAAGAGAGATAAGAACCGATAGCCAGCATAGCAATAAGATGTTGCTTTTGGAAGCGCAGGATTTCCTAACGTGACAATCAGTGCAGATTCTGGAAACGACAAAAAACAACTGTCTCCTTGCAAGGAAATGAGAGTTTAGGGGTTGACTATAAATAGATTACAAAGATGCACGGGTGGTTTGCAGAGTAGTTTACTAAAGCCAAGAGTATTTAGAGCCAAATTAGTTTCTTGCACATAAAAATTCCCTGTAATGTAGGGTGAGTTCATACGTGATTTCTCACCCAGGCAGTCTGGGGCTGACAGACTGCACCCAGCTGCTTTTTGCAATTCTCTCTAGTAGCGCAGAAGATCCATCCAGGCTGACTCAGAGATGCAGAGATGCCAGGTGAGAAGACTTTTAAAAAAGTAAGTGTGATGGTAAAGAAGTTGCAGATGTGGTACCGGTGTCCTTTTTTTTTTTTTTTCCTTTCTTAAATAATCATGTGTCAGAATAGTACCACAGCTAAGCATGAGTCAGTCAGGTGTGCCCAGGGGTTAAAACATGATGCCATACAAACCAAATGTAAGCATACCCAGCAAGGCACTACATGAAGTACTTCGTATGAAGGCATCGCCTCCCTCAGCTGTAAAACACTCACAAGCAGTAAACTGAAGAGAATTCTTAATCCTTCAGCGTTATCATTATTAGAGTATCATTCACCCGCGTGTCTGCAAGCTGCCTTCTTCTCCCACCAACTGCTTCGTCTCACAACAATGCCTCGTTTCTGGCTCAGAAGCCCAACAATAGGCTCTCCCCTGAGCTTATGGCAGCATCTCCACCGTCCCTTGGCAGGAGGCAGCATAACAGTAATTTGACAGGCATCCTCCTGAGGAGACCCAACACATCGGTCACGCTGCTGACACACTCCACACCCAGACGAGCTCATCCAGCCTACAGAAGATTTCTAGGTACAGGCAGCTGGCTCTTGATCGACCATCCAAAAGATAACAGGTTTTTCCCTTTCACTAACAGCAGAACAAGAAAGTACCTCTTTCCCATGACGGTCCTTGCGACGTTGCCACGCTGGTTTGAGCTCAGTTGGCTTGAGAAAAGCAAAGCAGCAGGTAACCCGCAGAGAGGACTGAAGTCCCATTTCTAGTCCAACACATCTACTGACTGGCATCTAAAAGGAACTAGCACTGCAAAAACAATTCTAAGTTACCTTTTTATGATGTGCAAAGAGTCTCTCCTTCCAATAAAATCAAAATAATTACTCTTTGGATTTTTTTAAAAAGCAAATTGAAAAACCACAGGTTTTTTTAAGAGGATGCACTGCTGTTGGGTGGTGCCAAAAAGGACCAACATTTGCTGTCCAGAATAACATGAATTATCTTGAACTGACTGCTCCAACTTAACGAATTAAAATTGACTAAGACCCCTGTGTCTTTAAATAGAATCTGTCATTCTAATATGACATTGAAAAAAGTGAAGAGTTTGAGTCACTCCTTCCCTTCATATAGTGCCATGGGACAAGTGTCCATCAGTTTATCATCAATGTACCAATTTTGCTTAGACAACTGTTGTTTAAAGGATGGTCAAGATTGATAACTTGAATGAAGGAAGAAAAACAAATTTTCTTCTTTCCCTATGTGAGAAAGATGAGGGTTTGTAAATCTCCAGGAGGAAAAACACCTTTTTTCCTTTATTGTTTTCTTTAATTATTTTTTTTTATGTAACATTTAAAGTTGCTGAATGAAAATCCTAAGCTCTGAACAGCAACTCATTTCTGAAGCTCGGCATGCTGGAATATTCTGACTTACATAGGCAATGGGGAGCTGGCTTTGATCGAGGTTTCTGCCATCTTTAAAGTATGTTCAAGGTTTCTGGCAGTTTAACTGCTCTTAAAGATAATAAATCCCTTATGAGACAGGAAGGCTGAACAATCATATACTTCAGACTAGCTCAATCCATATAGTTCCAAGAATAATTTCCAGTGCACATGATAGCAAGCATGTGATAAGCAAAGTTCCAGGAGGAAGTCCGTTGAAAAAATAGAATTATGGGAAACAGACTGAACTGCTAGTTTTATGGACATCGCTCTATTCCAGCACTCAGGCAGTAAACCGAAAATGAACTCCCTCAAAGTTAAAAATACCCAATAAAACTCAATAGGCAAGGTAATTATTTTGACTCAACAGAAGGAGAAGACAGGTCGCTCGTTCCCACAGAGAGTAGCTTACCTTGTTGACACCAAATAGTAAGACAGCTTTCAGTTCACCCGTTTTTTTCCAAAGCTCCATTTTCTGTGACACGGATTTATGATGCTGGCCAAGCCTATACCACTCTGGGCCAAATAAAGACCTAAAGACCAAAAGGAACCTAAGCAGCACGTCCTCCAACAGCCTCTCCGGTGGTATCACAGCTCCCCCAGGGGACCAGGCTGGCCGTCCATTTTACATTCCCAGGACTGACCTTCTGCCCACATCCTATTAATGCAGGTTGCTCAAGAACTCAGCAGAGATTTGCTGGATCAATACTTGTCCTAGGTGTACAGATACAGTGAGTCAGGATGGCACCACAGGGATGAAGGTATCTTCTCTCTTTCTACCTTTCCCTCAGAAAAATGGGAGTGAACACCAGTCAGCAATTAAAGGTGTCGGCTCTAATATTAGAGAATAAATCCATGACAGACATACACTTGAATAACTGAAACTTTATATTGCAGGGGTTATAAAGGTAACATTTGCAATATCAGCTGCTTTTCCCTTACAAGAGACCCACATACTCTCTATGGAAGTTATGATCTTCTATAGGTACAATATAACACTGGTCTGTCACAAAAGCAAAACTAAAAACTCCAACAGTAACATAAAGGAGATATTTATTGTCAAGCAGTATCACATAAAAATAAGTAAGCAAATGCCATAGTAACTAACAAAATGCAGGGGAACGTCTTGTAAATTCACCAGATTTTAGCTTCTGGTTTGGCTGACAGGAAACTACAAAGTGCAACTGTCCTGTGACTGGAGCAGATACGTATGGGGACAATAATCATACCAAAATAAATTAGTTGTAAACAGATCTGTTTACTATATTTTTTATAACCACCTCGTATTTTTTCCTTTATATTTGAGGGTTTGGGCTTGCTTTTTTTTTTTTTCCTCCTCCTAAGAGTCACAAGATTTTTAGGTCTTGGTACTGTAAGGACCAGTTTTCTAAATGTTTATTCTCCAGGCTGCCAATAGCGGTTTATTCCACTGAGAAGATAAACAATTAGCTTAAACAAAGTTTAATGTTACAGACAAATGACTTATGTTTCTGGTAATTACTCAAGTTGGGGAAGCAAGTTTTTTTATTAAACAAATTATGAAATTGCTTGTTTGTTTAGTATTAGTCAAGCATACTAATATTTCAGAGTTGTGTAAATGACACGTTTTCTCCATCCTAGCCAGTCAAACCACAAGATACAAAGCTTGAATTTAACAGTGCAAGTACAGCTCTCAAGAAAATTAAAGCGCCCCACAAAAAAACCCCAACAAACCAGTAAATCAGTCCAGTTACTTTAGAAAAGGTAACGCTGCAGCGTTAACCCATTGCCTGTTGAATAGCATGGCCCCTAACCCATTCTCTTGAAATTTTCAAATAGAACACATTAAAGTTCAAGGGTAAACAACCATATGAGGAAACAACAGAAATCAGCACACCTTTTAAGAGCAGGAGAACACAAAAAACACCCTTAAGATGAGCTGTTTCAATTAAGTGCCTTTATTTCAAAAAAATGCTGGAAGATAGCTTTAGTCCTTAACCAAAACACACCTTCTTGTGACTTGTAATGGAAATCAAGGATTTATTTATAAGCACTGTGCCTTTCGCCACGGAGATGGGAAAGGTACATTCAATGTACCTTCAAATAAGTCCTTCTAATTACATTCTGACAGAATACATCAGGTTCAAGTGAATCATCTTCAAGAGTGACCTTAGCTGGGTGATGGAATCGGCAATTAAAATTCTGAAGTTGCTAATATGCCTGCAGTAACTGTTTTCTAAGTTACCTCCAAGTACCTCCCTTTTTAATGGAATTTGCGTCTGTTAAAAAATTGCTGAAACAGAACTCGGTTTCACAACGCACAGGCCAGCTGTATGTCATTTGGGAATCTGCGCCGGTGTAAATAATCTTGTTCTCCCCAGACAGCCAAACCAAGATAAATGGGAAAACAGCAGTTAAGTCACACCTGATGATCATTTTGTCTTTTTCTAATCACCAGACACTGTAAACTTATCATGTGATTCTACATTCGCTATGTCAATAGAAAAGCTACTAGAACTATTAAATCCTGGTTAAATTATGTATCCCATGAAGACACAGGTAGTTATGACAACAACATTTACTGCAGATAATTTTGATTACATAGCCAAGGGATACACTGAAAATGATAATATATATCCATAACTTGGAATGCTTGAGATGGTTTCCACCGAGCTCTCATGCCTGATGCTCTTCCTCAGTGATGTGATGTTGTAGCCTAGGTTTATTAGGATTGTGTTCAATCAACCAGTCAGCAAGCCAAGTCTGTGGAACAAAAAAAAAAAAAAAAATAATACAAACCACAAACAACATTTTCAGTTTTCTGTTGTTCTCTATTAAGAGTGTGGGAGAATATTAAAAATATCATTCTAAACCTCTGATACAGACACTGTCCTACTGTGCTGCGAAATGAAGACCTTTCAGAACAAATGGACATACAAATAAAAGAACATTTCAAAAAAACAGGTTAAGTCTTCACAGCTGATACTGCTTTTGAACAATTCACACTGACCTTTAAAAATCAACTCTTCTGGGCAACATCCATCATTGCATATGTATAAAGAACCTTCAAGCCATACTTCAAATAATCCAGACAACTCAGTTTTGGAATGAGACTGTACAATATGCATCAAACTGCTTAGTGAAACATTACTCCTGACAGCACTCACAGATCCTTGTAATCATACAAGATATCACACAGGTATCTAGTAATAATTCACTAAAAATGCCAGACCGTTGCACTGAAATCACCTTATAGTACCTAAAACTTGAAAACAAAACATTGTTACTTTTTGAAACTCATCTTGTAAGTTTTCCAGCAAATTGTACTTAAATAGGAATGTGGGAGGTAGGAATGCCCTGAGTCCTCACCTCATCTGCCAATGTCTTGGCCTGGCCTTAGGCAAATTAAGCCTTTGCCTGGATTTCTCCACTTGTAAAGAGAAGGTTTTAACACATCCTTATTTGCTTCACAAGGCTGCCGAGGATTATTTTCTGGAATGCTAAATACAGCAAACTTCATACCGTACCGTGAAATGAAACAATTGATAGAATAGTAGACCAGTAAAGTAAGCAACACTCTCCTCTTATTGCCAGGTAGAAAAAGATCAGTCGGCACAGAAAGAGACAACAAGCAGAGCACTACCACAGTCCTCACAGGTTAGCCAGCAACAGCAGAAGAACAGTAAGAACTCAAGACAGAAATGGAAAACAAACCCCCAAAAAAACCCCCAAATCCCAAAACACAAAAGCCCTTAGAAAGACTATTTGGGAAAACGAGAAATTTTTAAATCATTTGAGACTGAATAAATTTATCTTGTGTTACTTAGGAAATTGGTTGAGACAACCTCTGTGCTGCTAGCAAGTATTTCTGAGTGGACAGATAGTTTCTGATACCACCTCCAGAAATGAAAAGAGAAGAAAAAAAAAAGAAAAAGATAAGCTAAATCACCCAGACTTCAGTTCTTCAGTTTCCGGAAAGATACTAGAAAAAACCCAACATTCCATCAATCTCCCTGTAACTCACCTAGCAGATAACAAACTGAAAAACTAAAAAGCAATAGCCAACATATATTTCTGGGGGGAAAAAAATAATAAAGTTGTATCAAACCAACATTATCCCCCTTCTGTTACAAAGTCACAGACATTATGAACAGGGAAGAAGGAGCAAATAAAACGTTTGCATTTTAGTAAAGCTATTGATACTGCTTCATATGGCTTTCTAGCTTTCTTACAAGCAAGAAAGGAAGGAAAGCATGGTCTCAAAGTTATCATTAGTTACCACATAACTGGCCAGGAAATTGTGCTCAGAATGCAGAGGTTAATTGGAAGCAAAACCAAACAAGGAATTAGAGAAACGTGGCTTATAAAGTAAGAGGAAAAAAATCAATTTTTAATACAGTGAAGAGATGTCTGAAGGGGAAAAAAAGATGGTAATGCTATTCAAATATGCAATAGGTTGATAAAAAAAAAAAAAAAAGGAGATATTACATTGTCTCCAGTGTCCTCTGGGGATAGAAAAAGGAAAAAAAAAAAAGGAACGGGCTAGAAATTGGAGCATGGGAGATTTAGGCTAACTTTTAGTGAAAGCTTTTCCACTAAGTATAAGTAAGCGCTGAAATAGATTGCCTAGGGAGAGTGTAGATTCTCCATCATTTGGAGTGCTAAAAAATAAGCCAGACAAACATTTGTTAGGAATGCTTAGATACAATTGGTCTGGCCTTTGGGCAAAGGGATGGATGAAAAGACTTCTTCAGCTCCATTTTCTAGATTTCTATGGTAACAGCGACAGACATACAGATAAAGTGAAAAGGTTATAAAGCTGGCAAAATCAATGTACATTTAATCTGACCCCATGTATCCCACATAGTTCATAGAAACACCTCTGAAATATATTTCAGGCTTTTTTTCTGAAATGTATCTTTTAGAAAAATGCAATGTTGATTAAAACTAGGTAATGATGTAGAATCCACCACAACTACCAGTAAGTTGTCACACTGATTAATTATCTGCATTCTTAAAGAAGTACTAGTGTGAACGACTTGAACTTTAAGAATACACAAAACATTTACCACATTTTTCCAGATGAAAGAAAGCTAATTTTGTTTAGGGACTGAAAAAAAAAAAAAAACACAACAAACCACCCCACCACCAACAAAAAACCCACCAGGAAATTAACTTTAGTCTTTCCACTAAATGTAATTGAATGACACTCATGGTTAAAAGGAATAATACGTGAGAAGAGGGCAAGATACATCAGCTTGATAACCAGAAAGGGGTCATAAGAGGACAGAAGAACTTTCTATAGGTCAGTTTGACTATTCAAGATAGCTTCACTCAAAAGAATCATAATTTATTTTCCTAGTGAACTGTGGAGCAACCCAAGTAAATGCTAATCAATGCTATATAGTCAAAATAATAGTTTATCCTAAAGAAGTTTGATAATATTAATTTAAATAAACATAACAATGACAAAACATAGACAGCCTTGCTCTGTAGTATTTTACTCAACAGTATAACTACTGCCAGTGTGATTAGCATCTAATCTCACTTAGTATCTACTGTATGAGAGCTACTTCATCTCAAACTCACCTCAGAAACAGTAAATAAAATAAAACCTTATATTTGACATTATATGACAGTACTCACTTTTCCAGCCATGCATAATAACTATGTGTTAGAAAGAGTTTTATAGAAGTCAGCTAAAAAACCTGTCATTTCATCAAGGCTGATTTTGTTTAGTCCTGGCTCTCATTTCATCTGTTAACAAACCAATCAGCTTCTTGAAAGGCAAACATTATTTGATTAACTCATTAGCAGGTAGCTAAAACAGCACAGCTCTTTAACAAAACAGTAGCTTTCCTATATATAGGGACTTTACTAATACAAAGTAAATGTGTCCCAGAGCGTAGAAGACAACACTGATATCCTGTACGTACCATTGGATCTGCGGGCTTCTCTTTACACAGCGCAGTGAGCCCAGCTAGTAATGTAGGCTTCACATAAAGGTTCAAATAATCCCTGGCTCTTTGTCCAGCTGGAATTGGCTCCAAGATCACTGTAAAGAGTAACCACAGGTGTTAGAAAGCAGTCGTAGTGTGATTAAAAAAGGCACTCTTTCAAAGGTTGTTTATATACAAGATGCTGTTTTTCTTAATAAGCTAATAATACATAATGGTTTGGATAGCTTCTCCCACAACAAACTGCAAAGAAACTACCTGAAGCCCTTTTCAATGTCCCTGAGGTCATCTTACTAATTATAGACAATTATGAAAGGGAGGAAATCAGATCATCTGGGGAAAACCTGTATCCTTGAAGATGCACTGGGGGCAGGAGAGAAATAATATATCCCAGGTTTAGCACTTCCTTCTTGCAGTGAGAAGCTGGTTTCTGAAGACCCTAAAAATCTCATCTCAAGTCCAGCTTTGTCATTAGGGTGAGGAGAAGAGACATGTTTCACAGTGGGTAAGGTTTGTAGGGAAGTGCAATATCTTTTATTAAACTACCTGATACAGTTGACAGAAACAGACAAGCTTTTTCTAGCAGAGTTTCCCTTACATCTTTCTTTCAAAGAGCAAAGTCATATTTCGTGTTACATCACAAATGAGATTCTCTCACAGCCTTTCCAGGTTCTATGGCCCATTTCTCTGGCACTTAACTTTGGAATTGCACCATCATGTGAACATCCAGCTGCTGCTGAATAGGAATTATTCAGCCTGAGCCCAAGAAGAGTCAGTCTTCTCAAGCCAACAGGAGTCCCAGAGGCTGACAGTGCCAGAAAGACATGCTGGAGTGTAACAGCTTCTCATTTCCTCTCATTTGCCAGCTTTGTCTGCTCCAATTCCCAGACCAAAAAGTTTGAAAAGTAGAAGCGAACCCTGTACCTATAATGGCTCTTCAGATACCTTTTGGTATGCCTTTCATAGCAGAAAATAACAGATTATACATAGACTCACATTCTCATAAAAAGCAAACAAACCCAAACTCTTCTAAATCAAACTGTATCTAGAGTCTGGACAGAGACAAGTAATAAGAGGGAAGAACACTACCCTCCCAAAGATTGGCAAGGTATTATCTGCACCATTTTACCTTCTGGAAACATGAACTGAATTTCTCTTTCTGCTGTGGAAATGCTGAGACTGCCATGAAGTGCATTCCTCAGATCATCAGTCCCATAGATTGCTCTTAAGCTAAAAGGAAGATAAAAAACCTGCTTGGTAGGCAACTGCAAATCCCTTCCAAGTCTCTACAGTCTGAGAGCATATAAAAGCAATATATATGCATTAATTAACAAGTCATTGGCTTGCTTTTGTTTTTAAGAAAAGTACGTAGCTACCTAAAATTTATGTTCTTGCACTCAGCATTCTCCATAAAATGGGTAAACTTTACATACTAAAAAACAAAGGTGAAAAGCTATGTTACACAAAATTGAAGAGATAACAGGCCACTCCTACTTTGTATCTCTATTGTAAAAGAAAAAAAAAAAAGAAAAAACAGAGAGAAATTCTGGTCTCAATTAAGAGAAAGACAAAATCCTACTGAGTTCACCAAGACCAACCAGTGAGTTACCTGTGAGGGTGAGTTCTCTTAGCTCTTACACTGTTTGATGGTCCAAGCAACTCCTTCCAGTATGAGACTGCACAGTGTCTGGCAAGAACCATAGCGACTAAAGGTCCAGAACTCATATAGGCTGTTAAATTGGGAAAAAACACTTTTCCATATTGGTCAGCATAAAAGTTGCTACATTGCTCTGGGCTTAACTGGAGCTTCCGTTTCTATAAAGTATAAAAGGAAAAAAAAAAATAGAATGAAAAAAACCTTGCTAAATTAAGATAGCTTGCTACCTCAGGTAAGATTACAGACCTCTGCAGTCATACCTTCAAGTGCAGAACAGACACAGAGTAATTTCCCAGTCTAATCTGATTCTCCTAGATCTGATCCTCTTTGAGATAGAGAGTAACAAAGAGCAAGAGTTTTCCAAGTTAATTAAGCAAACAGGCCATTTGAGTAAGATGTGATTTTAGCCTACACAAACTACAGCATTTTATAACTGCTGGATGACTTAAAGTACAGTCAGGGCACTGTACAGAAAAAGTGAAGAGCATTACAAGGTCAGGATTTAATTACTCAGCTGCTCCAGCATAATGTTCTACTTTTAAACAATTTTCTCTTCAGCCCACACCGTTAATTATGCAATTGTTCTATTTTTCATTCAGTAATCACGCTTTATGATTCTCACAATAGCTGCCTAACCTGCAGGAGGCCAGCATTAGGACAACTTTGGGGGGTTATCAGAAGGCACAGGGTAGTCAAGAAAAGAGAAGTAAAGAATTTTTTTTTAAAGTACATTCTTTGAGCCTGAATTTACACAACACAACAGTAACACAAATTCAGATTCCTAATAACTTTGGTGCCAAAAGTCACTGGAGACATAAAAAGATGTTCAGTTTTGGGCCCCTCACTACAGGAGGGACACTGAGGTGCTGGAGCATGTCTAGAGAAGGGCAACGGAGCTGGTGAGGGATCTTATGAGGAGCAGCTGAGGAAACTGGGTTTGTTCAGCCTGGAGAAAAGGAGGCTGAGGGGAGACCTTATTGCTCTCTACAACTGCCTGAAAGGAGGGTGTAGCTGGGAGGGGGTTGGTCTCTTCTCCAGGTAACAGGTGATAGGACAAGAGGAAACAGCCTCAAGTTGTGCCAGGGGAGGTTTAGGGTGGATATTAGGAAAAATTTCTTCACTGAAAAGATTGTCAAGCATTGGAACAGGCTGCCCAGGGAAGTGGTGGAATCACCATCCCTGGAAGTATTTAAAAAATGGGTAGATGTGGTGCAGAGGGACATGGTTTAGTGGTA